>NW_003852400.1:7276114-7481730 GCF_000181295.1 Otolemur garnettii | reverse complement strand
CTTGGCTGTGCAAAAGCTTTTTAGAATTCAAAGCCCAAGTCACCAAAGATATGGACATAATGAGAAAAGAGATAGCAGAGCTCAAGGAAACAAAAAAATTAGTTGAGGAGCTCCAAAGTACAGTAGAATTCCTCACTAATAGAGTTGACCAGGCAGAAGAAAGGATCTCTGAAAATGAGGACAAAGCTTTTGAACATTCCCAAACACTCAAGGAGGTAGACAAATGGAGAGCAAAAACAGATCATTCCCTGAGAGAGTTGTGGGATCACTCCAAAAGATCAAACATTTGTCTTATAGGAATTCCAGAAGGAGACAAGTGTGGTCCTAAAGGTACAGATGCTTTACTCCAAGAGATTTTGGAGGAGAATTTCCCAAACATTGCAAGAGATTCAGAACTACAGATAGCAGACAGTTTCAGAACTCCAGCAAGACTCATTCCAAATAAAACATCTTCTAGACACATTGTGATTAACTTTGCCAAAGTTAAGATGAAGGAGAAAATTCTGTGAGCAGCCAGACATAAGAAAGGCATCACCTACAAAGGGAAAAATATCAGAATAACTGCAGATCTCTCAGCCGAAATGTTTCAAGCCAGAAGAAAGTGGTCATCAACCTTCAATCTCTTAAAACAAAGCAACTTCCAGCCCAGGATCCTCTATCCAGCTAAACTGAGTTTCATTTGTGATAGAGAAATCAAATACTTTAATGACATAGACATGTTGAAGAATTTTGCCATAACTAAACCAGCTCTGCTATGTATTCTCAGATCCATCCTCCACAATGACCAGTGCAATGCTCTACCTCCAAAGTAAACTCACCTAGAAATTTTTTGAACACAACCCAACTTCCACAGTGGTGAAAGGATTAAAAATGTTCACTGGATATCCAAAAATCATGACACCTAAAAAACAACCATGCTTATCAATTCTCTCAATTAATGTGAATGGTTTAAATTGTCCTCTAAAGAGGCATAGGCTAGCTGACCAGATACATAAACTCAGACCAGATTTCTGCTGTATACAAGAATATCACCTTATCTTAAAGGATAAAAAAGGTTGGAAATCTTCTCCAGGATCTAGCCTCTAAAACATTTCAGTTTTCTGTGTATTCTCTACTCTCTTCCCTACTGTTTTTTTCTGTGTTTAGCTTTTTTTAGATCCTAGTGTTTCTTTCTGTGAGTTGACTGGAGATCCACCAACAGCCGTCTAACTGAGTTATTAACTTTAATGTCAACATATTATTTAATTACAAGATATATCCCTGCAGAGTAAAAGGCAAAGTTGCATATTTTAATTAACACAAGCAACTTACTGAAGATTTCTACTGCTTTTCTCCATGTGAGATTATGATAGTTTCCTTGTTCCATTCTGGTTGTTCTCATGAGTTGAAGAGTTCTCTTCATGTGAATGAATGGAATGCCATTGTTTTTAATGGCAATAAGCTTGATTCTATGAGTAGCATCCAACATGAGTTAAATACTTGATGGGGGCAAGTTTATTCTTCCTAGTGTTGCCCCAGTTTATTTGCTAATACTGATATTAATTGGTTCATTATTTTCTTTGAAAGTAAATCATTTATTGTAGAATGATTATATTTTAAAATCTCAGTGATAATAGTGGCATAAGATGAAAATGGCCATGTGATGAATTAGAAAAAATTATTTCACCTGTCAGCAACATGACAGTATTCCTATTCTCTTTTAAAAAATGGTATGATTAGGCCCAGCCCTTGTAAGTTTAATGTATTCAGAGTATGAAAAACTCTTTTAAAAAGCTAAACATCATTTTGAGCCAGTAGTATAGCTTTTTGCACTTATGTTTAGGGAAAATGAGAATTTAGAGAGGAATACAAATAACAACTATAAAGGTGTCTGAAAGGAAATGAAAAGGTAAATATTATTTTAATAATTCCCATGATTTCTCCTTGGTTTTACACTTTCTATAAAGTTTTCAAAATACATACACATATATGTGGTAAATTTGGCTAGATTATTTCATTGAATTTTAGTTTTCTTTATTGCTGGGATGTAAAAGAAATTATTGCACTGGATCAGCTTTATTTCCATCTGTTCCTTATGTGCTGAGAAAATAGAAAACTCGCAAAACATAGCAGAGGAATGCATCTCCTCTGGCAATAACATATTTTTCTGTCAAAGAATTGCTTGTTTCCTGAAAGAATAAAATTTGACTAAATGTCAGAAGAATTCTTTTTCCTTAAAACAACTTACTTTTTGTTTGACAAGAACCGATCGTTTAATTTCCTGTATTGTGAATAAGAGCTCCCTTACTTCAATAAAAGCATATTTCGTTCAAGTCTGGCTGTGCCTACATGACACCAACAAAACTGATGAATAGTTTGTGCAATGCTTCTAACTATCTCCAGTATCACTGGACACCAAAATAACTGAAGTGTTTGCATGAATGTTTCTAATAGATTATTTAGGTCTGCCACTTCAAGGAAGGGAGGGGGGCATTAGCTTCATTATTACTTCTTAACAATGATGATATCATGATAACCATATTGGCTGCCATCTATTGTTAAGCTTCTCAACAGTTATAGTCAGTATTATGAAGGGAAAATGTTTTTCCCCCCTTTGAAAGCATTCTATCATACACTTGTATACATTACATCTGATTTGTTGAGCATTCTATAGTATTGTTTGATTTACAAACAGTAAACTTGTTAAGAAGAAAAATTTCAAATTAGAGTGTATGGTTCTTGCTCTGAATTTTTCAAATCACATGAAAAAAGTATAGGCTGGCTTTTTCCTCCAAATCATGAACAAGAAAGAATTAAAATTGATTAAATCCCTGCCTCTTAGACTTCTGGGTATTATAAGGTGATCTTTTTCAGATTTCATGAAAATACAATACAAATAGTGGATGGAATATGTTTTGAGGGGTATTTCCTATAAGGCTGCTGGTCTGTGTATACTCCTCACTAATTCATCTTGTGACAGACGCCAGAATTAGCAAGATGGCTGCTTGGCTTTAGGTTTGCCATCTGTTGTGAAACTAATTGGTCTTGCTGTTTTAATCAATGAACTGAAAGAATCTAGAATTTTCTGGGACTCACAGAACTTGCAGACAACTAAGCCTGACTACATATTTATTTTTCTATGCACCAAGTATTGGTTGAGTTTCCTCTATGTTTATCCATATTTGGGGGCAGTGGCAACCAAAAGAATAAAGTTCCTCATCTCATACAGCTAAGGTTCTAGTAAAGATTTAAAAAATAAATATATGATATAGTCAATATGATTAAGTGCTGTAAAGGAAAATGAAGTTCTTTAAATGGATGAAGAGTGACAACAGTTGGTGTCATGAGAGTATAATCTTAGAATGGTCATAAAAGGTCTCTGAGATGACATTTGAGCAAGATTCCAAAGGAATGGAGGAAGAGGCATACCATTTAATAAGGATGGAGATTTGGGGTAGAAGACAGAGCAAGTGTGAAAGACCCTAAGAGAGCTTGCTTAATGTGTCCGAGGGATAGCAAAGGGGTCAGAGAGGCTGGAATGAAGCAGGGGATGGGAAGAAGCATATGAACCATATCAGGGAGGAAGCCAGAGACCAGCCCAAAATGGCCCAATGGGTAAGGATTTTGAATTTGTATCTAATGGTTATAGGAAACCATCAATGGAGAGTTTTGAGCAGAGGAATGGAAAGTAGGCTATATGTTTTCAGAAGATCTTTGACAGATGCAAGGAGTATATATTGGAGGTCAGACATTAGTGGCAGCAGGAAAGCCAGATAGGCAGCACTCCTGGGGACTCATATAGACATGGCAGTGGTTTGAACTTGGGTGGTAGCTATGGAACTTGATGGAAAGGGAGATTAATTCAAGGCATTCATTAAATTGTACACATGAATTAACATAGGAGCAAAGGGACTAATTTCAAATAAGCTGAGAAAGGATTTGATCTCTTCTACTTTAATAAAATGGATTTCAGAATATACCCACTGTTGGGACTTGTTAATTGCAAGAAAAGTTGTAAATGGTAGTGCCACTCTCATTGAAGGGTTGGGTGAGGACATTAATAAAAATCCCTAATTTCTGCACTCTTTTGGCAAGTAAACAAGTTAATAAACATGTTTCCTCTTGTATGTCTCAATACCTTTGCCTATTGGTAATTGTTTAGATAATCTTATGATATAATTGATTGAAGCACTGATAGCAATGGCTAATGGTATTTCTCAACACTAACTACATGATAGAAACACCTGGGATAGTGTTTAAAATAAAGATACCCAGCTCCTCCCCAGATCAATTTATCATCTTTATGATTGTGACCCTCAAAGTCAATAGTTATTCAAAACTCCTAGAAGATTCTAATATTCATTCAGGGTTGAGAGCATATTTTATATTGTTGAAACCCCAACAGTTTTATAAGGGAGGTACTATGATGTTGGTTATAGTAGATTAGGAAACTTATCAAGGCTACACACCCAGCAGGCAGATCCTCAAGGCAGGATTTTCACAGAGGCAAACTGACTCAGATGCATAACTTGCAGTGCTTATTTATTTTCCTTCCAACATGTCAAGGTTGGAGACCAATTGTTTGTCCACTATTAAAAGAATGGGAGGAAGAAGAAATAACTTCATTAATTGAAGAGTATATGGTGAACCCAAAAACATTTTTACTCTTCCTCAACTCTCTCTTGCATAACATCTCTTCACATGCAATTTTTGTGACATTTTCCTTTTAATATGTAGTATTTGCTGATGTTCATTTTGTCCCAGTTGCATCTACATGAAAACATTCAGAAGGACCACATGAATGCCATGATGAAGTATCTTATTTTCTATGTTAAGTGTGAAATTTTCCTGTATTCTAAGCATCATTCTTAGATGCATTAGAAGCCAGAGATGTCTAGAGAAGCCAGCTTGCAAGAAGAAAAAGTCCTAATTAATAGTATTTTCCAATCCCATAGTGTAAGTACTTCTACAATGACCAATTTAACTGATATCACTGAATGCAGAGCTGAGAAAAAATGTACAGTCACATGTCATTATGTAATGTATTCCACCGTAAAAATAAAATAGACAAATATTTTCAAGAGTATAAATACTAGTAAAATAAGTAGGAAATGAAGACTTTGAATACATACTATCTTTACTTTAATAAAATTTATTTAATCATAAAGTTGATAATTTAATTTTAATAGAAACTGTTTCTAGCATTAGCTCTCAAAATTCCAGTTCCTCAAATTTAATGATTGGCTCTTACAAGCCATTTCAAGCTGACACTAGCATGTCACTATCTCTGATACTATTTTACACTAGAGGCTCAAGAGAAAGGATGACAAAGCTTCTAGACACACTAGCTACTGCCATCAGGGTAGAAAAATCAGGTCTGAGGACATATCGACCTGCTTCTACAGATCCTCATCTTCTCCTTCTGGAAGATTAATGAGATTCTGACACGTCTGTTTGGGAAATGAAGCACGTTTCCATTGATGTGACTTAAAAAGGGTGATTTGTATACAGAATTAGGTAAATATGTAGTTGTACTCAAAAGTTCAAAACCATAGAACTGCTATTCAAATGCATTCCGATTGCATTATGAGTATTTTGGCCGCGGTATATTATGATTTAAATAGGATTTGGCCAACTAATCTGGAAACTCAATGACTACCTATAATGTGTTTCTTTGAATAAATTATCCTGGGTTGCTTCTAATGTGGAGTTGAATATTTGAAGCAAAACCATTGGTTGGCAATTTTTGTTAGTTATTAACAATTGCCTTTTCTATTTATTACACAGCTTGTGGCAAAAATACCAAAGAAATGACAAACATCAATGAACATACAAAGTGATGATCCTTACGCTCTAATTGATGAAAGCCAAACAATTGATGAAAGCATGAATATGCCATTCATGATATAAAACAACATTTAGAGATACATTTTTTCATTTCCTAAATCATTACTCATAGATTCAAAATAGAAGACATTTTTTATTTAATGTAGTATACATTCACTTATATTATTTTACAATGAGCAGCTTTACCCGTTTAACTGACTAGATTAATTTATTTATGCTAGCCTCACTGTACTTCTTTCTTGGATATTTTGTATTGCTGATAAGTTTTGATGATGGGGGTAAATCCTATAAACTCTAGGTTGAACAGTGAGCTGGTAGTCCAGAGATAATTTCAAGTGTACCAGGTGCTAGAAATATATTTATAAGAAAATGAAGTAGATTCTGTAACATTATAGAGGTAAATGTGCTCACAAAAATGCAGGAAATAAGTGGTGTCCTTCTTATGTCTATTTGCTGAAGAGAATGAGCTTCCAATTTAGCTTGATTTGTCATATAGATTGACAAGCAATTTTCTTCTAAACTTCATGTTAAGAAGTTACTTCTTATTGAAGCCTAACAAACTTAGTTAAAAAAGAGCCACTTTTTCTTAGTTTAAAACAAAATGAACAATTGATTGAAAAATCTTCCAAATGTCAAATACTTACATAATTTGGTCTATTTACTTATAATTCATTATATATACATATTTTAGGAGGGTTATAAGATTACCTTATTTAAGTTAAATAATTTTTATAATTTTAACACTTTTTTCTCTCTAAGCTATTCACCTTTCAACTCAGTAATACAAAGATTTCCATCCTGAGGTTTCTGCTAAGGAAACCAAGTGAATGGAGTTGACCATTCTCCTGAATGATAGGAAGATCTTTAGAGAAAATAATTCTTTGAGTTTAAACTTGGACTCTTGGAGCCTTTGCTTTTATCTTTCATCTAAATTATCCACGTGTGCTGACAAACTAGAACTGATAAACTATCAAGTGAATCATGAAATATGAGCCTTGGGGTTAACTTACAGCACTGTTATTCTCTATACTGAGTAAAGCCACTTTTTTGAAAAGCTGTACATAAATGTTTCATAAAACGACTCCAGCAAATATATGTTCTATTTTGAGTTCTTCATTATATATAATCTTGAAGAACAGTTTCGTTGAAAGAAAAACAATTCTTGGAAAAGACATATAATTCAGGGTGTTGCTTTAGTCAGTTTTCTGTTGCTGTACCTAAATATCTAAGCCTGGGCAATTTATTAAAAAGGGAAATATATTTTTGAGAGTCGGAAGTCCAAGATCAAGGGGCTACATGTGGTGGCGACCTTTTGCTGATGGATACTCTCTGTTGAGTCCTAATCGGGCCTAAGGTATCACATGGTGAAGGATATACAAAGATGATCCAACCTGGCTTTTATAACAGACCCACTCTCATGATAACCAACCCATTTGTATAGTAACCCATTAATCATTAACCCATAAATGGAATATTTAAGTTGTGAAGGCAGAGCTCAATCAGGCCCTCTTAGAACTGTACCTTGGGGATTAAGTTTTAATATGAATTATAAACGGAACAAACATTCAAACCATAGCAGCTGTTTTCTATTCACATAAGATCTTTGTTTTGAAGCTTTAGAGATTTTGTTGCTTAGGTTAAAACTATTAAATAATGTTGAAAGTAGTGGGAGATATCTTGATTTCAATAGCAATGCAGAGAAAGAGTCTAATCTGTGACCTTTATGCAGAATATTTTCTTTCTATTATCTCTTATTTTGGACATTTAAGTTCAGAATATTTTCTGAAATATGCCATTGGACTTGTTTATACTTTACATGTATCTTAGTTTACATGTTGATTTGCCTATTTTCTTTCATAGATCCACTTTTTAATCTTTTAATCTTAAATTTAAACTTATTTTCTGGTCATTTCATGAAAATGTTCACTCATGTGATGACTTATGAGGAAAATCAGTTTCTGACGAACTGTGTTACCATCAATCATCCATATACATTTTGACTTCACTTTTATAAATAAAAAGGCTATTGTACAGGAATATGAATACTGAGAAATGCTATTTCTTGGGAAATGCTATTTTTTTTTTAATCCCAGGCCCATTCTTTTTCTTGTTTCAAGGATAAAAGTTTTTAAAAATCACTCAGTTGCTTTTTTCTCTACCATTTGGCTAGAAATTTGATTAGAAAGTGAAGGTAGTACATTTCAGGGATGATTTCGGATCCTGGTTCTTGCATTTACTGGTTATAGAATCTTATAAAATTACTCATCCTCCTTAAGACTCCTTTATAAAGTGAATGAAAGTGAGGAGCTACTACCTAGGGAAAGAGATTAGGAAACTCTAAAGTGTTCTACAAGTGTTAGTTGCAGTTTTCTTGAGTAAATCCAGGTGATAAAACAGTACATTACAGAGATGAAAGAAGAAACAGGAGGTAGAGGAATGTGTATCTGAACAGAGGCACATATAGGGCTGGACCTGATGGTTTACACTTATAATCCTGGCACTTTGGAAATCCTTGGCAGGAGAATCACTTAAGGCCTGGAGTTCAAAGGCCAGCCTGAACAAAAGCAAAACTCGGTTTCTATTTAAAAAAAGAAAAATTAGGCAAGCAGCGGTGTGTGCTGGTAGGCCCAGCTCCTGGGGAGGCTGAAGCAGAAAGGTCACTTGAATCCAGGAGTCTGAGGTTGCAGTGAGTTCTGATGAGGCTACTGCACTCCAGCTTGGGCAACAGAGCAAGACCCTGTCTCAAAAATAAATAAATAGGACAGGCACGGTGGCTCACTCCTGTAATCCTAGCACTCTGGGAGTCCAAGGTAGGTAGATTGCCTGAGCTCAGGAGTTTAAGACCAGCCTGAGTAAAAGTGAGATCCCCTCTCTACTAAAAATAGAAAAACTAGCTGGGAATACTGACACACAACCTATAGTCCCAGCTACTAAGAGAGCTGAGGCAAGAGGATCACTTGAACCCAGGAGTTTGGGGTTGCTATAAGCTATGATGCCGCAGCACTCTACCCAGAGTGATAGAGTAAAACTCCGTCTCATAAATAAATAAATTAAATTAAATTAAAAATAATACAAATAAAAAAATAAAAAGACACACATAGAACAAGTTGGTTAATACCTGTTTATGGATCATAGCCACCTTTTATCATATTTACATTACAATGTATGAGTTTTTTCCCCAAATGAATTTTAAAATGTACAATAAAGGAAATATTTATGTCCAATAAATAAAATATTTGAGTTTATAGTTTAGTAATCTGTAAACTATGTCTATAAAACTATAGTTTTAGTAATTTATAAATCTATGTCATCTGGGAAATGATATCTCTAGAAAGTTCTCTGTTGTACTTGAAGTTACCACATTTTGCGATTGACTGACTATGAATAAAAATAATGTTTTAAAAATTCTAATTACTCATTAAGCAAAAACGTGTCTAGCCTTTGGTTTGCCAAAAAGAGACTTTATTTTGAGTTAGGTGACAGGCTACTGATTACTGATTTGGTCATTAAGGTATAAAAGTTACCATGTAATTTACCATTAGAAACATACAATCGAGAGTTCAAAGAGTTATTTATTTATTTTTTAATAAGAGTCTCACTTTGTCACCCTCTGTAGAGTGCTATGGCACCATAGCTCACAGCAACCTCAAATTCTTGGGCTCAAGCGATTCTCTTGCCTCAAGCTCCTGAGTAGAGTTAGCCATTATCATTTTCCAAATAAGAAAACAAAAGTCAAGAGGAGATAAGTGACAAAGAATTACTGAAAAAAATTACATAGTTATAAATATGACAGAGAATGTTCCTGATAAAAATGGGGCTAGAATTATCCACAGTGTTCATTCTGTTCCCAGTCTGGCCTCTAGACAGTATCTTTCTCTTAACCAAATTGGCAAAGAAATAAAAGAAACATATCCCAAAAAAGTTTATCTTCACTTGGATATTTGTGGGGATATGGGTTCAGCACATTGTGGGCATTTCTCAAAATAAATTATCACTCAGTCAAAAAATTAGATGCCGGGTGGTGCCCGTGGCTCAAAGAAGTAGGGCGCTGGCCCCATATGCCAGATGTGGTGGGTTCAAACCCAGCCCCAGCCAAAAATGCAAAAAAATTAGATGCCTATTACATCCATGGATTTTTCTTTCCAATTATGCAGTTAATAAAGACTCATTAAAGTTGTCAAGAATCAATTAATTTCTCATTACTGCAGCCCAGGTTAAAGGAGACAATGAATACAAAGTCTATTTATCTTTTGATTGTTCTGAATTTCCTCATAACAGTATTTAAAATATTTGTCCCCCCAACAGGAGCCTCACCTGCCTAATTGCCTAGTTTCAGTTGTTTCTCATTAATATGTAAATCGACTTGTTCACATTCTAAGGTGAAATAAAATGCGTTGCAGAGGATGTGCACCGGCAGAATGTTGGTTGGTGCAAACACGTGCTGGGGCTCCTTTATGCGCGCACCTCAGAAGAAATTGTCCTATGCGATTTTCGGCAATTGTATTTTTTCTGTCCTACAGCAGTAGATTGGTTTGTTAAACAGAATCAATCAACTGGAGACAAGTTGTTTGGTAGAGGACCAGCAGCCACAGTGTGTTCTTGACCCATGATGCCAAAGAGCTAAAATGTGTTCTGGGAAAGGTTTTATGTGCTGGGCTTAGAACTAGTTTCTCTTACAAGAACAAGCAATGATTTATACCTGGTGGATGGTAAAGAAGGCTGATTTCAATTAGTTTTACTCCATTACTGAGAAGAGAGGTAGCTAGTTTTAAAAATATATTATGATACATTAAAATTTAAATGTATATATTTATATACATAGAAATGGGTTAATATACCTCATACATGTACAAAATACAGACAAATATGTGTGTATATGTATATATATTTATATTTATGTACACACTCATACAGGTATTTAAAAGACTCCTTGCAGTAAGGGATGCCCCAAATGCCCTCTGAACTGACTTTAATTTATTTAAATGTTGGTTCCAACACTGCCCCAGGTTATTTGTAAAATGCTTTTGATGTTCCACTTAAACTTCTTATAAAACAGCTGGTTTAAAGCACTGTCATTTATATCTTAGTGTAGTATAAAGCCCAGGATAATGTAAGAACCTGGGCAGATTGAATGGGTCATTCTGGAGCAGTAATCACTTACTAACTTTTGAGGGTAATATTCCAATAGCCCTAGCATCCATGTTGATTTGTTTTGTTTTGTTTTAAATGAATTTTGTTCATCCCAAATTGTGGAGTCTTTAGTAAAGTATAACCAAAACACAGTCTAGCTCAATAATCATGGTGTTATAGATATGCGTAACAGCACTGTGATTGAAATAGATTACTTTCATTTAATTTTTTTTTTTTTTACTCGTAATTAAAGCCACTTGGATGCTGAGGCATAAAATAATTGCATGTTGTTCCTAGGCAGGCATTCTGTATCTACTGGTGAAACTTTGTATTAGCTGTCTTAAATAAACCGCCATTATCATTTTCAATAAATGTGACTTGTTACCTTCCAAGTGTAGGAAACTGAGCTAAGTATTGAGAAATATATTTCAGGTATACAGTCATTTGTAGCATCTTAGACTTCAAAGGGTGTGCAGTTTAGTTGGGTAAACCCAACACATGATTTAAAAAAATTAAATACAAAATGAAAATGCAAGGTGCCTCATTCAAAAAAATTATTAAGAAATTCAGGAGAGCAAAGCAGAGTATGAAACCAAACACAAGACCCTCCTAAGTATGAGGGACCTAGTGTAACTGCACAGACATTTGTGACTCCAGGCTTCAATGGAACAAAAATAAGCATACATGGAGCACTCCTATGTGATAGATGTAATGTGCTAAGCTCTTTACTTCAAAGTATCTTATTTAATTTTTGTGGGGTGGTTTTGTTATTCACAGTTCATTGAAAGGGAAAGCCAGGTTCAAAGAGGGTAAAGATAGGTCATATAGATAGTAAGACTTGACTTCGGACCATACACTAACAAGCCCTTATTTAGAAGATATAAGACATAGACGTAAACTCAGTCTATAAGGTATTAAATGCCAAATGTCTAAGTACTTTAATAAAGGAACACTTTTTAGGCAAGCCAGTCCATAAAGGCTATGATATAGCACAATCTCTGAAAAATGCAATTATCTTGGTGTAAAATTAAATCAATCATTAAATCAGTCAGTTGTAAGCAGGGGAGAGTTGGGTAACATTTTTGATTTGACATTGTGTGGAAAAATGGAATTAGCAGTTTTAAAGTTTTTATTTGTTTTTTTAAAATCACAATTGCTAATATCTCAGCCAACCATCTTCCTCCTAGACTGCCCTAACACAAGATGGTGTGGAATAGAAGCAAAGCTGATTAATAGCATCATTCTTGACTGAAGGCTTGAACCCTTGCCCCTCAAGAGCTCCCTCAAGTGCTATTATATTTTTCTCTTTCCCCCACAGCTGAGGCCAGTTTGCGAGAATGGAAGGAAAGGCAGGAGTAACATCATTAATATCTTAAGAACAAAACTACCTACAAAAATTGCGTTTCTTTGCTGATTTGCTTTGTTAGCACGTCATGGCTTACCCACATAAGAATATGTATTACCCAGATAGTTTACTTGAATGCACTTGAATCATGTCAATTGTCGACAACAGCATTCTATTACCACACTTGTCAAACATCTAACAGATAAGTACTGTATTTGATCAGAATACAGAATACACTTTACATTAGCTTGAAGCAATGAAGAAACTGTATCATTATTCCCTTGAGTTTAGAAAATCTTAAAATAAATCAGTACATGAAAAAACATGTATTCTAAGGTAATGCTTGTATTGCTCCCTAAAAAAAAAAAAAAAAAGTTTGATAAAATTCACAGACTAACCTGAATCATCTTATAGTGACAGGAAGTTAAGTGCTTAAAAAACACAATATGGGATATGACATAGGGTCTAACTGAGAAAGTTCCTAATGACCAAATCTGGAACAATTTGAGTACCAAAAGAAAATAAACAATTAGAATATAATCAAAAGTATAAAATAAATTTCCATGAGTCGTTAGTGAATGATTGAATAAATAAATAAATGGGAAAGAATAGACAAATCTTTGTGCAGAAAAACCCCAAATAATATAATTTTTGTAAATATTTCACCTTCAAGGATGAGGAGCATAATTTCATACTCCTTAAGTGTGAACTACACATACCACCTTTCTTCTAAAAAACAAAGTGATGAGGTTTGTTTTTTTTTTTATCTTTTTATTTATTTATTTATTTTTTGGATGGAGTCTCACTCTATTGCCCTGGGTAGAGTGCTATGACATAGTTCACAGCAACCTCAAACTCTTGGACTCAAGCAATCCTCCTGCCTTAGCCTCCCAAGTACCTAGGGCTACAAGAATGCAGTTAAATGCCAGGCTAGTTTTTCTATTTATACTAGAGGTAGAGTCTTGCTCTTGCTTAGGCTGGTCTTGAACTCCTGAGCTGAAGCAGTCCATCAGCCTCAGCTTCCCAGAGTGTTAGGATTATAGGTTTGAGCCACAGCACCCTACCTGGTCTGGAGTATCTTACAACAAACAGCATTGAATGTGTAATTCTAACATATTCTTGCCTCCATTATTCCTGATGAGAAGCAAACTTTTAAACATACCATTTTCACGTTTTATGTAATATGTTGCAATGTTTTGTTTTTATTTTGCAGCTTTAAAAATTTGTATTCTCTCTTTCTCCCCCTCCTCTATCGCTATCTCTATCTTCCCCTCTTCCCTTTCATTGGTTAAAATGTAAGTGTAGCATGACTCTCTTTGTTTTCCCCTCCTCTTTGGGGTTCATTGAAATTCTTGCATCAATTAGTTAATGTGTTTCTAATACTTATTTTTTAACAAAATGGAGCACAGGCTCAGGTCATTCAAAATGATTAGTCTTTTTCTTCCCCTCCCTTATCCTTCTGAGATTCCAATGACATGTATATTAGATCAATTGATATTGGCCCAAATTTCTGTGATTTTGTTCATGTTTTAAAATCATGTATCTTTCTGTTCTTTTCCTTTTCTTTTTTGTTTGTTTTTTTAGACAGATGTCACTTTGTTTATCTCAGTAGAGTACCATGCTGTGTGATCCTCTCAGCTCAGTCTCGCAAGTCGGAGGAACTACATGTGCCTGCCACAACGTCCAGCTATTTTTTCTTTTTCTTTTTTTTTTTTTTGCAGTTTTGGCCGGGGCTGGGTTTGAACCTGCCACCTCTAGTATATGGGGCCAGTGCCCTACTCCTTTGAGCCACAGGCACTGCCCCGCCCAGCTATTTTTAAAGATAGGTTCTTGCTCTTGCTCAGGCTGGTCTTGAACTCTTGAGCTCAAGCAATCCACCTGCCTCGGTCTCCCAGAGTGCTAGGATTATAAGCATGAGCTTATAATGGCTAACCTATCTTTCTGTTCTTAAGGTTGGAGAGTTAATATACCATTAAGTTCTATAGAAGTTTAAACATCATACTTACTACAACAGTCACCAGTATCATAACTCATCTAAGGAATTACTGAGAACAAGACATTCTCCTGGCAAGCCTGGAAATCTCTTGTGACTTGGAAGGCAAGCCACCAAGTAACTCAGTAATCCTGAAGGAAAAAAGTTCAGTCCTGTAGAAGTAGTAAGGCTATTGCTAAACATTAAGCATTTTATGACAGTTCCTTAAAGGATTAGTGGAGAAAAATTGCATTTAGTATTTTAGAAATCATTTCCTTACCACTCTTGAAGATCATTGCTTTGAGTACATACTTTCTTGGCATCTATGAGATCATTTCCCTGAGCACGCAGCCCCTGCATGTCTTTGCTTAGTAATCTTTCTGCCTATTATGTACCTTCTCAAAAAAAGGACTTTGCAAGAAGTGCTCAGGGCTATCCTGCACCTATGGTTAGCCTCGCCTCTTGTAGCGTGTACTGTCAATCCGTGTCTCGTGTGATCATGACAAAGTTCATTGATCTTTTTGCCGTATCTAATCTGTGGAGTGATTCTAATAATTTTTATCCTAATTTGCAGCTTTTAAAATAGTTTTCATTTCTGTATTGATATTTCCTATCTGTTTACTCATTGAGACTATCTTATCCTTTAATTTTTTAAACATATTTATACCAGCTGCTTTGAATTTTTTGTTTGCTATTTCCCACGTCTGGGATCACATGAAGTCACTTTCTATTTGCTTCAATTTTTTTTTAAATAAGTCACAATAGTGATGATATTCTTTGACTATTTAGTAATCTTTGGTTGAAAGTGGTCATTTTAAATAATGTAGTAGCAATATTACTTTCTTGTCATTTGGAGAATTCTTAGGTATTTTTTATTTGCTCTGTTAGATAATTGCTTTGCTTAAAGCCAAACTGTGTATCTGTCTCCACTTAGTATGCAGTAGCTGATTTCACTGCTTAGTTTAATCACTGTCAACCTGCTTATCTTATAGTCTGAACCTCAGAAGGTCTTTTCTGAGTTTGTTTTCAGCCAAGGATATGAATGGAGTTTAAACACAGATTCAGAGACATTTTTCCTATGATTGTAGAGCTTCTATTGCTTCTCTCATAAATTTTAGGTGCTTAGCCTTTCCTGAGCTTTGTCCTCTAGAAAGACTTCAGCTTTCTGCCTCCCAAACTAACCACAGGTTGAGGAATGCAACCATGAAGAGGCATGGACTTTCAATTTCATCTGGTGAAGTTCTTGCCTTTTATAAAGAGATTTCTCTTTTAACCATATCTGCTTTTGATCTGTGCCCCAGGGTATCAGCCTACCCCTGTCACTTGTTGACCAGCCAGAGCTCTAAGCAGAGTTTATATTCAGATTTTTGCCTCATGTTTTCTGTAGCTCTTTTGCTTCTGGAATTCCCTCCCTAAGTTTCTAGGTTTTCTGTCATACTTAGAATCTTTGCTCAACCACCTTCAAGGGATGAATCTTTCTATTCTCACACTTGAATACAGAGGAGTGACTAATGCCCTTCATGCAAAAATCTACAAACTCACATTTCTTATTCATGATAGTTGTAATCTTTCAAGGGAAAATCTCCTTTCATTACTGCTTGCATTTCATCAGTTTTTCATTTCCTTCCATTTTTTAATCGACACATAATTACACATGTTGTGGGAACAATGTGATGTTTCACTACATCTATACAATGTGTAATGATCAAGTTAGGTTAATTGGCATATCCTACACCTCAGACATCTATCATCTCTTTGTGGTAGGAAAATTAATTAAAAAATATTTCACTTTTCTAGCTATTTTGAAACATATATTATTGTTAACCATAATCACCCAAGTATGTAATGGAAACTCCTCTAACTTTGCACCTATTGGTCAGTAGGTTAACATCCTCTTCTCCCTACCCCTTCAAGCCTCCAGTAGAGTATTCTATTCTCTACTTCTATTAGATCAACACTTTTAGATTTCATGTAAGGCTGGGATCATGTGGTATGTGTTTCTGTGCCTAGCTTATTTCACTCAACATAATAGGAATAAATTTTTAGAAATACTATTTTATTCTGTTTCTTAAATTATTATCCGTTGGAGGGTACACAAAATATTTCATTTTGCTATTAGCAGAAACCAGAACCCTATCTCCATGCTCTGTAAAATATTATCTTATCAGATACTAAATATACATATGCACTTGTGCATACTTTGGGTTTTCTAGACTATATCAGTCTAATTAAACTATTGTTTTAATATTTGGATACACAAGTTCCTTTATTTATTTTCATTTTGACATTGAAATTCATAACCATCATTATCTAGGTATATGGTATGCCTTTATTTATTTGAGTTTTTCTCTTAATAAAATTTATAATTACATGCATCAGCTTATATCTATATATTTGATAGTTGTTGCTGTTATGATTCAGTTCCTTTTCATTATATTTCCAATATGGTTATTCTTGTAACATAAGAGAGATACTAATTGTGTGTAGTTTTTATAAACATCTACCTCACTGAACTCTATTATTATAATTGATTTTTCAGTTGATTCCCTGGGATTTTTACAGTAGGCAGTGATTATCTGGAAATAACTATTAATATTTTGTCTTCTCTCCAGAACTACAATTATAGAATTACCTGTCCACTATGGGCTGGCTCTCTTTAGCTCTTGAAACCATACCAAACATTTATTGGCACTCCCTACCCCCACCAAGAAGAAACTCCACATTGTTGGTATCAAATTATTCATAGAGGAGCCTTAGTAGGAAGTTTGCATTGCACATGGAAAAAAATCTTAATAAACAACTCTTTTACAATCACTGTCTAGGCTATTAAATATAAATCTATAGCTTAATTCTGATATTCCAATATTCACAAAATTTTCTCTTTTTCAATAGCTCTTTGCTTTCTAAAGTTTGTTCTCTCTTTCCTAAACCCCATTTTGCCCAGAGGCGATAGGCATTTCCCCCAGAAGTAGAAAGTAGGTAGATATTCTGATGCAGAACAAATAAATAAAACCAAAACAACAAATAAGAATTTTGATTTGTTAAATTGTCCGAGAATGAATCTTGGAACAAGGAAAGATGGGTCCCAGTAGAGACAGTTACCCTTGTCTTATAAATGGGAAGATTACTGATATTTTACTATGTAGTATGATTTGGAGTTGATATGAATTTGAGGTTGAAATTATTATGTAAAAGAGTGTGTTTTAATTACTTATTTAAGATTTGAAAAAACTTAAGGAATGTATATTGAATTGATCAAATGAAAATTGAATATCTCATAATTTCTTATTTAACTTATTGCTGAGATTCATTACATAAATATATTTCTTAATATTAAGCAATCTAATGTTCTTAAAATATAGCGTACGTTGTAATTATGTATTATTCCTTTAATAAATTGCTATATTTTTATTTAATAACATTTTATTTAGGATTTTTGCACTCACATTTATAAATGAGGTTTATTAAATTTGTCAATAGTTTCCTTCTTTAAAATCAATCTCCAGGTTTGTGTCTGTGTTTCTTTTTAAAAATTTCCATGGGAATCTCTAGGGGAGAAAATGCCTTTTTAGTTTTGTTTGTTTGTGTGCTTTAAAAAGTGGAGGTTAAGGTATTCATAAGTATGCTTGGAGAAAAGCCAATGGAAAGAAAAAGTATTTGTTCAAAAGAAGAGAAGAACAAAGCATTCTGATGTTCTGATGTGCATATGTGTATATAGTTGGTATTTAGCAAGGTCAAAAATGAATTTTAATATGTTTATTATATTTTATTACTTTATACAATTATGGATTGGTTATAATGTTTAGCATCATTTCTGAAATCTTAATCTTTTACAAATATTCATAGTTTTTAAGCTGAACTCTTAGTATTTTTTGTTTTGTGGAAAGATATGTGTTTACAAAACTCTGTAAGACTTTCTTCATTTGAAATGATCTTCCTGCTGGATTCACATATATGATAACTTCTTTAGGTATTAAAAATATGGTGATAACCTTAGTCTTTTAAAAATGTGTGCATTACTTTCCTGTTTTCTCGAGCTTAATGTTTGGGATACTGAAATAAACCTAAACTTTGTTCACTTTAGATAACATACTTTGTTTTGTTTTGTTGTTTTCTGGATGCATGTGTCTGTGTCCTAAAAATTCCAACTATTCTTCAAGAAATGTTTGCTAATCTCATCATAAATTTTATGTGCTCTTTGAAAAATGGTGTATATCAGATATTCTTTTCCTTTCTAAGAATAGGTAGATTTTTTATAATTTAATAATTATTTTGAGGTTGGGGGCATAATAACATAATATTTATATGTAGAGCATGTGGTCTGATGCCAGACTGCTCAAGTTGGAAACCTTTTCTTACTGTTTAAATTTGGGCATGTTACTTACCCTCTCTGTCCCTCAGTTTCTCCTTTATAAAATGCATATAGCACGATAACAACAAATAGGATTATTGTGAGGTTCAAAGGTGTTCTAACACTTAGAAGAGTACATGGTACATCGTCAACATTCAGTGTTAATCTATTTTTATTATTTTTCAGTTTGTAGGTTTACTATTCCTTCAAAACAAACTGAAAGAATAGTAAACCTATTCTTATGGTTTACTAGTCTTCTTTTAATTATATGAATTCCTATGATTTCAACATATTATCTATTCCTTGCCTTCATAGTTTGCTTTCCATTATTGTTGCCTATATCACTGGTTAGAATCTCTGTGTTATATAATCTGTTTGCAATGCTTCCAATGAAGATTAAATTCCTGCTATTGAATTTTAGCTACTCTCCAGTTTTTTTTCTTACATAAGCACATTCTCTCTCCACCCCCCACCCCCATTTACTTTCAATCTTGGTCACACTCTTATTATCACTCTTGCTATGTTTCTCTTTTTCCCTATGGAAGTTAGATTTAAATGTATTTCAAGCCCAAAGCATGTGCTTTCAAATGTCTGTTTCTATAGTCTGTAGTAGATCCTATTCAATTGTGCTGCCTCCTGCACATCCTAAGGGCTAAGCTCTTCTCTTGTGTGACGGGCTATTATTGTCTCCCCCACTCTCCTATTGCCATAAAAATCTCCTTCTTTTTAAAATTCCTAAAAAGAAAAAGGAGTATTTAGGTCACGTAGGTAAATTTTCTTGGTTCTCCTTTCTGTCTGAGTATGTGGCATCTTCCTCAATTATCTTTAGCTGCAGAGGTGGGTTGGTATAAATTTGTACTATCCCTTCAATTATTCAGGCAAGGGGCAGGGGAGAAGTAGGTCATCTGACCTCATTTCTGCATCTGTCCAGCATCTTAAAGCAGCTGCACAGGGTAGTTTTTGGATTCACAGCAGCCTTGACAAGAAAGAAACTAGCAGGACAGTAGAGAATTGACTATGAAAGAAGCCTGAGACCTACAAGCTACTGTGAAAGCTAAAACAAGCAGAAAGATAGAGATAAAAATTTGATGATTAGTCTTCTGAATCTCACCAAAGAGAAGAAATAGAAATAATATTTCCCTTTCTCACCTACAACTATCTATGACCATACTTCCTAATTTGTCCAGGACAGGCTGAGTCATGCCCATCCAGTTAGCATACTCATGTACTCCCAGAAATGATGTCTCTGTTTAGATGGGAAGTTACATGTCCCTCCCCAATATTTAGACTTCCTTCCCACCACAGCAATTTGCTGAACATCTGAAGAGTTAACATAATGATGTATCAACTGGCTCTGTAGTTAAAGATAGATGAAAATTCTTCTAAGCAGTCAGGTTAGCACAACAGGGAACTGGGGATAGTGTGCAACAAATCGCTCTCTTTTCCCTGAATTTATAATATTAAGTTCTGTGCTAAGGAATTTTGGATTCCAATAAAATTATCAGTTCATTTTTTTTCTTGGTTCAAAGTAACTTACGAACATCAGTACCCTGATGATACTCTTCCTCTTGAAAGAAACAAAATTGTCAAAAAGGTAAATTAAGAATGTACCAGATTGGACATTTTCTAGAAAAAGTCTAGTTTGTCCATGCTCTTACCTAACCACTCAGTAGTCTATTTTGCCCTTCTGTGATCTTTGTGAAGTTATAAATATCCATAATTTCTCTCTGACTATAAACATTTTTATTAGAGGAAAGTCTAAATCTCTGTGGACCTTAGTCTTGTGATAAGGAAGGTCTAAAAAGAGTTGGCTGAATTTTCTTGTAAAAATCTGTAAGTATAGGATTCTGTTTTTCCACAAGGATGTTACTTGTGTACCCACAGCCACAACCTCATAGTTCTGAATATTTCCTCATACAGGATGCCCTTCTCTTGCCTCTCCTGTCAGTTAGAGCACTCACCCGTTGATCATGATGTACCTTCCTATTGTTATATTTCAGTGAATTACCTCCCTCTCTATCTTGGTGGAAACCTGGGTTTTAATTTCTCTCCTGATGTTAACATTTCAAGGCCATTTATTTATTATTCCTTCTCCGTGTGTTATTTCATAAACATATGAAACCACAAGCAGCATACCACCCTTCTTCCTATTGATTCCGCTCAGAACTACCAAATATCAGCAACCACCTGCTTCTGTTTTTGTCCATTGATATTTCATCATTCCAACTATATATTTGTCCTCAGATCCTTGAAATTTCCTCTAAGAGCCTCTTGCTCGAGGCTCTTCACAAATCATTCTTCTTAATCCTTCTGTTGCTACTTGCCAGGAGACTTTAACTTTGGTTTGATGAGCCTAAAAGAGGAAATGTTCTTCTATCCACTCTGTGCAACCAATTTTTCAAATCTTATATCTCTTCTTTTCCAAAATTATATACTTCAACTAAAAGAAGAGATTCAAACAACACCTCTGCTCTACAGACTTTGAGGTTTTTTACCAAGGATTTGGAAGTCACTAGAAACAGATTCCAGATTTAAACTCAAGTTGGTTATGGAATAAAAGTACCAGACTTTCTTGAATAGCAATAGTCCACAAACCAAGATGTCTATTGATTTAGAGCAAGTTTTCAAATTTAGTTACTAGCTGCGTGCCCTGGGACATTAAGGAAGTCGCCTTTCCTTCGAGACATAGGGGAGGTAACTTTGCTCATATCTGTTTTTGCAACTTTCTGCATCTCGCTGCCCCATCTCTTCTTTTGTCATTTTCAATGAAATTTAAACTTCCATTAAAAATTTGAAAAACACTAAGGGAAAAAAATGAACTATAAGTGTCTATCATCAAAGGACAAAGGCAGTGAAAGTTAAGGAAATAGGATGTGTTTAGTACCCTACTTTATGACAACCACAGATTATAGGAGAGCAAGAGGAAAATGAAATAAGGTATTTTTATGAAAATTGGTTAAAATTTTACATGTGAATTCCAACCTGTTATTAAAATTTTCTGAGCCAGACAGAAAATTGAATGCCGACAAGGAACAGCACTCCGTGACAGTGACATTTCCTAACAGAGCAATTCTTTGCATATCAGCAGTGCTAATTATATTCAGCCTGACAGCAGCAGTTTAACCCATTCACCAGAGGATAGTGCTTCTTATAAGACCAGTGATCTAAGCATTCATTTGGATGCCAATCCAGATTGGAAATATGTATTTAAAATGTACCATTAATTTTCAATGGCTAGTGTATGAAGGATAAACCTGATTTCTCATTGATGCTGCAGAATGGGGTGTGTGTGTGTGTTTGTGTGTGTGTGTGTACTAAGTGAAAGTACGATGTGTTTCATTTGGCAACCACACATAAAACATTTAACAGTTCAGGTGTTCCCTCAGACAACTTGAATTTTTTTTTTTGTTATCAAGATAAGCCTGTTACCTGAAAGGCAATATTTTGCTAATCCCAACCAGAGAATATAATAGTAAAAAAATCGTAATTTTTAGTTGGCAGTATCGTGTCTCTTGAACACATAGACAAGTAGAGAGGCAAGTAGAGACAAAAATATATTGAGTCAATGAAAATACCAAGATTAAATGTTTGGTATGATTAAATCAAAAGCTTAACTTTTACCTCCTGCAACTGTTTCCCCTCAAATGAGCACCGTACTTCCCTTTGCACCCCTCCCCCCACATGCACAATGACACCTGGGGTTGACGTTCTACTTCAGCGACTACGAAGAATAGGAATTCTGCAGATTCTGCTCTCTGTTAGAAGTAAAACAAGTTAAAAGGGAGCATTAAGGGTCCATTTTCCTTTCAAGATAAAAATGTGTAAACAAGTCGCACTTGACCCTGAGTATCTCCTTAGGGTTGTACTTAGTGCAGTACTTTACACAAAAGGACTCTTCAGCCCCTATCAGCTCAAATGAGCTGTCTGACAGCTAGTGGGTCCTGTGTTTATCTGTGAGCAAAACGTCATAAGGCAACTAGCAAAGAGTGATTTGCTGAATCTGGGGGCCGGACCCAGGAAGCCTTGCCTTCAAGGTACCTCAAAGTTCTCCTTCCCATTTGTTCTGGGACAACAAAAGTAGTATGGGGATAGATAAATAGAAAGCATGCTTTGAGTTATTTAGAATTAATTAAATATTTGTAGCTACTTATATACAAGTTTATTTGGAACCATGTAAAGATCCAAATTTATTTGCTTAAAATTGGAATTAGGCTAAGATTTTTAAAAATCCGATTTCAGAAATTTTAAAGAGTTTTTTTTCTTTCTGGTATTTTTTGTATTGGCTGAAAAAGTTGATAATATTTTAAAATGTCTTGCCCAATTTTGCCTCTCTTCTACTTTAAGATATTAAAATAACTCCATTATTCTTGTCACATTCTAGTAAAGTGTTGCCACCTTTTATAGCGCTTTTGTGACAAAGAAGGGGGCAGTGTCTGTGATCTCTTAGCAAAACAGTTCTGTTCAGCCCTGATGGTAATGGACCGTGACAAAACTACATCTTTTCCTGGATTAAATGATTATATAAGCACTGAGCACTATTAATTTCGGTAATATTTATTATATCAAGGTCAATTAGAAATATCATATGATCTCTGTGCCTGAGATAGCGTGATTTGTGAGTGCTAAGGACAGAAGGCTCATGAATGAAATGAGGAGATAAAGATATTTTGGTCTGTAGCTATGGAGATGAAGCAGTTGAGGTTTCTCATTCATAAATATAGGTCATCCAACATCAGGAAGAACTAAAAAGAAAAGCTTCCCAGACAAATGCCACAGTCTATTAGGCATAAGAAATGTGCAGGACTGTTAAGGAATTTATAACCAAAAATATCTTAGACAAGTACTTAGAAAAATTTTTTGCAAACTTTTAGGAGGCAAATTTTCCATGTAAGTTTTCATTTTTAGTTACAGATGTCTTAGGGCCAGTAGACCATAAAGTTCATGTTGTATAATTTGGAAGTGAATCTTTGTGTTTAAACCCTTTGATTTCATCAACATTTATAAAGAAGTCATATACTAGACACTCTGCTATAAAAAAGGTAATATTGAAGAAAAGACTTTTCCCCAGGAACTTACAGTTAAGTTCAGGGTCAGGCTACAAATATGAATTAAAATCAAATTAACTGTTAATGCATAGATTGTTTTAGCATAAGCAATAATATGCAGCAGAGAAGAAATCAGAGTGGAATTCTAGAAGCCTGGTAGTAATATTCCTGTCCTTTTTTGTTCAGTTTCTATATGAACCAATTTGTGCATTTGGTTTAGTTGGTATTCTATACAGGTAAATGTACCAAAAAGGATAGAGCTTACTTTTAGTTCCAACTTTCTGTTGGTAATAGTAAATAATATGTCTTCATCTAAAAAAGAAGTCAGTTTTACCATAAAAAGGAAAACGATTTTTCAAAAACAAATGAATGAGGAATTGAAAAGCACTAGTACTTTATCATTAAAAACAAGTGTACCATATAACAATGATAATTTTATTTATTTATGTGATTTTTGTAGTATTCAAAGATTACCTTCTCATACATTCTTCTATTTTATCTTTAAACAATCTTGTGAAGATACTATGGTGATTATCATTATTTTTATCTTACACAAAACAGTAAATGTAGCCAGAGTACTTGAGATGATAAGGCTGGTAAAGGGTAGGTGGAAGATTAGAAGCCACATGTTTCCAGTGAGAGGTGAGTTCAGAAGAGGTTCCCAAATCCAAGAAAGCCTAGAATAAGCATTATGTAAATGTGTATTTGTTTCCAGCCATGTTTTGAGGAAAATCTTCAAGAACAATAAAAGAATCAAAGGTTGATATTAGTAGATAACAGCGGAAGGTGCATTATTCAACGGCTGAGGCAGTAGAGTTTTCTAGACAACAGAAGCCTCCCCATAGGGTCCAGAGCCTGCGTGTCCACATGAAGTCCACGCCTCTCCTCTGCTCATACTCCAGAATTCCTGGCCAAATGATCCCAAGCACATCTGAGGACAAGCTCAGTCCACTTCTCTGGATTTGATTTCCCTGGGTGGCTGCTTACATGTGGGAGAAGATATTTATACATACGGATATGGGTCCAGTTGAAGGGGAGCTATCTATTGTTGGCAGATCTGGGGTGGGGAGAGGGCAGTAAACTCCTTAGAGATCTGGAAATTCTAAAGGTGAACTCAGCTTTTCAGGATGCTTGGCAGGTGTGTTTGTGAAGGTGGAGGGTTGTCTGTCATAGTATATTAGCAGTTTGTCTACTGCATTTCACATTAGGTATTGAAACGTGTGGCATGTAAGCCCTGATTTTAATCTTGCATCAGGGACTAAAGTGTTTGAGAAATACTCATTTAAATATAATCATCTGTGAAATAAAAATGATGAAATAAGCATGGTTGAATCATGAGTGATTAAAATAAATTCAAGTCTCCAAATCCAAATACATCTCATATTTCAACTTAGAGATGTGATTCCCTAAGCCAATATTTATATTTTAGAGATTATGTAAACAAAGAGATGTCAGGAGAGTGGAGCTTGACAAGTGGCTTGTGTCTTTCAATAAGAAAACAAAGTGAATGCTCAAAAACTTTAGACAATTTTTGATCTCTAGAAACAGCCTTGACTGAATGTTGATGCACTTAAAGAATAAAGCAGTAACCAAAAAAGGTTAGCTAGTATTCTTGAGACTAGAATTATGAAAAAGGAAATTAATTTTTCTTCATTTTTGAGCTTGCTAGAATGCTTCACTTTATCTACATTTAGCAAAGTAGTTCATAAAGTTTCTCATGATACTCTATCATGGATAAATGAAAAAAATTATATGGGATGATAATGAAGATAAGAGGATTTGTGTCTATTCATACAACCCAATTAGTGAGTTCATTAATAGTGGGCCATTGAACTCTGAGATTTAATCTGATTTACATTTTTATCGACAGCATATAAGGAAATGTAGACCATGCATACCAAGTTTACAGTTGACCCCTATCTAAGACTAATTAGCCATTCAGTTATGTGATTGAAGCCTAATAAGAAGCCTGAACTGATGAACTGGAATTGTAAATGTGAAATTGAGCCCTGGAACAAGGTGACTGAATATGTCTAATAGATAGTATCCTAGCGCAATATTAATGCTGTGACGTACAATTCAATTTTGTCTTCAGACTTTGCCAAATAAACATTAAGTTTAGCTATTTTACTAGCCATTGGTTTATTTATAATCTAGACACATCTAGAGACTTTTCTTACTAAAGGGGGTTTGCACTCCAGTTCCTGGAGGGGTGGTAGTAAAAAATAAAAAACAGGAGAAAAGAACATCTCATCCCTAGCTGACTCAGGACACTAGTTCCCATTCCTCTAGAAGGAGTGAAAGGAAAACAGCAGTTAGAAGAGACTTTGATTTCAATGAATGTAAGTGAGCAAGGGACTTGAACAGAAACTTCTCTGAAGAAGACAGATGAATGGTCAACAAACATGAAAAAACAAAAAAGTTCATCTAATCATCATAGAAATGCAAATCAAAACCACTCTGAAATATCACCTAATACCAGTGAGAATAGCCCACATGACAAAGGGCCAAAGCAGCAGATGCTGGTGTGGATGTGAAGAGAAGGGATCACTTTACACTGCTGATGGGACTGCAAACTAATACAACCTCTATTAGAAAGAAGCATGGAGACTCTTCAAAGAACTAAAAGTAAACCTTCCACTGATCCTACAGTCCCATCATTAGGTATATACCCAGAAGAAAAAAAAAAAAAAACATTTTATCACAAGGACATTTACACTAGAATGTTTACTGCAGCAACATTCACAAATGGCAAGATGTGGAATCAACCTAAGTGCCCATCAACTCATGAATGAATTAAGAAACTGTAGTATATGTATACCGTGGAATACTACTTGACCATTAAAAGACAAAGACAATACATCTTTGGTGATTACCTGGATGGAGTTGAAGCACATTCTTCTTTGTGATGTATCACAAGATGGAAAAGCAAGTATCCAATGTACTCAATGCTAATGTGAAACCAATAGATCAACAACTACACACAGTTGTTATAGTAGGAGAGAAAAACACAATTATATTCAAGCAGGAGGGAGGAGAGAGGAGGGAAAGGGAATGCGAGGGATAAGTGTGAGGGATTGGTCTGCTCTCAGCTAACAGGCACAAAGTAAGGGCGTACCGCACACCTCCTAGGGCAAGGGCTCAATGGCACTTTGAACTTTACCTTAGAAACACAAACAATGTCACCTAATCATCTGCACCCTCATATTAATCTCAAATTAAAAAATGAATGTAGCTGTAATTTTTTTGTGCTTATGAAGGTGATATGAGCTAATTAGAAACAATATTCCAGGCTCGGCGCCTGTGGCTCAAGCGGCTAAAGCGCCAGCCACATACACCTAAGGTGGCAGGTTCGAATCCCCAGCCCAGGCCTGCCAAACAACAATGATGGCTGCAACCAAAAAATGGCCAGGCGTTGTGGCAGGCGCCTGTAGTCCCAGCTACTTGGGAGGCTGAGGCAGGAGACTCGCTTGAGCCCAGGAGTTGCAATGAGCTATGATGATGCCACTGTGCCACTGCACCCTAGCCAAAGTGACAAAAAAAAAAAAAAAAAGAAAAAAAAAGAAAAAAAGAAACAATATTCCAAACAATAAAGTTAAGTACAAAGAAGAAAGTGCAAAATCTCCTTTATGTAGAAATACCCACTGAAAATCTTTGATGTCTGGCCTTCTGGACATTACCCTTGGTGTCTTACATGAATGGGATTATACCAGCCCTCCTGTTTAGGAAACCATTTTGGGGAAAAAGCCTTATGAAACATAGGACAGGGGCCTGAGTTCCAAAGTTTGCCAAGTGGCGTAGAAAGGTAGATTCTCTATTTCTCCATAAAACACTCCATGTTTCAGCTGAGTCTATAAAGCAATCTCAACAGGAAACAGCACCCTGGTGGCCAGCAGCATCCAAGTGATGCTTCTCTTAAGCCATTTACACCAGATCAAATGGGAGATTTATATCTGGGCAAATGAGCATGCTTCTCCACAGAGGCTAAAGTGTGTGTCTCTGTGGACAAGCTATGTTTGAATATTGAATATAAATGTTATTATTGCTTGTACCCAGATACCTGTAAGACCTGATATATGTACATTTTACTAGTTAGGGCTTGCTTTGCTCTCAAACTCTTGATAAGGAATGTTTCATTCTGGTAAACTAGGCTAGACCTTGTGTGAACTACAGAAACTCATTTTTTTAGACTAAAGGCTGGCCTTCTGATGGGAAAAGGCAGTTTCAAGGGAGATGGGAAAAGAGGTGGTTAGGAGGAAGATGTTTTCTGAGGAGCAGATGGACACCCAAGGGCCTCTCTTGCCATAATGGCCACACATAGGACAAGTTTGTAGAGAAAAAAGCCAATCAGAACAGAAAATTCAAGGTCAGCGTACTTCAGAGGACAGCTGACTTTAGCCTCCTCTTTGGATTACTGAGTCTCCATCCCCTGACACTGTGGTTCACCAGATCCCCTGGCTTTCACTCACCTTACGGTGCCTAGGAGAGGCCAAGAGCATAGAAATGGAAGAGAAAAACAATAAGGCAGCCTTACTGGTTACATGTCGCTAGGGTAAAGATCGTTGGTGTTCTCTTCACTCTATTCCTTTATTTTCTCTCCTTTTAAAACAACATATTTGTAACCCAGGGACTAAGGTAATGCCAAGTACGGATTTATCTTCCCTAATTACCACTACTCTTTAAGGATTTACCATTTTGCTGATGAGAAAATGAGACTTAGAGAGATTTGAGCAGCTTTCCCAGCCACCCTGGCAAGCCGCAGAGCTAGAACACAGCTCGCACAGCCAGCTCCGCAGCGCCTTGTTCACTGCGCCGGTCTCCCCTCCCGGCCTCCCGCTCTTTCATTTAAGTTCTGGTATGTATGCTGGTGGCAGTAGTAAAGGACTTGCACTTGTAACTACAAGTGACTCTGCAGAGACTCTTCACAGGATAAGATGGCTTTGCAATTCTATTTAAATTTCTAAAAATTTCAGATTTTAAAGAAGCAGCTGGCAAAAAGTGATTACTATCAGGAATTAAATAATTCTCAGAGAATATTATAATCACATTGACTTACTACATATATAAGTATTTTAAGGTATTAGCTTCAGTTCCTGAATTTTGAACCTACAATCTAATTTTATATTATATGGCATATGTATCCTTAAGGTTAAAATCTAATTCTGCATCATGGGCAGTATGTGTACGTGTGCATGGAGGTGTATCTATCTTAGAACATTGTTTTTACCACAGGCTTGGGTTTCGACCAAATGCCCGTTGAAATGAAAGCACAAAATCTTGGACATGGATACACATCAAATCTTTTTTTTTTTTCTTTTTCTTTTAAGACAGAGTCTTACTTTGTCACCCTCGCTAGAGTGCTATGGCGTCACAGCTCACAACAACCTCAAACTCTTGGGCTTAAGCGATTCTCGTGCCTCAGCCTCTCAAGTAGCTGGGATTACAGGTACCGCCACAATGCCCAGCTATTTTTTTGTTGCAGTTGTCATTGTTGTTTAGCTGGCCCAGGCCAGGGTCAAATCCGCCAGCCTCAGTGTACGTGGCTGACGCCATGACCATCGTGCTATGGGCACCAAGCCTACACATCAAATCTTTAATATTACAGAAATTTGAAAATAATTTTAATAATTAACTTTCAGTAGTCTTTATTATCAGATTAATTTATTCCTTGAAATCCATACTCATTCCCAAAGTTTGAAAATGTTCACTGAGAAATTCAGGGATATATAGCTGGCTTCTTATATTTGCTTTAAAGGAGTAATTTATCATTCAAATGCACATTTTGAATGATAGGGAACAAATTATGGAATGATGAAAACAAATAGGAACCAAATTAAAACTTGGAAAAGACATATTTCTGACCATTTTCTCCTACTTTGGGTGGTTAGTGGAATTTGAAAGCCTCATAAATCTGGCTCTTTTAGGAAGTGGGTAGAAGTTTACTTTATCTGAACCCTGGTGTTATTTCTCATGTAAAGTGCCCTAACAGATGGGAGAATGACCCATTCTCTCTGTGTGTATGGATATTGATTGTTTTCTTTTAAAAAATGGAAGGTTAATGCTTCTGCTGAGTACACAGAATAGATTCTGCTGAGAAGTGAAACTCATTTTCAGTAGCTTAGAGTTGGAAACAAAATTCTTGCCAAGGTATTTTTTTAGGCCTTTGCAAGTAAAATCAAAGTTTCATTCAAATTGAAGCAGGTGTGTAGACCTTTTCACACAAGTGAGCATTTTAATGGTTTACCCAGGAGATGTGGCAAATAGTCATTTCCTATTCTCAATTTTTAAAATTATATTTTCATTTTGACGCTTAGCATATAAGTAGCATTTTTAAAAGAGAACGGTACTTTGGTATTACTCTGCATTACAAAAACTGATGGTAGGGTGGGCTTGGTGGCTCACGCCTATAATCCCACCTATAATCCCAGCACTCTGGGAGGCCAAGGCTGCGCTCTCGGGTTTGAGGCCAGCCTGAGCAAGAGCCAGACCCCACTTTACAAATAGCCTGGCATTGTGGCATTGGGTGTAGTCCCTGCTACGTGGGAGGCTGAAGCAAAAGAATTGCTTGAGCCTAAGAGTCTGAGGTTGCTGTGAGCTATGATGCTACAGCACTCTATGGAGGATGACTAAGTGAAACTCTGTCTCAAAAAAAAACCCAAAACACTAATACTGATGGTAAAATATACTCATTCATCCTTTATTTATGCCAAACAATAATATACTTTATGAAATTTGTAAGATGGAATGGTGTTTCTTTGTGATTAACCTTTGCTTGTGTATGTTAATAGTAAAAGGAATACAAAGCATAATATTTGAGGATAAGCACTTAACTTTTATTAGTAATTTAATTTGCTTCATTCAACATTTTTGCAGGGGGGAGGGAGCTAGAGATAACGTTTTTAAGCCATTGGGTTTAATCCATGCATTGGTAACAAACAGAAGTGGTAAAGGAATCAATACAGTTTTATTTTTCACTCCAAAAGAATCCAGTGATAATAGAACCTCCGTAGTTCACCTCCCTACATTGACCCTCTCCTTAAACTGATCTAGTTTTCATAGACTGAACCTGCACCAGGTGTACATATCAGTACAGTAGGCCTAGTTCCTTATGTTGACCACCTCTGTATATTGATCAGATTGTTTCAGTCCCTTGGGTGGTCAACTTACAGCGGTTCTATTGTGTTTAAGTTGCCCAGTTTTAAAACCTAGAAACAAAAGAATTAAATAATTTGCTCAAGGACAAGCAACTGTTCGACTCCAGGGTGATTTGACTCCTGTGACTCCTACAACCTGTGCTCTTTTCAAACTTTCATGTAGTCTTTTCTTATCACACAGGCGGTTCTTGATCCTCTTTGAATAAGCAGTTAATGAATGAGCTTTAGATTTTACAAGTTTATGTGTAAACTTGCATGTGAGTCTAAGATGCATGTGTCAATCTTAACCAAGGATTGACCATGAGAGTTGATTTCTCCTACCAAACAAAGTCCCATTTTTACTAGTGATCTTGGTTTCTATGTTTAGATATGTTTTGGCTTTAGTCATAACTAACCAGGTTTTCTGCCTGTGTATTAAAGATGAGGTTGAGTTAGACTGCAAGAAAAGTAAGTACTATGGGTCTGGTAACTGGGTAAATGACTTTCTTTTCTTTCTCCAAGGAGCAAATTCACTTTCATACCTTCCAGGGGCTAACTACGGGAATGTTTCCATGGCTTGCTAACTTGAGAGAGTGTGTTATTGCACTGGGTAGAATTAGTATGAGAAAAAAATGTTTCTTCTTTATGTTTCGTGCTCACACCATGTTGCTATTGTCTATTTTGTTTTATTGACACTAATTTGTTAGTGTTAGCTGCCACTGTCTGGCTTACTAATACTAATTTTTTAATTTGGTATTTCTCCAAGTATGGTCCATGCTCCAACTGTGCGTGTGTCAGAATCCTACTGCCTTAATTAATATGGCATTGCCTTTATCATATGTAAGAAATTGAAATGGTTTACATTAGGACAGTTATAAAATTTATGATTTCTTTCATTAAATGTGGTCACTTTCATTTGAAATATTCCCTCTCATTAAACTTGCAGATAGTTTTTAAAGATAAATCATCTCATTACTATTTTGCACCTCCGAAACATCTTTTCTTCTTTCTTCTTACCGTCTTCTTCCTTTTCTCTTCTCTCCCCTACTCCCTCCCTCCCTTTCTATCTTTCTTTTCTCCCTTCTTTTCTCCTTCTTGTGCTAAAAGCTTCTATTACCTCAGACCATGACGTCAGGTTAAGGCCTTAGGTAGCAATGTAGCCCTGAGCATACTAAGCAGCCTGTAACTTTTGGGATTTTCTTTTTCAAATTGAATTGAATTTTTACTTATCAATTCATTTATGCATTGGTTTTGTGCTAATTTATTCTTTCAACAAATAGTAATGCCTGTTTTGTTCCTCTGGCTATGATATGCAGGTGATTCCTAAGCAACATGGGTTCAAACTGCAAGGATCTACTTATTACATAGATTTTTTTCGACCAAACATCAATGGAATATTTGTGTAACATGAAACCCCCATCTATGGAGGGCCAGTTTATCATATTTGCAGGTTCTGCAGGGACTTGAGTATGCTCAGATTTGGTATAAATGGCAGGTCCTGAAAACAATCTCCCACGGGTCCTGAAGGATGACTGCAGTGTGATCTGTTGGGTTCTATAATGGAGCTGTGGACAATAGTAAGAAACTTCGGAAGAAGAAGTAACAAACCCATCCTACAAGGATCAAAAAAGACTTTAGCAAGGAATTGAAGGTGAACCAATTATAATGGTTGTTTTACATTCAACACTCAACATTTTCTACTTTCATAAACTATAAAATGGTCACCTTAATTCGATTCAAAGAGTGTTTGCATACATTTATTTATGATTTGTCATAACTTTATACATTTCATATATACAAAATCCTAAATGTTGCCTTTCTGGTTATACAACTGGGTTCTACTGTGGTCACACCTAACATTTATCTCGTAAAATATGTTCCTGATATCTTAACATTTGTATATAGAGTTTGGTAACTGACCTACTTTAAAAAATAAGTTTAAAAAGTACATTAAGTATATAATCTAATGTTTGACTTAAAAATGTACTTAAATGTCTATTTTATTTCTTCTTCTAGTGTATACTTGGTTTCCATGGAGCAAATTTATAAAGGCTTATTAAATAGAAGGATAGTACATTTTATCAACAAGTTTATTTTTTTTTCTTTTCCTAAATACATCTGATAGTTTAATCCCCAGAAATCACTATAGATTAGTGCCCAATGAGGCATCCTGGCTGATGAATATCTCTATCTTGTTTTGTTAGAAACTGTGAGTTAGTGAGAAAGAAACAGATCATCATTTTATAGACTTTTCTGTCCCTCTTACCAATACACTCTTCTTGCCTACAATGCTTTTATCAGCCATGATTCCACGGGTGATTTAAAACCTGAAATGCTTATGCTCATGTTAAGACATTGTAGGGTACCTCTTCTCAGTCCTAGACTGTGACACTGCAGGTGCCAAAGTGGGATTAAGTTCTCTACTGTGGCTACTGTCCAGCACCAAAAGTAGGGTGAATGTGGAAAGGGGCGATGATTCACAGGTCCTGCACAGACCAATGTTACCTTTTTACTTCCCTGAGTATCCTATCTTTATCATCATGTCTCCATGTTCCTCAGGGAACAACATTATCAGGGACATGGAGGCCTCTCATTGCCTAGTCTGCCAGTCCAAGGACTTTAGTGACCCCTAAGGAAAGAGAATAGACAGAAGAGGTAGAGGCCAGAGTATGTGCAGTTCTGCAAACTACACTGAAAGGAGTTTTGGACTTAATCTTGTAGTCTAAGGAAAAAAAAAAAAAGAACAAAAACATTTTAAAGCTTACTGCATAGGAGCATTTGAACTACAGGAGGGCTAAGATTGTGGTTGTGGGAAGCAACATAACTTTTTCTGTAACAGCCCAATAAAATCATCTGGAACTATATTACCCTCATCTGTTCTTGATCTAGTATCCTGCTCCTGCTGAATTCTTGACCCCTGCTTGGCATCTAACCTTTTAAAACGATTGTCCTTTTCCCCTGCAATGCTTTGTTCCTCCTGGAAACTGCCCAAATTCCAAGACACTAGAGCTGTGACTGATACTTACTGAAAACCCAGAAAACTAAACAGCAAATTCAAACAGCAACTTTGAATCAAATATTAGACATTACTATTCTAACAGTCCATTCATCTTGCCTCTATAGGAATTATTTCTTGGCTCGATCTCTCCATTTTCTTGAAACTGGCTATTAATCCAAGTCAATACTCCTGTCTTCTCAAGTTGCTACCCTACCAGTGCTGAATAACTTTAATTTCTTAAGCAGAGCATTGAGCTCTCTACCCTTTATCCCATCCCCAAATTAGGGATAACCAACCATTAGGGTCTCCAATCTCTAATAGCACAAATTTAACAAGTGTTTCATACATATAGGAAAATACAATCTTTTATTATTATTATTATTATTATTATTTATTTTTACATATACATTTGATTATTAGGTTTCCAATTTTTGCCTTCACAGAATTAAAAAGGCTTAAAATTTACCAACAGTAGCAATGTTTAAGATAAGGACCAGAAACAAACAAAAACTTTGTAAAGAATGAATGAAGATAAATACATTCAGAAAAGAAATCAGACAATTGCTGCAACAAAGTATTAATAATAATAGTAATGCAAAGGAAGTGATATTCACATTGTCAAATAAAAGTATGACTATAATAGAAAGGGAAATACAATCTTTAACAGAGGTAGCTTTGTAGATTAGTGTTAAGTGTTAAATAGGGCTGGGTGTGGTGGCTGAGGCCCTCATCCTAGCACTCTGGGAGGCCATGGGTGGATTGCTTGAGCTCAGGAATTCAAGACCAGCTTGATCAAGAGCAAAACCTTGCTGCTACTAAAAATAGAAATTAGCTGGGCATCATGATAGGTGCCTGTAGCTCCACCTACTTGGGAAGCTGAGGCAGGAGAATCCTTGAGTTGGGGATTTGAGGTTGCTATGACTTCTGATGATGCCATAGAACTCTACCTGGGATGACAGAATGAAACTCTGTCTCAAATAAATAGTGTTAAACAGTGTTAAGATAAATGACTATGCATATAGAAAAAATTAAATGTCTCCTTTCTTTATGCCATAAGCAAACATCAATTCCAAGTGAATCAAATTCTGGAGAGGAAAAGTTAAATTATTTAAATTCTCAGCATACACAGAAGATTAGCTTTATGACCTCTGGGTATGGATGTCAGAAATAAGACACAAAAAAGGTAATCATAAAATAAAATATTAACCAAATATATAAAATTTTAGACTTCCTGTTCATGAAAAAAATTAGAAAACTGGAGATGATATCTGCCACGTATGTAACTGATGAACCTTTGATATCCATAGTAATGTGGAGAGCTCCTATAAAAGAATATGTGAAAAGCAAATAACCCAATTGATATATAGGCAGAAGAAATGACTAGACACTTCATTGAAGGAAAACAAAACTGAGGAATGATAATATGAAATGATGCTCAACAGCATTAGTAAAAAGGGCAATGCAAATTAAGACCCCAAGGGGATGGTCATTTTACCATAACAACAGGTCTGTAAAAATATGGCAATATAAAATGTTGGTGAAGATGTAGAACAATTAGAATTCATATATTACTAATGAGAATGTAAACAGGTACAAATAATTTGGAACATATTTACATATTTTCATTTAAAATTCACAGATAGGAGGTACATGTTTTATGAACCAGTAATTCTCCTTCTAAGTGTGAAGAAATGAATCTATCTGTAGTAGGAGACAAGAGTAAGAACGTTTATGGCTGCATTGTTTGCAAGGGTGAAGAACTAGAAACAAAAGAGATTGGATAATAGATTATATAACAATGAAGAAACGCAAATGAATGAGTTCTAACTACAGACGTCAACCTAGGTGACTGTCAGACATCTGATTGAATGAGAAACCAAATTCCAAATACTTGCTGCAGTGTGATACAGTATTTATTAACCTCAAAAATGAGTACAGTTTCCAAAAATAAAATGTTTTAAGATGAGCAAAATTAAACAATATTTGTTTAGCAATACATAGGTAAAAACAATGTAAAAAAGTAGGGAATACAGAGACAGACCTTGAGGGTAACCACAGAGAGGTGGCATCAGGAAGAAATATATAGGGAGCTGCAGTTATACTGGGAATGTTGTCTTTTAAATTGAGGCCTAGCTTTACCCTGTTGGTTTCACTGTTGTGTTTCATAACTGCACTTGTAGGTGTCACAGTCTGAGACCGTTAATCTCTCTCTGTGTTCCCAGAGAACACCATGCCCCTCCCAGCACTCTAGGGGAGCATGTGTCATAAATGAACACATTCCTACTCTGAACACTCTTGGCCCCTCGCATAGGTCTGGCTGTTCCTGGTTGTTTAAGATATGCGTGTTAAATAGACTAACAATGAGAAAATTGAAAGTGGCAAGAAAATCCCATTGGGAAATCATGTCTAAATTAAGAAAATCTAACTGCAGTATTTCATTATTATGATTTCTAGTTTGGCCTTTGATAAGATAAACTACTAGATAATAAAGCTATTTGGGCTGAATTCGTAGCCATAACTATAAGGGGGTGATAAAGTAAACATCATACAAGATTTTTAAATTTTATGTGAAGCACTAGCATGGCTGCATCCTAAGAGGCAATTTAAAAGGAAAGATTTTTAGTCATGTTACATTCATTCCGTGTTTAAACTTAGAGCAAAAATGGCTATTTTTTTCTCCAAAAAATAATTTCATCTGGGAAAATTAATTAAAGTTCAATCTAGTCCGTGTGTTTGTTCCTAGGCTTGTTCCTCTTGGTTTGAAATCTTCATTTAATTGCTAATGAACAATTAAAAATGTCACATTCAGTGAGCGTGCTGGATCATTTTGGGGGGCATCCCAGATTTAGCAGCCCCGTCTGCTTTACGTGGCTATGATAGAGAGGCAGGGACTCCCTGAAAGTAAAGCCCAGGTTTCAGGACGGTGCTCCCGGGAACAGAGCTGATGGGACCACGTGACTAAGCAGGAAATTCTCAGAATTGCAAAGAAAAAAAGAATGAGTCAAAGCTGCGCTGAAAGTTGAATTATATTTGAGAATGCGCATCGCTGTATGAAGAGGGAACAGCTCCTTCCCCACCACAACAGAGTGACCTAGATGTCAGCCCCCAAATTTCCCATAACACTGAGGGAACATCAGTGTAAAACTTTGTATTCATCCTTAATTTTAATAATGCCTTCACCATCCCATATCTTCTTTGGAGCGATTTCTCTTACATACACATGTACCCAGCTGTTATTCTCGTCTTCGGAAACAAGGAGATATTAAACTGCTATAGCAGTCACAGAACAAGGACTTGAGACTAAACCGCTCATTTCACTTTTGCTCCACCCACTGCTACTACGTCATCTTGGGAGAATGCAGTAACCTCTTTTAGCCCCAATTCGTCATCTAGAAAACAAATAATGTTAGTTATGATATTCAGGTTCACCTACAGTGATATTACCATTACACCTGAATTTGTAGTAGACCTACTAAGAAACCATTAATGTAGACCAAGGACCTCCACAATTTTTTCTATAGTTAGGAAACCATAGTGAGCCATTAAATTTAACAAATGTTTACTATTTACTATAAGTCATGCACCAAAGCTAAATAATACTTGGTAGTCTGCAATGTGTCTTATGATATAAACCTAAGGCAAGATTTAGTGCTGAATTTTTATATAGAAATCATTTTCACCAAAAAAAAAAAAAGCATTTGCTGAGGGAGACTGTTATGCTTTGCTATGGCAAAAGATTAAAAAAAAATAGCCTTCCCCCAAATTTATCTCCAAGTTTAAGTATCATATCGATCTTAAGTATCAGGAACTTCATCTTTAGAAAGGTTTCCTTCCATTTTCATGATTGGTAGGAATACTGAGTTGAGGGTGTTTTAAGGAAATCTCGTCTCCTTTTGCTTATCTCCTACACCGTGGCATTTAAACCCCTTAGTATGGCGCACGTGGTTTCTCAGAGGACTAGCCCTGCTGCCTTTCACTCTGACTGTTCCTTTCCTTGTTTCCCACACTCTGCCTTCCACTCCAGACTGAAGTCCTGTTACTTCTGCAGCCTCCATGTGTTAACTTCCACCGCGCTCTGCCTGAACTGCATCTGGATTTACTGGCTACGTTTGTGAATTCTTAGATTTTACTTTCCCAGCTCTCCCCTAGAATGTGGGAAGGGACTTTTATTTGTTTTTTTTGCTTGGTTAGTTTATTTTTTCTCTATTTCATATCACCAATATTGCTCCTTGTCTCTTCTCTGTGACTTCTGTTCCCTGAGTACTTGTATTGTTGCCCTTATCATCAGATGTTGTAATTATTTGTTTTGATATTTCTTTCACTAGCCAGCAAGACTCTAAAAGGCTGAGTCCATGCCCTATACATATTTGCATATTCAGATCTTATCTCTATGTCTTGCAAGTAGGAAGTGTATAGTCATTATTAATAAAACTAAATTAGAATGGTGTTTGAAGATCCTTAAAAGCAAAATAAATTTAAAATTTGCATTCAAAGCACTATTCCATAATTGTTTGACTGATGATTAATTGATTATATCATTAATTGATTCAATAAATATTTAATGGGCTTCTACTATTTGCTAAGCATTGTCTCATTTATAAGACAAATGAGTCCTTGTTCTCATGGAGCTTATATTAAATGTGGATAGACAAAGATATAAGATCATTCTGAATGATGATAAGGAATTAAGAGGAGGATAAACAGGGCTGGTGAGTTGAGTGACATTATTTAGATGTCGGAAGAAACATTTTGCCTAAGACCTTAGCATTGAAAAATAGTAACAAATATAATACAAGCACTCTGGGAGGCCAAGGCGAGTGGATTGCCTGAACTCAGGAGTTTGAGACCAGCCTCAGCAAGAGCAAGAGCAAGACCTCAGTTCTACTAAATAGAAAAATTAGCTGGTCATTGTGGCAGGTGCCTGTAGTCCCAGCTACTTGGGACACAAGAGGATCTCTTAAGCCCAGGAGTTTGAGAGTACTATGAGCCATGTGAGCATGGCACTCTAGGCAGAGTGACAAAGTGAGACTCTGTCTTAACCAAAAAGAAAAAAAAAAGGTAACAAAAAGAAATAGCAGCCTTGAAACTAGAAGAAATAGCTAGTGGGAAGGCCCAGAAGTGGGACTAAACATGGGGTTGAAGGAATAGAGAGAAGTAAGTTTTGGTGGATTTTAGGTGCACAGAGAGAGAGTCATAGGAGGGGAGGTCAGCAGAAGTATATTATAAAGAGTCTTTCTGTTAATGAAAGAGTTTTAATTTTATTCTATGTTCAGGGAGAGTCCCTTTCAATTTTTAGGGGAACAACATTATCAAATGTAAGTCTTCCAAAAGTATAGTGTTTATTATGTGGGAAAGGATTATAGAAGGCAAGAGTGGAGACAGAGAAAAACAAATGAGATGCAGGTTTAGGGTAGGAACCCCTGAGATGGAAGAAGGGAAACCTGGACGGATTTGTGATGTACGTGGGCAGAGGATGGATTAGATGTGGAGGGGGAATGAGGAGTATAAAGGACAGTGTGAGACGTGAACAACTAGGCAGACGGCAGTAGCATTGACCAAAACAGACGCAACTACAGGAAAACGAGCCCCAGAGGGTGAATCTAAACTTCTGTCCTTGTCAAAACTTGGGGTGCCCATTAGAAAGCCAAGTACAGATGTCAGATAGAGATGAGAGGAGAGATTGGGACTCTAGATGCTCATTTGGGAGTTATCACCTTATTGATTCCATTTAAAACTGAGGTTTTGGATGAAATCACCTGGATGACATCTTTCTGGGTACTTGATGCTTTGAGATCCTCAAAACTGTGTTTTGTTGGCAAGTCATTCCAATTCCCTAATACTTATTAGACACTTACCGTTTGCTGGATACTGACGATATAACAGTGAAGAAAGTCCATTGCCCTCAAAGAGCTTACATTCTCTTGAGGAAGTCAGTAAGAAAACAAACAAGTAAATAAATGACATTATGCCTGTATGCTGAAGAAAATGAGAAGGGTTAAAGAGAATGGCACGTGTGCTTTTTCTGGTGGAGTGGTCAGGAGCAACCTTTCTGTAAGAGGTGGCATTTGTCATGTAGACAGATAGAGATCACAGGTATTTCTAATGTTTTATATTTATTTCCAGTACAAGAGCATCTAACTATACTTAGCAAAAGAGAATTTCACTGTCATCCTTCAGACAATCCCTGAACAGTTGGCGTCGCCTGGATTTATCAAAAGTTCTTTTGCTATATTTTATCTTAATATGAATTCAATTCAGCAGAAGACTTTGACAAAGTCAAAAACACTTAACAGATGACTTTGACACTTATGTGAATTAAGATCCACCCTACAAAATAGCCATTTACTGTCTAGTAATCTCTCCTTCTGATTTTCATTTTATCAGTATTCCTATTTATAAGCATTAGTAAGCTCTCTGTCTAGAATATAATCTTTACAAAAAGAGAACTCATGTATAAGTCATACTTGTATTTCTAAAATATCTAGAATAGCATCTAACGATATGGTACCTATTCAATGATGAACTATATTTATTATGAGAGGTCTTACAGATTATATTTTAGTAATTAATTTTATTTATTACATTTTATTTTATTTTTAATTCTGTTGAGCATGGATAATTATAAGGAAAATCACCATTGTTTAAAAGCTTTTAAGCTACCCATAATATTTCATCTATAAGAGTATCAGTTGTCAAAAACAGAAGAGGTGTTTCAACAAAAAATTCCAAAATAAGAATTCTCAGCCGGGCGCTATGGCTCATGCCTATAATCCTAGAACTCTGGGAGAACAAGGCAGGTGGATTGCTTGAGCTCATGAGTTTGAGACCAGCCTGAGCAAAAGCGAGACCCTGTCTCTACTGAAAATAGAAAAACTGAGGCCAGAGGATCACTTGAGCCCAAGTTGAAGGTTGCTGTGAGCTATGACACCACAACACTCTACCCAGGGTAACAGCCTGACACTTTGAAAAAAAAAAAAAAAAAAAAAAAAAAAAGAAGAGAATTCTCAAAGAGGTAAGGAGTGGAGGTGGGACATATGTATCATCTAGAGAGCTTTTACAAGCTAGCCAAGCTCTCTTCTCTGTAAACTCTCCTAATAAAAATGAAAGGGAAATACTTTTAATACATGCATTTGGAAGCGGCTATACCTCATTCCATGGGGTTTCATTAATTTTCTGAGCTTTGTTACTGATGGAAATATTTCTGATCATTCAAGTGTTTCAAGTCTGGAGAAAAAATGTTGAAAGACCCTCTTGTAAATTACGTCTTAAATAACTGATTCGTTTTTGCAGTTGTCGTTAGTTTCCAGGTGGCACTTTAATAAACAGTAGTACCATGATAAATAAGATGAATGAATTTTAGAAAACTATCACTGCCATAGGAGAATGTCTCGGAATCCAGTAATGGGTCATGTTCTCTTAGTAACATCAATGTTATCTTTATAAGTTAAAATATTCTTAGAGCAATAAACATTATCTGTTACAATTAAACGCTGATAAATTGCACGGCAACAGAGTGCAGCCAACTGTGAGTGTGAAGACAGCCATACTATTTGCATTCGGTATTTCTCATAAAGACTTGCAGGACGCCCACACATCTGACATGATTAGAACACATAAATAGTGTATTAAAAACTGTAGTATATTAAGTCTAAGAAATGAGATGGAAGGATAACTACATTTTGTCCATTTTGAAAAAGCAATATTGCTTCACAGCTTGTCTCTAATTTCTCCCGCACCATCACCCCAGATTGTATGGTTAATGGAGCTCTTGTTCTTTCTTTTTTATTTCTTTTGGAGATTGACTTTACTGCCCCACGTTCACTAGGGGATAGCATTGCAAATGTCAACACATAGTAGTACCTTGTCCAAATGGCATATTATGTTAAAGATAATTGTTTCACAGTACTTCTAAAACCTAATAGATAATATTATATATGATTTATTACAAAAAATCAGCGACATTTCATGTCACTCATATTTACTAAGAGCTTTACCTGAAATTTTTCAGCAGCATCTTTGCCAAGTTTTGGTGCTTTTCCATGCCATCTTTCTATGTTTCCTGTTCCACATTGCCTTACTGCACACCTTCAAAGGAGATCACCCTCCCCTCTGACCTCACCCATTCTTAAATGTCAACTGACATGCTCTTCCACATTACTCCTTTTCTGAGCGGGTTCAGCACCCATTGCAGTGTGAAGAATTAAACCCAAGGACAAGGTCAACATTAGGGTCTGGGAAAGACTTTCACACTCTATTCTTAACAAGGGGTTGATTAAACATTTTCCTATCCATTCCTTTTGATATTTCACGTTAGTGATATTTTTCCTGGGAAGCCATGTTGATCTCCCATACGAGTAAGTTGACAGCAATAGGCCTTACCTTTTATTTCAAATCCTTTGACAATTACATTGTTTCCTTTTCTCTCAGCATTGGGGGAATTTTTCAGTAATATATTAGAGTGATTTAAAAACTGAAATAACTTTCTAGCATCCTAAAGCCTTAGCCTGGCAGGGAGTATCAGTTGCCTTGTTGTGTTTAGAGCTGACCTCTTCTCCAACACTATTATTAAAATGGTAGAACTACTTTTGATCCTCTTACTAAAATGGACATAAGTCCTGGCAAGGGAGAGCAGTTCAGAACCAGACCAAGAGTAACAGAATAATATCAGTACAAGATTCAGTAATTAGATCTGTAAAACTGAAACATTAAACTCTTGATTTCTTACTGTGTTTGAGAGACAATGGCCATTTGATTGTCCTAGGGATAGGACTGATAAAAATATGTTCTTTCAGGAAATAAAGCTGATGCCCCTGGTATAACTTTATGCTGGACTTGAGTTCGTGGTTAAAACTCTTAGTTTCCAGGGGAATAGTTGCTTCTTACAAGTAGAGATATTTACAGATAAGCACTGCGAATAATCTGCTAAACAGATTTTGTTTTTTTAAAGCCATGGAAACTAAGACTTGGAGATGTTTAAAGATATTTTCTTCTTCTTCTTTTTTTTTTTTTTAAAGACAGTCTCACTTTGTCATCGTGGATAGAGTGCTGTGGCGTTGCAGCTCACAGCAACCTCCAACTCCCGAGCTTAGGTGATTCTCTTGCCTCAGCCTCCTGAGTAGCTGGGACTACTGGCACCCACCACAATGCCCGGCTATTTTTTTTCTTGCAGTTTGGCTGGGGCAGGGTTTGAACCCGCCACCCTCGCTATATGGGGCTGGTGCCCTACTCACTGAGCCACAGGCACCGCCATTTCATCAAGTAGAATTTTCTTTTTTTTGGAGATGGCATCTATATATTTTCCTTTTTTTTTTTTTTTACATTTTCTTTTACATTTTCCTATTTTTTCAACATAGATACCTCATGTATCTATTACAAAATGGTGTATAGATGGATTGTTCTTTTTCTTCTTTTTATTGAGATATAATTCATATATCATGAAATTCACTTCTTTAAAGTGTAAAATACCATGTTTTACTCTATTTACTAAGTACGGCTATCATCAGTTTCTAAATCCAGAAATGTTTTTGTCACTCCACAAAGACACCTCACAGCTATTAGCAGTCACTCTCCACTCTACCCTCTCTTTGAAACCACAAATCTATTTTCTGTATTTATGGATTTGCCTGTTCCAGATATTTTATATAAACGAAATCATGCAATGTGTAGTTTTTGTGGTGGCTTCTTTTACGTAACAATGTTTTCAAGATTCATCCATGTTGTGGTTCCAATCAATACTTCATTCTCTTTTATGAATAATGCTCCACTGCATGATAGAGCCCTTTTTGTTTATTCATGCATCAGATGATGATCACTTGGGTCATTTATACCTTGTAGCTATTATGAATAATAATGCTATGGACATTCACAATAGTGTTTGTGTGGGCATATGCATCCATTTCTCTAGGGTCTATACCTCTGAGTGGATAGATGGATTATTCTTATATATTAGCTTTAAGTGAGAAACAGACCAATTATCTTTCAGTGTTTATACAATTAGCAGAAGAGGATAATTATCATTTCATTAGAGAAGCAATTGCTCCTTTAGGCACCTTTTATGTTTTACAAATAGGGAACAAATGTCTTATTTCTAGTCCTTTTTGCCTATTAAAAAAAAAATCCAAAAAAATCCGAAATTAGAAGCAATGTGTGAGTATGTGTCTATGTGTAGACTTTCTGTCCATTCTTTCTATTACTAATATGGATATTGTTGTTTTATTTTCTTTTTTCTGTGGCTGAAGTCAGTATTAGACCAGAAAGAAAATAATCAAAACCAACTATAAGGGAAGAAAGTTACCTCAAGATCTTTTATGGCCCACGCCTGTAATCCAACACTCTGGAAGGCCAAGGCAGGCAGATAGCTTGAGCTCCATCCTGATTAAGAGCAAGACCTCGTCTCTACTAAAATAATGAAAAAACTAGCCAGGTGTTGTGATGGGTGCCTGTAGTCGCAGCTATTTGGGAGACTTAGGCAAGAGGATCGCTCAAATCTTGGAGTTTGAGGTTGCTGAGAGCTATGCCACCATGGTACTCTAGCCAAGCTGTCAGAGTGAGACTTTGTCAAAAAAAAACCTTCATTTTTTTCCAGAGGAATAAGAAAGCCATACCCCGAAAGCCAATATTAGAGGGCATATATATTAAGCTATTTTCTTAATGTTTATAGATTTTTGATTATTAAAAGAATTAGAAAAATCTACCCACTGAGAATAGATTAATAAATGATCTTTCCTAATTATGACATATAAAAGAAAATAAATCAGTGTTTTCAATGAATATTTAATGAGGCAAATGCACAAAATGCAATTATCAAGCATAATAAAACTATATTCTTAAACAAAAGTTGCATGTACAAATTTTCCTAATGTTCTAAAAAATATATACACAGACAACATAAATATTTTAAAGTACTAAAAGTGAGTATCTTTGGTAACTTTTACTTTTTCCTTTGTTCTTTATTTAGTTTATAACATTTTATAGGATTATACATTGCAGATATCATTAGGAAATAGTAACTATAATTAATTGTCCTTTCCATGCTGGTAATCAAGACAACCTGTTCATTTAACAGAAATTGAGTGATTTTCAAAAATGTATCAACCGACTACAGTGTTTAGGGGCATACAGATAACGATCTCACTAGATATTATATTGGATATTAATGACATAAAATAGATACATGTGATTGTGTAGGAAAGAATAAAATGCTATATTCTGAAACCGAAGCTTCAGATTGCTGAAATATATCCAGGCATTAGTTTGTCCCAGCTAGAGTCCTGGGGAGCCTCTAGTCCAGCGGTTCTCAACCTGTGGGTCATGACCTCTTTGGACTATATTAAAAGTTCGTGGCATTAGGAAGGTTGAGAACTACTGCTAGTGGGTAGAAACTAGAAGTTATTGAGCCCATGAAAGTTGAAAAATTCTGATATAGATGATCTGTATTTTAAATGATTTTTTCATTAACTTAGATGCTTATATGGGCAATAGTCATAAAATATTTAAAATCTTTTCTTAGACTCAGAATTTAGAAATATAAATTCTTAAATCTGGAGTTGATACCATGTGTAAGATATATTATAAATGTTGTGATGAAATAAATAGGTGATATTTAGGTGCTATTTTCAGTTACTACAGTAAAAATGGAATTGAGATTTTGACCCTATTGTTTAATGAAAAATGTATTCTGAAATAAATTACTTTTGGGAAATAACATTTTTATGCTTCAGTTTCTCATTGATACTATAAACAAATGGGTTTGTTTCTTAATATAGTGATGGCATAATCTAATTTATTATACATCTACTAGAGATTTTATATGAAGATTATATTTTTACAGAGCTATTTTCATGTATTGTTTAATGAAAAACATGGCTACATCTTCAGAGCTCTATGTTGTAGTAAAAATGATATAAGCAAAAAATTATTTTCATAAAAAATGTAGGCACTACTGAAGTAAAACTAAATGTTAATTGCTATAAGAAAGAAGATGACTAGAAGAAATACCATGACGACACTCTTTTATGAACAATAGCTAGCACACTGAAATTTATTGGACATAATTTAGAGAAGTAAATTATTCATAACGGACAGCGAGTCTGTGCTGTAGTTACCTTTATTTCCTGGGCTCCTGCACATCTCACCTTTAAGACCAGGGAAGGGCTAACTCCCTCCAAAATCAAAACCAAATGGGTCTTTCCCACAATGGGCCCTTTGGTGCTGGTCTTTCCTCTTTGCATGGCTAGATCCTGTTTTAAAACCACAAACCAAACTGTCTACCCCTCTACTTAAACAGATTCCCCCTGTCATTCTCCGACTTGGTACAATTCTTTCTCTTTCATAAGAGTTAGAATCTTAGAGTTTGTGATCTCCAATCCTCTGACACGCCAGGCAGAAACTTTGTTCTGCTCACCCATTACCCAATAGAATGGTGGTGTCGTGATTATTGGTTAAGTGTTTGAATACTTTGGAAAAGGAAGTCAAAGTTTAAGTACCCATTATATGCCATGTGCTCATGGGTATACTCATGAGACAGAGTACAGACACAGAACTAGATTCTTACTCCATGACACTTACAATGTACTGAGGGGAATAGCCAGGAACCCTGCCATAAGTGGGGTACATGCTCTACAGAAATGCACAGGAAAAGCTACATGGGTGGTCAAAGAAGGATTTCTAAGAAAATAATGGCTAAGCTTTGACCTAAAGGATGGACAAATGTTTTCCGGATGAAGAAAGGGTGAAGCATCTTCCAGGGTGAGGGAGCTCCCCCAAACAAGCATTTAGGCCTGGTGCATGGAATTTCCATTCACCTTAATGGAAGTATAAGAAATAGAAGAGCATGCTCTGGTTATGACATAGTCTTTAGTTTTGTGTAACTTAACTTTAGAGATCAAGGTAGAGATTTTCAGTTGGAAGCTAAATGCGTGCGTTTCCAAATTTGGAGAGAAGTCTCCACTGGATGTGTGGCTTTGAGGAGCTGTCAAAGTACAGACATGGAAACTGAAGGTACCATGTAAGGATGAGATCTCCCAGAGACAGTGTGCAGACTGAGGAAAGGTCTGGGCACACAGTGGGAAAAATTGTGGCAAAGACTGAGGTAGAGGGGAACCAGGAGAGCAGTGCAGCGAAGCCTGAGAACGGGAAGCCACACTGCCTACTTAAGGGGTCATCAGCTTGAGAGACATCAGACGTTACGGGGATTAGAGGTAACCTGTGTATTCAATGAGATCATTACCAGGGCAGCTTCATTTTAGTGGTGGAGGCAGAGTCCCTGCTATAGTAGTTAGATGAATGACTAAGCAATATGGAAATAGATGCAGTAACAAGTAGGTAATTTTTTTAAAGATTAGTTATAAGGGAGACTTAGAAGAGAAGTCAGTGGTTGCACAGAGTCACAGAAAACTGTTTTCAAAATGGAGGCAAAAATATGTCCTTCGGGGTAGAGATAGAATCAATGAAAACAGAAATTGAATACAGAGGGGAAATAGTGAGGTCTAAGAGAACGTGAGACAAGTGCTCTACAGCTTCAGAATGTCCCCATGTCCTTTACTTTGTTAAATGCTTACAATAACATTTTCACAGAGTCTTATTATTCTTACTGTACAAATGCAAAGAAAATGAGATTCAGAAAGTTTTAGTAATTTGCACCAGGGCACATAGCTAATAAATGTTAAAGCTAAGATTTGAATTCTTGTCTGTTTCCAAATTTCATGTCCTTTCCCCACTAAGCAATGCTGACAAGTTAACCATTCCTCAAACCTCTGCTCTCCAAGGCTGGTGATATAGGCTTACAAATTAGAGATCCCTGAAGACAAGAAGGGGAAACTGTCTTATTTTAAGATACAACATTTCACTATTTCCTTTAAGCTGAAGAATAAATGAGGTATCAGCAGCTAAAAAATATTCTCTAAGTAGATTGAATCATACTCTGGACTCTACTCAAAGTGTGGTCAGCAGACTGGCAGAATCACTATCACTTGGGATCTTGTTGGAAATGCATATTCATAGACCCACCCCAGACTTTAAGGAGTCAGAATCTCTGAGAGTGGGATCCAGGAATCCATGTTTGAGAAACTTTCCAGCAGACTCTGATACGCACTGATACAGTGTAAGATGTTCCGCATAGCTCCATCAGGCTCGACCTAGTGCATAAGAGTGTTCATTTGAAAACACTTTAGAAAACAATTATATTCTTGAATAGGATTTAACTAACTAAAATTCAGAAAGAGCCATCGTACTATCAGAATATATGTTGAAAGGTATCCTGAACTGATTTATATTTGGTAATTCCCATTTGATAAACATTAGGGAGCCAATTGTTGAATTCATAGCATATGTTTACATTATGTGTTATAAACATGTAATATTATAAACACCTAAAATTTTAAAAGTATTAAGTAGAGTGAATGAAACAAATACATAAACAAATAAATCACAACTTTAAATTGGTTATTACACTCTGGAAAATGTGGCAATGTGCAAACAAAAGACAGGAATTGACATATAAAATTATAGCAGCAATAAAAGAAAGTATCCCTGTGTTCACAGTTAATGACATCTTTGACAGTAATGGCCTAAACTAATCTATGACTCTAGAGTACTTTAGAGTTTCTAAGAGAGGACTAGACTTTTTAGAGTATTTTTGACTGTTATGTTTTCTTTGCAAGTGTGAAGATAGGTTCATAAAGTTTGGGTGACTATAAACTGTATTATAGTATAAACTCCTTAATTATCTGACCATTTTAGGAAATAGAAATATCAGTAACTTACATTAACTTGATGGTGAGTAGATGATTCTGTGTGGAGGTCCAGAGCTGACCATTAAGTATTTATACTATTCAAGTTTTCAATATTTGTGTCTGCCTCTTAGGATTTAGATATATGGGAAAAATCTTCAGGAGGATGACAACTCAGGATATTTAAAATAAAGCTTGACATGTCCGTCTATTTAACTAGACCCAGCACAGACCATTATTTGGAAAAAGTGAATGATACCTATTTTAACTTAAAAGTCAAGCTTTCTGAGCAATTTTCAGGAAAAGTTCATGCTATGAGGATATATGAAGAGAAGAAACCTACAGTGTCAAAGGAACCCAAGTGATTGGAGAGGTTTTAGAAAACATCTAGTCCCCAGCTAAAAGCCTGAGACTCTGTAGTAGTTGTTTTCAATGGCTGTTACTGAGATGTTGAGTCTTATCTAGGTGATGTTTCCAAAACCACTTTATTAGTGAAAAGCCCTGAATGGAAAATATTGCAGATTTCAGAGGTCGTGTTTTAGTCATTCTTCCAGCTGGAAAAATAGAAGCAGTCACATAAAATAAAGCAGTCTTAAAATAATAAAATTTGGTTCTATAAAACTATGGTTGGAATTTTTTTGGCATTTAAATCCATAAATATTTGTTAAATGTACATTTTTAATTTAAAATATTATCCAGCCTGCAACCAAAGTTTAAGAAATGCTTAATTTTTATAAAGAACGCAATGTTACCTTTTGTGAGAATGTTAAAAATGATCTGTCCTGATAAGTGCATTTTTAATATAAATTAATTATCCAAGGAATACCGTGGAGAATAGTAAGAGTGAACTTGTCTCCAAATAAACTTGCCATTGCAATCACCACAATAGCCAATTACTTTGGTTCTATCTTTTATAATACAATGGAAAATTTCTTAACGTCTGTAAAGAAAAACACCTAATGAACATAAAAAATGTGTAAATAACATGTCAACAAGCAAAACTGATTGAACCAAAGCAAACATGAATATTGAGTGCATATACCACAGCAAGGAGTCACATTAGAAAGACTTAATTAATGATGACTTCCTTGAAAATATTATTGAACCAGAAACAATGTACAAAAATATAAAGTAAGAAATAATAAGTAGGGTGTTTCATTGGCATTTGAGAGATTGACGGTACAGCAAAGAGATTTTTTTGCCAGGAATTTTGAGTTACAAGGCAGAGGTTCACATCCTGACTCTGCTGTTTGGGCTGACCACTTAATTAATTTGGTCTTCAGGTATAAAAATGGAAGTAATAACAATGTCCACCTACATGATCATTTTGTAAAATAAAGTGAATTTATGTAAGGGAAGGTCCATGATAAAATATAACTCAACTTTGTAAGAATTTTAGTTATTATCTGCATGAATTAATTACCTGGACACCTGTGAGAAGTGAGAAGAGCTAAGTAGGAAACACACTTTAGCGCATGGGATGAGCTGGAAACGCTGAGCTTATGGACATCAGCCTACGGGGTTCAGCAACTTAAATGTTTGAAGGTAAAGGATTTAGAGGACGGGCAATGTGAGCGTTTCCAGGTGTATACTTGTGTTTCAGCACTAGGAACCTAGAAAATACAGAAGTCATTACTTTGACACATTTTTAGTAGAAATATCTTCATTTACTAATTTACATGGAAACAAGTTGGAAAAACAAATGGTCACTGCACCAATGGAAGAGGGGTTAGTGCTAATGTTTGGGAAGCTGTATTTAAAATAATTTTCTGGTTATGTAAGTTATTTCTTAAAATTTCTATTAATCTGAACTGCTCTAAGCTTCTCTATAAATAAGCATTGACAATAACTCAAAAAAAAAATAAAAACTCACCTTTGAAGAAACTATTTTTTATTTATCTCCACTGTAGAGGTGAAAAATATGATTAATACTAATATTTGAAAATTTCTAAAAGTCTGTCATGCTAGGAAAACATTGGACTAAGAGTCATAAAATCTAGATTAGTTCCACCTTTCCATCCAACTAATCTCCTGGCTTTAGACCAATTCTTTGACTTCTGCGTGCTTTAGTTTTTTTCTTCTCTAAAGAAAGTGGAGGTGGGGTGAGCAAATGAAGTTCACCTGTATCGTATTGGAAACTAATCCTGCTTCTGAGTGTTGTGTTGACTGTGGTGTTGTAGAAGTTAGTTACCAACACACCTAGGAAAAATATTCTTTTGTGAATGTGGTAGCTACAAAAAGAAAGAAAATTGTATGTCAATACCCTTGGCTTGTTCTCTTGCTGTGTTGTGATCATTTCTTATTAGAACAAAATGAAGCCAAGATAAAGAGAAAAATCAAGATCTGTGGGTGCTGTTGCATTGTGGAAGGAAGTCTGTTACACAGCTGACTGCAGTATAACCACCCTGGCCAATAGCCAACACCTCTCTAAGAAATACAGATTATACTTTCCCCTAAATCCATGGTCCTCAAACTTCCTAATGTGGTGACTCTTTAATACAGTGCCTCATGTTGTAGTGACCCCCAAGCATAAAATTATTTTCGTTGCTACTTCATAACTGTAATTTTGTTACTGTTATGAATCGTAATGTAAACATCTGATATGCAGGATGTGTTTTTCGATGGTCTTAGAGGTCGCGACCTACAGGTTGAGAACCGCTGCATATGGTACAGATCAACATTTGTCTTCTGGCCGTAGGGTAGTATTTCTCTAATAAAATAGAACTATAAATATTTTTATGATATCTTTAAGGAGATGAAACATTCTATACTAACCACTATTTTGAGCAGCATGAAACATTTGGAGAATGTCACTTCAAGGCATGTGACTAACTTGATAATCTCCCATCCTGGAATTGATTAAGGCTCTCGTGGGCATAGGAAAGAAAACAAATCTTGTTCCACTTTTACTAGATGGTCTTTGCAAACCAAGAGAAACTTTTCCACCATCCAGGAACTTCTAAAATGCCAGAAGCTCTGTTCTTGTGGCCATAGGGAAACTTAAAAGGTTCTCTGAATCAAGAGGAATATTAATTATATGATATATGATGGGCTTGGCACCCGTAGCAGAGTGGTTACGGTGCCAGCAAAATGCAGTGAGGCTGGCAGGTTCAAGCCCAGCCCAGGCCAGCTAAACAACAGTGACATCTGCAACAAAAAATAGCCAGGCATTATGGTGGGCACCTGTGGTCCCAGCTACTTGGGCAGCTGAGGCAAGACAATTGCTTAAGTCCAGGAGTTTGAGTTTGCTGTGAGCTATGACACCACTGCTCTACTGAGGGCAACATAAAGAAGCTCTGTCTCAAAAAAAAAAAAAGATATATGATTTTCTCCTCCTCTTCTGTAGAATATACTTGGTTTTGACAGAGGAGACTTGATTTCAGCTGACATTTCACATGAATTTTATTCCAACATACTTATCTACAAGAATGCCATGTTATTTTATTTTTTCCAAATGAGAGTAAGTGAGCCTGGATCTCGTATTTTCCTAAATGAGAAGAAAGTAAATTTCAATAATTTTGATGGAGCTCTTCCCCTCTTTAGGGTTACACAAAGATCCAGGTATTTTTATGTCCTATGTATTGACATATTATTTCTTTGAGGAACTGTTTTGTTGCTCATCCTTCAAGGTACCGGCCCTCCAGTATCTGTTCCTACTTTCGTACCATTACTTGTTGCCATATTTAAATTTTTATTTAAAATAGGGGACATAAGAATTTCTTTCACAGTAAGTGAACACATTTTTGGCTATGGAGTAGAGGAGCGAAGTTTCACTTTTGTATTCTAACCATTATTTACTGCATAATCAAAGATAACAGAATTGTTCTGAATAGCTAGAACTGAGTGTTTTGTCCTCAAAAACTTCCATTTTATACCCTTGATAGGAAGCAGATGGTACTCTTGAATTCCTATATTGTGCAGAGTATAGTGTAACAACAAAGGACGTTACAGAACCTGGAGTGCTTGTAGCAGTGCTTCTACCCGTTATTCTCCACGGCCTGAAAGAGCAACAGTCGGGATAATTTTGGAGGCTACTGACACAGAGAGGGCCATGTGGAGGGGACACCTTGCCAGGCATTGAGGCTTTGTCTCCGTAACACATTCAAGCCCACTTTGACATCATAAGGGGGGAGTTAAGAGAATAAACACCCCCCTGAGCTCAGACCCTCAGTTTGACTCTTCTAGCTCTCTCATATCTCAGGAGGTCATGCTGGGTCTCCCAGTTGCTGAAACCCAATAGAAGCCAGAGCTTGTAATTGTCTCTCACACAAGTCAGATTTTTAGGAAAACAGAATAGAGTGAAGAATCGTAGAAGGTGGCTCTGTTGAAATGAAAGGAGACAGCCACGTGAACTACTTTACATCTACTTGCCTGTTATAATTACTATGTACCAAATTCTTATGCATTTTATCACTTCTAATAGTTTCCTCAAAAATCAGAATTGCATTTTACACATTTGCATATTTCCAACACTACTTTAAAAAAACTGCATGGCACGTATGTCAAGTATCCAATGAATACCAGTTGAATACTAATTAAAAAATATTCAGTATTATTTTTCTTAGTAGTGAAGAATTACAACTTTTGTCATTTACATCTTACCTACCAATGACAGAATTCCTTTCTCTAAGGGACAGGCAAAGGAAATGATGGGTTTTTCTCACTTCTGAGAATACTTTGAGCCACTGTAGTTAAGGTCGATTATATTTCTAATCCAGGTACATTTTATTTTTAAAATAAAATAGCAAAAGAGAGAAAGAAAACCTTACTCTGAAAAACATTTTTAAATGCCATTCACCACTTGTTCATGTCGAGGCCCTAACTCAGTCTTTCTGCAGGTAATGACAGCCTAAAAATCTTACAAATGCAAATGAAGCCCAGCGGACCCCTCCGTTTAAAGATCAGTTGGGAAAATAACCACCGGTATGAATGCGTTTCATGGGAAAATTACAGCTCTCTTTGGGGGGCATTTTTAAAGCATGTGCCTCCCTTGACCACGTTCTGGCAATTAAAACAATTTATACTATGCAATAAAGATATGAACTAGAAACTCATTGTATAAATTTTCAGAAGAAAAAAGACATGGAGCTTTACAGAAGAGGTGAATGTTTTTTTAAAAAAAAATAATGGAAACAATGGAGGCCGAGAAGTAGAGAGTACAGGAATTAAATAGGGTAACCCCATTCTCCAATATCAGGTCTAGGTACATTTCGTATTCAGAATGACTAACAATACTTGTGAATTTAACCTACTCTTGCTAAGAGTAATTTTGAAGAGTAGAAAATAGTATCCATTGGATAGAGCCTAACAGGGCATGAGTCGAATCATGAAGTTGTAGTTTGGCTGATAATTTATGGACTTTGTATCACAATTGTTGCTGGCTTAATTAATGAGATATTTTCAAGCCTATGTACCTGACTTGGATTTGGAAATAAATTAATAGAACTTAATGAGAAATGGAGATTTCTGTCTACAACTAAATATTATACGGTAAATTATTATGTCAACAAAAAGAAACTCTTTTTCCTCTGTTAGTCTTTCTGTAAAGCTGCTGTAATCTTTCTCAAAATCAATAAGAAGTAGGTGAAGACTTTGTTCCGTATGTCAAGAGCCTTTGCTGTGTGTACAAGTGCGGTATTAAGTCTGAAGAAGTGTGGCTATTATTCCCGCAGCTAGAATTACTAGATAGACAATTGGCCACTTTCTTTTTAGGGTTTCAGAGGTACCCTGAACTCCTTACTCTCTTTCTGCTCATCTGTGCCTGAGTGAAGGGCAAATCCAAGTCCCAAGCTCCTATTTATTTTCATGGTAATGAATTTATTGGAATATTTTATGCAGACAGCCTAAATTTTAGTAAAAACTATGACAATCACAGGTCAATTAAAATATGTATTGCTATTTTAATCAGAATATAATTAAATGTTATTTCTAGTTTAAAAGTATGAACAAATTTAAAACAAATGTACACAATGGATGCAAGTGGAGTGGAAAAGTAGATGCTAGGACATGGTACTATGATGGCGACAGTAAAGAAAAGGGACTCGATAAAGATGTCTCACACGTTTACCATGAATAACAGTTGCAATTTCCTGAATCAGAACAATATGGAATGGTTGTTTATTGTACAAAATGATCATTAAAGATAATAACATGGTCATCATTAAGAAACATTCTCAGAAAATACGAGTGAATTTAATGAATGGTTTTCTTTCGATAGTAATGAAAGATTAATGAATGTCCATTAAATTACCAAGAAAAAATTTTAAGAGTTTCTGGATAAATGAACACATGGAGGTTCTTAGAGGGTTGTGCACCCAGAAAGGGCATGGAAGCTCCGTGCCCCTTCCACACACATGGCCCTATCCTATCCCTTTTTTCATCTGGTATTCATTTATATCCTTATAATATCCTTGATAATGAACAGGTAAACATAAATGCACACCTAACATATGATAAACAAATCTTGAAAGGATAGCTTCCAAAGATATGAAGAAGTCTAAACTTGAAATTACTCCAGGGACCCAATTCTCTCCTCTCTCTTCCTCTCACTTTGTTGCCCAGACTGGAGAACAATGCCCTCATCATAGCCCACTGCAACGTGAAACTCTAACTCTTGTGCTCAAGCTATCTTCCTACCTCAGTGTCCTGAGTAGCTGAGAGTACAAGTGCATGCCACTGCACCAGCTAATTTTTCTATTTTTAATAGAGACAGAGTCTATTGCTCAGGGTGGTGTCAAACCCCTGAGCTCAGGTGTTCTATCTCAGCCTCCCAGAATGCCAGGATTGCAGGCCTGAGCCACTGTACCTGGATCTATACTTCTTCTTTTCTTGGGGTACCTGCTTGCCACAACCAGTTAGAAGGTATTGTATCAATAATAAAAATTAATTTGCTCTGTTGATAATGTCTGTAGCTATGTAGAAGCGTTTTATTTTAATCAAATCCCACTTATTTATGTTTATTGTTGCTGTGCTGGCCAACGGGGTCTTAGTCATAAATTCTTTGGCCTAGGCCAATATCTAGAAGAGTTTTTCCTATATTTTCTTCTAGAATTCTTATGGTCTCATGCTTTACATTTAAATATTTTACCCATCTTGAATTAATTTTTGTTAAGTGGTGAGAGATAGGGGTCCTGTTTCATTTTTCTGCATGTGACTATCCAATTTTCTTGGCACCATTTATTGAATATGGCCAAATTATAAAATGAAATAAAATATTAATATTCACAATACATTCAATAAAGGGCTGATATCCAGAATATACAAAGAACTAAGCAAATCATCAAGGGAAAAACAACTCTATTAAAAGTGGACAAAAGACATGGACAGAAGCTTTTTCAAAAAAGACAAATAGCCAATACACATATGAAAAAATGCTCGCTGTCACTAATCATCAGGGAAATGCAAATTAAAAGTACAATGAGATATCACCTTAACCCAGTTAGAGTGGCTTGTATTAAAAAGTCCAAACACAATAGATGCTGGCATGGATGCAGAGAGGGAAAAAAAAAATGCTTATACCACTATTGGTAGGACTGTGAATTAGTGCAACCTCTATGGAAAACAGTAGAGAGATTTCTCAAAAAAACTAAAAGTAGACCTACTATTCAATTCAGCAGTCCTACTATTCAGCTAGGTATATACCCAAGGGAAAAGAAGTCATTTTATTAAAAAGACACCTGCATGCAAATGTTCATTACAGCACAATTCACAATCGCAAAGATGTGGAATCAACCCAGCCACTAAATTACATTTTTATACATTGCATGTCCAAAAATGTAGACTAATATTTTAATGCATTGATCTTCTATATCATGTGTAAAACAAAAATGGAGTTTACAACTCAAAGTTATAATAATACTAGCTATTACACTAAGAATTGTTCTTTGGTGAGGTGATGAAAATATCCTAAATTTAAATTATGATGTTGATGGCAAAACTTTATGGATACTAAAACCATTGAAGTGTATACTTTAAAAGGGTGAAATTTATGATATAAAAATTGTGTATTAATAAAGATGTTAGAAAAACAAAAAAATTGGAAAACATACACCACGTGGACTCACTATGAAATTGAAACGAATCAATGAGCACACACGTGCACAGAGTGGAAATCGAGCGGGGGGAAAGGGAAAGGAGGAGATGGGCGAAAACCTACCTCACAGGTACAGGGAACATTATCTAGGGGATGGGCACACTTATAACCCTGACTCAAGCATTACAAAAGCAATCCGTGTAATCAAATCAAACATTGGTACCCCTTTAGTCATTTGAAGTAAAAGTTACAATTAATAAAACTTAATTAATTGCAAAAATTCAAATAATTTTTGACAAATTCTGAGTTTATAACTTTGGACTACTGTATAATTGCTTGCATGCTTGCACAAAGAAGAAAACCATTTTGATAAGAAAATGTAAAAAAATTATTTCAGTTATGGAAACTCTAACAGAAAATTATGCATAAAAAATTAAAAGAGATATTTCACAGAAAGTAAAAGATCTTTTTTAAAGCAACCAAACAATTCCCTATAGCATTCAAGACCTTTATATTGATATCAAATGTCAATTGATCCCAATTTTGAAAAGCCACAAGTACTTTTCTTTAGCTTTAGATGAGTCAGGCCACGGGGAGGAGACACTGTCCAATTAATACTTTGGGTGATTTCTTCTCAAAAAATTTTAAAACATATGAAGAAATGTTGATTTTATAGACTTAAAAATTGTACTCTTGGAATAAATAATTTTTGATCACCAGACAAAAACTTCAGCTGCAGATGAAAAATTTGATTTTGAACATGATAGTTGATACTCCATGTATATTAGGTTAAAAAGTCCAAATTTATCTGAGTTTTAAAACAAGAGACCAATGACTTTCTTACAGCTTTTTTTCACTGCACGGTGCTAGAAATATTTGTGCTAAATTGTGTGAGTCAGACTTTATGGTACGTTATCAAAGATATTGTTGTTAAATAGTATATACATATAAATCTGTGGGTCATCACTAGTTTATAGAATTGTTGAGAAATAGAACACAATAAAACTTAAGGATTTTACATTTCACTAGTACCCTTTGATTGACATGAAAGAGATTCACAGATTTACTATACTTCAAACTCTAACTCATCATTTTCAAGAATTAAAAGAAATTCTTGTCATTTATTCAGTAAACAAAGAGAAAAAAAATGTCAGCATGTTTTATGTTGCTCCCCAATATCATAAAGGACATTAAAAAATAAATTTAACATTCTAAGAAAAGAAAAAAATATTTTGTTTGTTTGAGACAGAGTCTCACTCTATCACCCTGGTCAGAGTACCATAGCATCATAGCTCACAACAACCTCAACCTCCTGGGCTCAAGCAATCCTCTTGCCTCAGCCTCCTAAGTAGCTGGGACTACAGATGCCCACCATAATAGCAGGCTAGTTTTTCTATTTTTATTAGAGATGGGGTCTCCCTCTTGCTCAGGCTGGTCTTAAACTCCTGAGTTCAAGCAATCCACCTTCCTTGGCCCCCAAGAATGCTAGGATTTTAGGTGTGAGCGACCTCACCCCGCCAAAGAATGTATTTGAGATTTAGGTAGTCAATTAGAAGAGTTTATATTAAAATTTTAACCTGTATAGTATGAATCAACAAAAATAGTTTAGCACATTTTTTATAATATTCAAGTTAATATTCAAGTCTATAAAATATTCAAGTTTAATTGCTATCAGTAACATTATGTCAATCTTGTAGTTGCACAAAATACACCAAAGTATGAAAGATGATTTGCTAAAGTTGATAAATTTATAGTTGTTTTAAATTTATGCAGTTGCCCTTTGATTTCAACAGGACTGAGATGACTTAAGAGTTAGTGAATTTACTTAACTTGAACATAATTTTTGAAATTAATATGCTTTCTTTTTCAAAGAGTCAAATCCATTTTTGCAAGAAAGATTAACCAGTTTTGCATTCTCTTACTGGAAACTATTTTAAAGTGTTTACAACAACAACTTGGGTGTGTGAGATCAGTTATTTTTTAAGAAACTTTTGCTTTAGAACAATTTTAGTTTTATGGGAAATGTGTGAAGACAGTACAGATAGTGTCCACATACCCTGTATTCACTTTTCCTTCATTTACATCACGTATCACTTGTACATCACATGCTACATTTGTCATAATTAATGAAGTAACATTGATATAGCAACATTAACCAAAGTCCATACTTTATTCATATTTCCTTAGCTTTTACCTCATATCCTTGTTTCTGTTCCAGAACCCTATACAAGGTGCCATATTACATTTAGTCATCATGTGCCTTTAGGTTTTTGGTGACCTTGATACTTTTGAGGAGTACTAATAAGGTTTTTGTAGAATGTACCCCACAGAAGGTCTGCCTGATATTTTGATTTGTTTTATTTTATGATCAGAGTAGAATTATGTATTTGGGAGAAGGATCATATGGGTAAGAAGGCATTTTTATTGTGTCATGTCCAAGGGACATATTATCAATCTAGCTCATCAATATTGATGTTCATCTTGATTACTGAACTGAGGTAGTGTTTGTCAGCTTTCTCTACCAAGAAAGCGTTCCTTTCTTGAAAGGAAGTTACTGTGTGAAGCCCACACTTAATAGGTAGGGAGCTGTTTTCCACCTTCTTGAGCATGAAATAGCTGCATATTATATGTGGAATTCTATGTGGAGAGTTGTTTATTCTTCTCATTTATTGATATAATCATATATTCAATGGATATTTGTTTTATACTTTGGATTATATTTAAATATCACTATATTTATATTGTTGCTCAAATTGTGTGTGTGCTTAGCACTTTCATATTTTCTGACAATAGTTAAGTGTACTTCAGACTCTCCTATTTCCTGTCCGAGTCTTAGCATTAGATATTTCGCAGAAGAAATGGTTCCTTTTACTGGAGAATAGCATTAGAAACCAGTGTCCCAGATCTACCTAAGCTCCTTGCTTATTTGGTATTGTTGCTTCAAGGTCCTCTCTGCTTACAAAGCAAAGAAATCTATGTGTATATACTAATTTGAGTACATATGCATATCTCTAAATACCTCAATGTTTAACCATCTCTATATGATGCTAAACATGAATTTATGATGGTGTCTCCAACTCCATTCCAATACCAGAGGGATTATTCTAGCCTCTTCCCCTTGTCTGTAACCTCTTATCAACAATATGAAATCTGGCTCTTCCATTTATTTATGAAATCTGGCTCTTCCATTCATATAGCTTTGTCAGACTGGCTTCTTTTACCTTTTTTTTTTTGAGACAGGTTCTTGCTCTGTTCCCCAGGCTAGAGTGCAGTGGCAACATCATAGCTCATTGCAACCTCAAGCTTCTGGGCTCAAGTGATCCTCCTGCCTCAGCCTTCTAAGTAGTTGGGACTACAGGTGCATGTGGTCTTGTTACACTATCCAGGCTGGTCTTGACTCATGGCCTCAAGTGATTCTCCAGCCTCAGCCTCCCAAAGTTCTAGGATTATAGGCATGAACACCTGGCCTCTTTTACTCATTAATATGCATTTGGGATTTATCTGTGTCTTTTCATGGCATCAGAGTCTATTACTTTTTGTCCCAGAATAGTAATTTACCATATAGATATATAGCAGTTGATTTATCCATTTAATTATCAAAGGGAATTTTGGTTACTTCTGGCATTGAACTATTAGAAATAAAGCTTCTATTTAATCCACATTTAGTTTTTTGTATATAGATGTGAATTTTCCGTCATTTGGAAACAGTAGAGAAGAATCAAGGTTAACAATAATCAGTAGCATTGCTTATGGATAGTGGGACTTCAGCAAATTTTGAAGAATACATATATGTGCATTATTTTCAGAAACAATAAATCAACATCTAGCTAGTCAGAAGAAGAGAACTTTCATTTTCACACATAAGACTGAAGAGTAAAAGAGTAATTCCATAATGATGGGAGTACGTTGAATCTCCCAAGTGACTTTTATATCTAATTTGGTTAATTTTTTCAATATTTCTATAAATAGCCACCATTAAGAGAGCTATGTAATATCCAACAGATACCTTACATTTATCTTTGTTTAAATATATTTATCAATTATCAAAAGCCTAAATCTTACTTGATAGTACATTCCTGAATTCAGGCCTTTTATCTAACATGACAATTGGAAACTGAAAAGACTCATCTGTGAAATTTCCACAGGTACTCATGTATGTGTGTGTGTGCGTGTGTGTGCATGTGTGTGTGTGCATGTGTGTCCTGATAAATGCAAAACATAGGAGACGATGACAATACCTGCAACCCTGGGTAATCATTAGACATCACCAATGAACATTTTAAAAAGCACCAACTGCACTTGACTGATAACTTGCCACCAGAAAATTCTCCACATTGTCTTAAGATATGCTGAAATTTTGATTTTCTATTTTAAAAGAAATCAATATTTCTTTTGGCATGTGGAAATTCCTATATTCGTCCTTGTTTTTATCTACCATACCGCCTCTTTGTCACCTGAAAATTTAGCTTTTAATTTGTTACTAAAATAGGGAGTGTTGTGTTTCAAACTGATTTTTTACGATGGCATCCTGTTGCTTTTGATAGCAATCAGATCATCCTCCTCATGAGATACCAGTTCTGGTGTGCAGTTACAAGGCAATAATCTATGTGCTATGGACCTATCAATTTAAGATAATGTCGTTTAAGCTGACAGATAACCTTTTTAAATTGCCTTACAACTTAAATCTTAAACTAAAAATTCTGATTAATGAGTCACATTTTGTGGGATGACCCTGAATCATTTCCACAGTCCTCAAAAAAGGAAGGGTGGTTCTTTGGATCTTATACACGTCGTTCATGGTTCTTCATAAATTATTCAAACAGTAAAAATGTTTTATATTGACTTGAGTAATGTCCATATTTTAGAGTAGTTGCAAATAACTACATTTGGAAAATAATCCAGATGATAGCCCCAAATTTCTGTCTAGTGGCTTTCTTAGAAACCCAGAACTTATTTGACTTACAGACTTATAAGAAAACTCGCATTTGTGTTCTTCAACAAAAGCACTCTGATTTTAATCGCTTTTGTTCTTGTTCACTGAATACTTCAGACATGTTGTCTTGCTAAAACATAGGCAGTAGGAGGGGGAAAATCTCTCTAGTAGTGTATACCTATCCTTATATTGTCATTGTATTTTTCTCCTGAAAAGAACTTAATTATATATGTTGAACATATATCTGTGAAACTTTGGAAAAAGTCTTTTAAAACTATTAAACAAAACTATTAAGGAAAGATGCAAGAAAACAAGGAAAATAAAGAAAAGAAAAAAGAAAACACTACCCACACAAGCAAAATCCAGTTTTAGAAGAGCAAAACCAAAAATTAAAAATAAATTCAAAACTATGTACTTTAATAATGAAGTTGCTGCTGCCTATATAGTACCTGAGATAACCAAAGATGAGCTTAAATATTATTCTTTCTATAATATAACCAAAAGTTTCCTATAAAAATAATAAAATTAAGAGATACCAATAGAAAATACTATAATCCTATGTCTGTAGATTTGGAAATACCTTTGACTAGCAATATCCTATAAATGATTAAACTTTGTGATTTCTAGATTTTATTATTTCACTAAGACCATTTCTTTACTATCATTAATAGGATGATTTTACTGGTTACAACTTGAATTCGGTCTATTTCCGTTAAAGCAAAACCATGGGAACTGATATTTTTAGATCTCTGTTATAGTCCTGATAAAATCAAATAGTAACTAACTGTTAAGTACATAGCAAGTTCTTTTAAGAAAATACCTACTCATATTGCATATCCATCAAGTGTAAAAAAATCAATGTCCATAGATACAGGCAACTTCAAACATGTATTGTAATTGTCAGATTAGATAATTACCTTTTATTCTTCATGTGAACTCTTCTATACTCCAAATTTTTTTAAATTACCTATGGAATTCTCCTTGTCCCCCCATATAAAAAAAAAACCTAATCTCAATGTGTTATTGTCAGATTACCATGTTAAAACGTTTAAATTTTAAAATGAGAATTATCCACCTAGAATAATTAGCTTTATTCTAAATTAATAGAAGTCAAATTTCCAGATAAGCAGAATATCTATTTGACAATAACTCTAGATAGTAAAAAATGAAGTTATTCATATTAAACTACATCTTAAGTAAGTAGTTCTATAAATACAATTATATACATACTATTTTCACATAAGATTTTTAAATGTTTATTTCAAAAATATTATAATTAGCCAGGTATTTTAAATTTGACTGAAGTAGGTAGTAAATACGGTATACTTTTGTCTATAGTTTGTAGTTGTATTATACATTTACAGCATGTTTTCATTTACTCTATTTCTAAAATAATGCCTCTTCTCCATTCTTTACTATGCTTTTATTTTTTTTTATTATTCCTATCAACTTATTGTTGAATTACACGTTCATTTTGCTTGGTTTGTTGTCTGTTTTTCCCACTAGAATTTACAGTCCATGAGAATAGTAGTCAGTGCCCTATCTTCAGTGCCTAAAACAGGGGCTGGCACATAGTAGGCGTGCATGAATATTTGTATATTGATTAAATGAATACTACTTATAGCAAGTATCTTATACTGTTCCCCTTGGTTTATAACCAAGGAAACAGAGATCTGAAGTAGTTGCCCAACGTGACTAACACCTTCAGCTAGCAGAGAACATCTCACATGAAAAATCCTTTTCTTGGCTCGGCGCCTATAGCTCAACCGGCTAAGGCGCCAGCCACGTACACCTAAGGTGGCGGGTTCGAATCCCCAGCCTGGACCCGCCAAACAACAATGACGGCTGCAACCAAAAAATAGCCGGGCGTTGTGGCGGGCGCCTGTGGTCCCAGCTACTTGGGAGGCAGAGGCAGGAGACTCGCTTGAGCCCAGGAGTTGGAGGTTGCTGTGAGCTGTAATGCCACGGCACTCTACCCAGGGGGACAGCTTGAGGCTCTGTCTCAAAAAAAAAAAAAAAAAAGAAAAAAGAAAAATCCTTTTCTTACTAATCATGTTCTTTTTCTAACACTATCTTTGCTTATAGCATTCCACATGCCTTTCTTCCCTCTGATTACTATTGTGTTCACCTTTGTGTAAAACTTACTTGAGGAGTGGTATGTTATCTGTTATGAAATAAGTAAGACATGTGTTGCATCTCAACTAAAAAATTAATACATTATGTTTATTCTAAGGAAAAAAAATTGAACTATCACGGTAGGTTACTTTGCTGTTTTTTATTTCTATAGCCCAAGTACAAAAAAAAAATAGCTTAGAATGTTAATCCTTTAACACAGGCTAATTTCTAAAATAAGTTCATCACGTTGGCTTAAACAAGTCACCAGTATTTCTTTGGTTGCTTTTCAGGTATTTATCACTGAGGAACAGAAGAAATAATTTGATTTTAATTACCACTAGAGAATCAGTCCTGGAAGACCTTTGATGAAATAGCATATTGTCTATATTCTTTCTTTTATTCATTTGATTCAAGATTAAATTTTACATTTCAATTAGTCCTTACCATTTCTTTTAAAAATGTTCTGATAGAACATAGAATATTATTCCACTTTTATGAATTAGAAAAAAGAGAAAAATTAAAGTTGCCAGTGCAATAGCATGTAGATGATCATAACTTCGTCCTGGAAAAGCTCTCCTCTCTCTTATCATCTGCACTGTGTCTCTTGGTCCCTTCAGTGTTTTCCTTTGAACGTATTCTCTTAGGTTTATAAATGTTGATCCAAGATAAAGTCTTTGATTCCCTGCTCTTATTCTTTTTTTTTCATTGAATGGTAACTATGTACATTAATGCACTTCTGGGGTACAGTGTGGGGTTTTCACATGCAATCTGAAATACTTCCATCAAACTGGTCAACACAGCCTTCATGTCATTTTCTCAGTTATTGTTTTAAAACGTTCACATTCTACTCTTAGAAAGATTTAAATTCATCTTTCTGGGATAATTGGAGGATACCAATTTTAATGGCATTATGGGAATGGATAAACTCAGATGTACAAAGTTTTGCACCAATATCTTGGTTTCTTAAAGTAAATGGAATAAGATTTTAAAGAGGGCAAAGTGAGAATGTTATGGATAGCAAAAGGTAAAAAATAAGATAATCAGGCGGATTTGAATATGAATGACCAGTAAACAACTGGAACTTGGTGTTATTAAAGAAGCATTAGTTAATGTGGAAAAAGCAAGCATTCATCATTCTTATGGTTCTATCAGTTTGGACAATTTGGTCCTTGACTCATCCTAGAAGAAGTGCTACATACCTTGTTACTGAATATCACCACGGTCACTTCTGAAGTGCTCTTCAAGACTCTCTGGTCTTCAAGACTATCTGGTGATATTCAGCAATGAAGTATGTAGCAGTTTTTCTAGGATGAGTTCACAAACATAATTGTCTGACTGTCATATATTTCCACAAATTATTTCTGCCACCTAATTCAGTTTCTTGAATTAAAGCCTTTCTTGTCATGGTTGATAATATCCAAATGAAAATTGAAAGATAAATCCATCACTTCTCCTTCAGAAAGACATTTTTCCTAAGATCTCTAAAATAGTCTATGGCATTGCTATCCTTCCAATTTCAGCATTTTCTCAAGTGTGTGATATTTTTTATTTTCCTATTAAAATCAATGACCAAGTTTCACCAAAATTTCTCCTCAATATTCAGCTAATTTACTCTTCCTGCCGATATTCATGGCCTTAATCAAATACTAGATTCATTCTGTCACATAATAAGGCAATTAAAATGATACATAATGTTTTCCATTGCTTACCACTAGGTTTCATTTCAATAGCTATTTTATTTAATTCATTTATTTATTTACAAAAGAAATACTTCAGCAATTTTAATTACTGGAAAGCCTACAAAAATATTTGTATGAATATATACAGTATGTACTCATTTCATGTATGGGTAATGGACAAAGGAACCGAATAGTGTATGAATGTTTTGAGATCTTCATGGTAGACATGTACCATGGTTTTCTTAGATGGTCTTTTTATGTGAAAATGAAGTAGAGAAATAGTACATATGACTCAAGCCAATTTGCATGCACACACACTGCACACTCCCTTCTCTGTCTCTGGTTTTCTTTCCCTGATAAAGACACACATATGCATACATTCACACAAATATTTTAAAATTATACTTATTCTGTCTCAATTAAAAAATATGGTGTCCAACAAAAATACAAAAATTACAATAGTTTATAGACAAATACATGAGAGACAGAGAGGTATGGGACATACTTCCAGATAAATGTAAGAAAAAGTGTGTGTGAAAGTTCCATGCTCTTAAGATGCCACCAAGTTCTGGGGATAGGTTGTAAATTTGACTCTGAACTTTTTAACCACAAAATCAATGAAAGAGACAAATTTGGTTACAAGACTCAAAATGTCCAAAAGATAAAAGCAAGAAATATTTCCTGATTCTCCAACCCATGAGAATTTTCTCTCTGAGGTCCTCGTGAAAAGAACACTGTGTCATCAAGATCATTTTATATTTCCCTACAATAAATGTAGCCAATAGGTTATAAAACAAAAAGTCATTTTGAAAAAGTCCAAAGCAATATTGTCTGGGTATGAAGGTCTTTGGTAGTTTGACTTGGTCTAAAGATGAACTTTTTACCGAACTTTTATTTTGAATATTTCAAATGTGTAGAAAATCTGAAAGAACAGGGAAGTGAATAATCACATCTCATTCAAATATTTGTGTACATTTTACCATAGTGGCCTTATCTGTTTTTCTATCTGTTCTGAACCATTTGAAACTAAATTAAAGATAATTTTTTATCATTCATATGGAATTGTGGGTGATTATGTATATAGTGCTGTCAAATATATTAAGAGTAGAGTATAAATGTCTAAACACAACAATTAAATAAGTGAGGTGAAGGCTATGTTAACCAGTTGGATGTAAACATTCCAAATTGTATATAAAATCAGTACATTGTACCCTAAAAATGCAGCAATGTACACAGTTATGATCTAATAAAAAAAGTAAAGATAATTTTTTTAGTGTTCTAAGGATCAACGTAAACTTCATAGTACTACATGTCTTCATATATAGTGAAAAAATTATTTCATAGTCTGAGGTTTTCAGGAATATAACTTCCAAGAAGTCACGTTTAGGAATAATAGTCACAAAAAAAGGTAAGCTAAAAGTATAAAGTTATACTCTTTAGGAAGACAAAGAAGTGAAGCTATTCTGTCTTACCTAGTAAGTGCAAATGCATGTTTTATGACAATCAACTAATCTGACAGTACGGATACACACTCCCTCTCCAAAGAAAGTATTTTCTCTATCTTTTTCTTACTTCAAGAGTAATTTATGTAATGGAAGGAAAATAAGAGTTAAGCTTGGCAATATAATCTGATTAAATAAATGAGATCAGACTACATTATTAAACTCATTAACCATTACCCTTTTTGCTCACATAAATAGCATAAGTAAAAATTATTTCAGCCAGTCTTAAGCATTTCTTCTAAGGGACTGTTAGCAGTAGTTCATACTCAGAAATAAGAGTATTTAAAATTAGTATCTCTTGGCTTGATTCCTGTAGCTCAGCGACTGGGGCGCCAGCCACATACACAGGAGCTGGCAGGTTCGAATCTGGCCCAGGCCTGCCAAACAATAGTGACAACTACAACCAAAAAAATAGCCGGGTGTTATAGCAGGTGCCTGTAGTCCTAACTACTTGGGAGGCTGAGGCAAGAGAGTCTCTTAAACTCCAAGAGTTTGAGGTTGCTGTGAGCTGTGACATCACAGTACTCTAGGGCCAACATAGTGAGACTCTGTACCAAAAAAAAAAAAAATTAGTATCTCTTATTGAACTCTCAAATAAAAACATAAGGGGTCAAGACCAAAACAGCTGTTCTTTCCTTTGTGGAATACAATTACTGGAATTCTGTCCCTTTAAAAAATAAAAGCAAAAGTTCAGGTAGAGAGCGGTGCCTGTGGCTCAGAGGAGTAGGGCTCTGGCCTCATATGTCAGAGGTGGTAGGTACAAACCCAGCCCTGGCCAAAAAAAAAAAAAAAAAAGGTCAGGTAGAAGACTCTGTTTTTTGCTAGATGCAAGGTACTTAGAACATATGACAAGGACTTATAAAAAAACTTTAACACGGGCAATACCTGTGGCTCAAAGGGTAGGGCGCTGGCCCCATATGCCAGAGGTGGCAGGGTCAAACCCAGCCCTGGCCAAAAACTGCAATAAAAACTTCAAGATACGAAGCTTCTTACAGACTTCTTTTGAGTCTGTTTCTAATTTCACTGCCAATGTCAATGACAACTTGGAAAATGCAAACAATGTAGTTTTATGCAAGGGCACATATACCAAGATGGCACTGGATTTGGCACATTGCTATATTTTTACAATACAGGCACACAGCAAAGATATTGCATCTTCAGTTCAAGGGCACTGCAGAAGTCACTCACCACAATAAAGTGAGTCACAGAATTTTTTGATTTCTCAGTACATATAAAACTTATGTTTATATTGTATTATAGTATTAAGTGTACAATAGCATTATATCCTTGAAAAAAGCATGTACATACCTTAACTTCAAAGTACTTTGTGGCTAAAAAGTGCTGATGATCACCTGAGCCTTTAGTAAGTCATATACTTTTTGCTGGTGGAGGGTCTTCCTTCTATGTTGATCATTGCTGACTAATAACCATGGTATTGCTGAAAGTTGGGGTGGCTGTGGCAATTTGCTGAAATAAGAGAACAATGAAGTATGCTGTGGTTTTTTGACTTTTCCTTTCATGAAAGATCTTTCTGTAGCATGTGGTGCTATTTAATAGCATTTTACCCACAGTGGAAATTTTTTTTAATTGGCGTCAGTCCTCTTAAAACCTGCTGTTGCTTTATCAACTAAGTTTATGTAATATTCAAAATCATTTGTTGCCATTTCAACAATGTTCACAGCATCTTCAACAAGAGCAGATTCTATCTCAAGATACCACTTTCTTTAGCCAGTGGTGGTGGTAGATGGCTATAGCCTCAGCTACTCAAGAAACTGGGCAGGAGGTTCACTTGAGTGCTAGAGTTAGAAGCTGTAGTGACTATAATTACACCCCTGCACTCTAGTCCAAGCAACAGAATGAGACCCTATCTCAAAGAAAAAGAAAAAAGAAAGTACCACTTTTTTTGCTCATCCACAAGAAGCAACTCCCCACCCATAGTTTTATAAGACAATTGCAGCAATTCAGTCACATCTTCAGGCTCCGCTTCTAATCCTATTTCTCTTGCTATTTCCACCACATCTGCAGTGACTTCCTTCACTGACGTCTTACACTTCTCAAAGTCATCCCTGAGGGTTGGAAACAAACTCCTATTAATGTTCATATTTTTGTCTCCACTCATGAATCACAAATGTTCTTAATGCCATCTAGAATGATGAATACTTTCTAGAAAGTTTTCAATTTTCTTCTCCCAGATCCATCAGAGGAATCACTGCCTATGGCAGCTATACCCTTATGAAATGTATTTCTTAAATAATAAGACTTGAAGGCTGAAATTACTCCTTGATCCATAGGCTGCATAATAGATGTTCTGTTAGCAGGAAGAAAAGGACATTAATCTCTTTGTGCATCTCCATCAGAGTTCTGTCTGATCCACTGTCAATGAACAGTAATATTTATTTATTTTTTGTAGTGTACACCTATTTTTATTTTTTTTTATTGTTTAATTGAAAGTACAAGAAACCAGGTTACACTGATTGCATTTGTTAGGTATAGTCCCTCTTACAATTGTGTCTTGCCCCCAAAAGGTGTATCATACACCGAGGCTCCACCCCTTTCTTTTCCTTGGTGTGGGTCTCAACAATAGGCTTAAAATTCACAGTGCACAGTAAACCATGCTATAAACCAATGTTCTATCATGCAGACTGTATGACATATATGCAGGTGAACAGTTCCTTGAAGTTCAAAAATATTGACCATTCAATCACAGGTAATAGTTAAGCTCCCTTCCACACTCAACCTCAGATATTTTGATTATGTAGGAGAATTAATATTTGATGATTGGGAAACAAATCTACCTTGTATGGTCCTTGATTTGTAAGGAACAACTAACCAAATTGTGTTCAATGATAATCATTTTTATCATTTTTTATCAATAATGATAAAAAAATTAAATGGAAAATCCCAGCAAAGGTAAGATTACCATTGCTATTTAAGAGATTTGGATAAAAGCATCCTTGAATATCAAATGGATTTTTCCACATGCATACACCATGTACATACGCAAAATTCTGTATCTTGTTATTTTGTGTCAAATATAATAATTTTATAATTTAAAGCAATTCATATAAATGTACTCAGTTGAACTTTAAGCCCATTTTCTGAAATAGACTAGTAAAGGCATTATTATTTTCATCTTACTGAATAAAAAGATAGCTGAAGCTCACAAAGTTTATCCTAAATTACCCAGTTAGCAAGTGGTAGAAAAGGGTAAAAGATGTCTTATATAGTGAGTAACTAGAGAATGTAGAAAGTATAATGCTGTTGTATGGTTTTTAAGTACTTGCAAACTGACATATAGTGATAAATCCAAGAAGCACATAATTTATAATGTCCATGAATCACAAGTCGTAGTGCCAACACCCTCAAATATGATGTAGGTAAAACATGTTATAGATGAGAGTTCCTAATTCTTAATTAACACTAATTCTTGGAGCTCATCCAGTCTCCATATTATTTGAGTGTTAACTGCTCCATCATTATTTTTCTGCTAGTTTGGGCATATAAACATATTCAACCTTAACTTTTGACAGAAGTGAAAACTGTTTTATATAGAGTACTATAACTGATGTCAAAGTTAAGATGAGAAAATAGCTTCTAGACTTTTGTAGGAAACATAAGTCATGTAGCATTGTGGTATAGTTTATTAGGACAACCCTTCTCTCCTCTCTGTTTTAATGGTCTTCCATTTGTCCTTCTAGTCTATGGTTTTTTAATTTATTTCTTAACTTTATTTTTAAAGTAACGTGTATTTAAAATAGTACTGGAAATCCCTAGCCAGAGTTATCAGGCAAAAGGGAAAAAACCAACAACAACAACATAAAAGACATTCAAACTGGAAAAGAGAGCCAAACACCATGGTCTGCACCTGTAGTTCCAGCTACTATGGAGGCTGAGGCAAGAGGATTGTTTGAGCCCAAGAGTTTGAGTTTGTTGTGAGCTGTGATGCCACCTTGGCCCTCTACCCAGGGCAATAGTGTGAGACTCAGTCTCAAAAAAAAAAAAAAAAAAGGAAAAGAGGAAGTTCAACTATCTTTCTTGACTGATGATATGATCATCTACCTAGAAAACCTTAATGACTGTGTTATAGGACTCCCAGACTTGATAAATGAATTCAGTAAACTTTCAGAATACAATATCAATGAACACAAATCAGTAGTATTTCTATGCACAATAATAAACTGTAAACGAAATCACAAAGTCAATCTCACTTATAATAAGTATTTTTTAATAAAAACTTAGGAATACATTTAACCAAGGAGATAAAAAAAAAATCTCTACAAGGAAAACTACAAAACACTAGTGAAAGAAATTATAGATGAAACAAACAAATGGAATAGCTTCTCATGCTTATGGATTAGAAGAATCAACATTAAAATGACAGTACTTCCCAGAGCAATCTGTAGATTCAACATATTCCCTGTCAAAATGTCAATTTTCGGGTGGGTTAGAGGAGGGGATGCCAGCCCCATGTGCCAGAGGTGGTAGGTTCAAACTCAGCCCCGGTCAAAAACTGCAAAACAAAAAAAAATAAATAAAATAAGAAGAAAAAAATACAAATGTCAATTTTCACAGAATTGGAAAAAGGAATTCTAAAATTCATATGGAATAAAAAAAAAAAAAGAGCCTGAATAGCCAAAGGAATCTAAATCAAGAAAACAAAGCCAGGGTCATCACATTCCCTAATTTTAAATTATACTGTGAGACTATAGTAACTAAAACAGCATGGTACTGATATAAACATAGACACGTAGGTCAATGGGACAGAATGGAGAATCCAGAAATAAAGCCACTTACCTACGGCCAACTGGTCTTTGACAAAACTGAGAAAAGCCTACATTGGGGAAAAGATGTAAGGTCAGATAAGTTAGTTAACTCATCCTAGAAAAGGTGCTACCTACCTCATTGCTGAATATCACTAAGGTTACCAGATGGCCAAGAGGAGTACTTTGAAAGTCACCATAGTGATATTCAGCAATGAGGTAGGTAGCACTTTTTCTAAGATGAGTTCCAGAGCTTAATTGTCAGACTTAGTATAGTGAGTTTTGATGGCCAATTCTGGGAAAAAAGTTCCAAAACTGGTTTGAAGTGTGGACCAGAGACTAACGTTTGTGCATAGCTTCCCAAATAGAGTAAGTACCTCAAAGGTGACTAGAGTGATACTTAACAATAAGATGTTAGAATCTCTTCTAGAATGAGTTCATGAACTTAATTGTCTGACCTCATAAATCTTAAAATCAGATAGTATGCTTCTTCTAAATTTATTCTTCACTTACAAAATTGTTTTGGCTACACTAGTTTAACTTTCTTTCCATATAAAGTTTAGAATCAGCTTGTATATATGTCAAGATTTTAACTGGAATTGCATTTAATCTATAGAAATGTATAGAGCAATGGGGAAAGAATTGATATTTACTGTCTTGAGTCTTCCATGAACATAAATTTTCTCCCATTTATTTGGATTTGATTTGATTTCTTTCATCAACTTTTAGTGACTTTCAGCACAGAGATCCTGTATGTTTTGTTACATTTATGTTTAAATATCTGTTGTCTTGGAGCTTCTGTAAATTTTTGTAATGTTGATTTCTAATTATTTATTGCCATTACATAGAAATATGATTTTTGCATGTTGACCTTTATATTAATTTGTCATACTGTGTAACAAATTACAGCAATCTTAGTGGCTTAAAACTATGCACATTTCTTATTTCATAGTTCTGTAGGTCAGAAATCTGGGAATGACTTAGCTAGGTCCTCTGCAAGGTGCCACAAGTCTGGGTTCTCATCTGGAGGCTCTACTGGGAGAGGATCTGCTTCCAAGATCCTTTGGGGTTTTTGACAAAATGTATTTCCTTGTGGCAATAGGATTTTATAGTAGCTTACATCTTCAGAGGCAGCAAAGGACAAGAGTACTACAAGAGGCAAGACAGTCTCATATAACATTACACAATCACAGGAGTGATGGAGTGATATCATATCCCTTTGGCCATATTTTATTGGCTAGATATAAGTTACAAGCACCAGTCACATTGAAAGGGAGGGAATTACACAAAGGCATAAACACCAGGATGTGAGATCATGGGAGTGCTTTCTCACCACAACCTTGTATCCTGTGATCTTACTGAAAGCCTTTTTTAATAGGCTTTCTTCTTCCTCTATAAATCCCTTAATTTTTTATGAATACAATCATATTGTCTAAAAATAAAGAATAGTTTAGTTTTTTCTCTCTAATCTGTGTTTCTTTTATCTAATTTTCTTGCCTTATTGCCCCAGCTTAGTCTGCCAGTGCACTGTAGAATACAAGTGGTTGGAGCAGACATCCTTGCCTTGTTTCAAACTGTAGGAGGAAAGCATTAAGTATTTCACTAAGAGTGATGTGAGCCATAGGTAAGGGGTATATGGCTTTTATCAGTTGAGGAGTCATCATCTATGCCTAGTTGGCTGAGAGTTTTACTTATGAATTGATATTGAGTCTAGTAAGTGCTTTTTACCGCATCTGTTATGTATGTTAGACTGTTAATATGATTACACTGATTTTTCAAATACTGAACCAGGCTTGTATTCCTAGTTTAAACATCACTTAGTAGTGGTATGCTATACTTTTATATATTTGATACTATGAGGATTTTTTGTGTCTATATTAAGGATAAACTTGGTCTGTAGTTTCCTTAAGCTATGATTTTGTTAAAATACTAATTCTGGCCTCACAAAATAGGATAGGAAGCGTTCCTTCCTATTCTGTTTTCTGGAATTTAGGTAAATTGTTCTCATTTCTTCTTGAAATACTTGAAAGAATTAGTTAATGAAACTATCTGGGACAGCCTCTATTTACTATTCAGAATTCTCAAAGAGTTGTTCAATAGATTCTGTCTAGATGCAATCAGAGATGGGATATATATGTCTGCTGCATCTCCCCAGAACCAGAACTCCTACCAGGGGTGTCTAACCTGAAGGCCAATTTTTTGAGGACTGTCTGCATATCTGTGGTGTTGGATATTGTGAAAAGTACGCACGGACCATTTTTTTTGGGGGGGGGGGCTCATCAGTTTGCATTGTGTGTGTGTGTGTGTGGGTATGTGTGTATTTAATGTGTCACCCAAGACAACTCTTATTCTCTCAATGTGTGGCAGAAGAAGAAAGGCTGGACACTCCTGCATATTTATGAGTTCTCATATGTGTTTCAACGCCTGGCTGTGTGTGTGTTCTCCTGGCAAACACAACCTGCTGGAGTTGGCTCACCACTGTACATTTTCTCTAGCATGGCTTGTTCCTGTCGTCACTTCTGAGCAATGGGCTCATCAGCTTCATTTCACTCCTATTAAGAGATGTGTTACTCATCCTAGAATTGCTAATTTAGAGTGTTCGTTCCTTAGAATCATAGTGCAGCAATGCCTAGTAGAATAGAGCTACCATAGTCACTACTTGGAAAGCATCCCAGTGTTAATTCTGCAAGAAATTTTAGCCAGTCAACAAAAAAGAAATGAATAGATAATTTTAAAATGTCCCAATATACAATATGGATCAAATAATCATATGTTACCATGTTGGGCTCGTTTTAACTTATGTTTGTGTTATTTCAAGAGATACCTGGCTGGGTGCAGTGGCTCACACCTATCCCAGCACCCTGGGAGGCCAAGGCGAGTGGATCGCCTGAGCTCATGGGTTCCAGACCAGCCTGAGCAAAGAGAGATGCCATCACTAAAAATAGCCAGACACTGTGGTGGGTACTTATAGTCCCAGCTACTCAGGAGGCTGAGGCAAGAGAATCACTTGAACCCAGGATTTGTAAAGTCCAGGCAATAAATACTTTGAACTTTGCCCACATGTAGTTTCTATCATATAGTCTCTGTTAATTTTTCACCATCTGCATTAGTTTTGCATTGCTGCTATAACAACCACAAATTAAGTGGCATAAAAACACGAATTTTATATATCATTGGTCTGTAGTTTTGAAGTCTAACTGACATGGGTCTCACAGAACTAAAATCAAGTTGGCATCAGGACTACATTCCTTTCTAGAGGCTCACCTAGTCTACTTCCTTACCCTTTCCAGATTCTAGAGGCTGCTCACAATTCTTGGTTCATGATTCTCTCTTTTCTTCAAAACTGGAAGGGTAGCATTTTCTTGTCCTTCCTTCTATCCTCATATCTCTCACTGACCACAGCCAGGAATAGTTTTGCGGAATCTCTGAGATTAGTTTGGGTCCCCCAGATAACCCAGAATAACACCCTCATCTCAAGGTCCTGCCACATCTGTACTGTCTCTTTTGCCATGGAAGATAATAAAATAGATGCACAAGTTCTGGGGATTAGAACATGGATATCTTTTGGTGGGGCCAAGGGGGAGCAGGGATATTCAGTCTATCACACAATCCTTTAAAAATTAACATGATCTCTTAATCTCTTGGCTCAGACAATACACCAAAACCGACCACAGGCCAAATTTGGAGTGAAGCTAGATAATTAACACTCCATGAAAATGAAGAAAAACTTGTTTTTGATCTTAATATTGTAAAAGTGAATAAATGGTATTTATTAAGAATAAGAATGTGTGATTTCTCCAATTCTAAGCAAAATGTATGTTCATGTTCATTATAAAAATCTGTTTGAATTGCTAGATTCTGAATAAAATTTAAACATCATTTTGTTATATATTTCAATATTTAAAATATCCAATTTAAGAGTTTATTCATTGTATATTATAAAATTTTTGTTACTTTCTACCTGTATAAACATCCTTGTAAGTCCTCAAAAATATAAAATTTAAGCACAAAAGGTACTTTTCCTTCACTTTACTAATAACAAGCAGCATATTGAATTTTTTTGAGAATTCAGTATTTTATATTATAGTTACATATATTGTACATTACAATAAATTCAATGCATGGTAACTTAAAGGCAGATAAGTTTTACCCAATGTCCTGCAAAACTTGAAGATTTAAGCATATTATTATTTTTATTTGAAAACTTTTCCAATTAACAAATACTTGATATCAATTTTAAAAAGACTTCAAATGCTCAAGAATTATGCTTTTCAGCTCAATCATTGATAACAAGGATAAAGTATAAAAGGAAGATGAAGTATAAAAAGATTTCAATTTATTTGCTATAGTAAAAAGAGGGGAAAATATTAGCATGAAATTTATTACAAAATTTTCATTTGTATTTGTATCTTATACTTTGAGATATGTCTTGAAAAAATTGATGACTCGTTATACTAAAAACATCTGAATTGCCAATTATTATTTTCAAAATGTTTGTAATTTTTTTGGAAATTATTTGTTTTTCACTTGCTATATTTTGACATGACAATACTATAAGTTTAATTCATGGAAAGAAACAAAATGATAATTCTTTACATTTCGAGAGAGAAGATAGTTCATTTTTAATAAGAAAAGTGGAGCACTAAGATTTCACTGGATGTCATGCTGCTATTATCCAGAAGGATGAAGAAAATAAAGAATTCCTAGCCCAATTTTTCCATCTTAGTACCATTTTGATGTTTTCAAAACTCACAATTTAGAAAAATTTGAAAAATTTTAAATTTGGAAAAATGTTTAAAAGGAGTTAATTTATCACCATTAATATCCCCACTAAATAGGATTCTGATAACATGAGGAATGAGTTTATAGTAATGGAAAAACTCATCTGGTAAAATTTGCCCTGGTAATAGCTGAATCCGTCTTGGTAAGTTTTTGAATCTTATAAGTGAATTTTATGTAATTACATATATGTGTATATATTTTTTTCTTTTTGAGACAAAGTCTCACTTTCTTGCCCCTGGTAGAGTGTCGTGGCATCATAACTCATAGCAACCTCAACCTCTTGTGTACAAGTGATTCTCTTGCCTCAGCCTCCCAAGTATCTGGGACTACAGGTGCCCACCACTATACCTGACTATTTTTTAGGAACTGGGTCTTGTTCTTGCTCAGGCTGATCTTAAATTCCAGAGCCAAGCAATTCACTCACCTCTGCCTCCAAGAGTGCTGGGATTATAGGTATGAGCCACTACACCCAACCCATAATTGTAATTTTTAACCTAATACATAGATCTTGATTGTAGATGATTTTGTGTTTTGTCTCCAAGGTAGAATATGACCAATGATGTATTCTCATTTCCTGGATAATTTTTAATTTATCTCCCTCAGAAATACTGCCATCAATTTAAAAGAACTCAAAACTTGTAAATAACACTTGAAGTATTTATGTGAAAATAATTTTTTTCTAACTTCTCAGGAAAATAATATACCTATTCCATTATGCTTTCTTTAAAAAGAAAAAAAAGGTTATCTTCTGTGTGGCCTAAAGGTTTCTACATATAATTCAACAACTCTCTTATATCTTGGAAAACTGTGGGCATATCTACATAATTTGTCTTTTTTAGTAATGTGCTTGAGCTGAGTGATTTCAGATAAAGAACCTCCGAATTTCACAAGAAAATTGAAGTAATTAGAAGGATTTAAAAATTAGGATTTAGGAATTGCTTTCCCAATTGTTGTCATAGTGCCATTACCTAAATCTCAAGCAATTACTTACTTTTTGGATTGAAAAGCACATTTCTCACATTATTCCAACCAATCTGTTTGATTAAGTCAAATATCCTAGAGCCAGGCTTACACGATTATTCTGGAAATTGCTATTTATTGCAGCTTTATTCTCATGCTGTTTTCTTTCTTTAAAAAATCATCAATACATTTTTGGAGTCTTTAGGGGGCTCAATAAATAACATCCATTTTCTCTGCCTACAATCTGAAGCAACTGAGTAATAATAAAAAACAGTAATGCAGATGGAAAAAAACAAATTACTACTTTCATTACTGATAAAGCTGACATCGGAAAATATGGCTCACATCTGCAGATGAGGGGGCTTCCTAATACTGAGTACCAGGATTAAACAAACTTACCCACAACAAAACCAATTTCCCGTAGGAGGTTTGCTTCCAAGAGACAAGAGCAGGGGACTCACTTGTACATATATGTTATCCCTTTCTAGTCCATTGAGTCCCCTTTCTCTAGAGCGAGTTAGACTAATGGGTGTCCCTCCAAATAGAAGTAAACTTCAGCATTACCACCATTACATGCTCTATGTTAATCAACTAAATAGTTGAAATAAACCATCTACCAAACACTAAGATGTTTGTCCAAAGTCTCTGCATTCATAAAGTATATAGTTTTGGGGAACTGTGTGTATCCCAAAGGGTGTAAGACTAACTGGAATCAGTGCTGTTGCCAGACTTAGTTAAATTATAAATGTATAGTCTGGAATCTCTTCCATCCCGCCACATACTAGTTTCACACACATATTATTATATTTTCACCGTAGATGTTAAGTTATAGTTAATCTGTATAAAATATTCAGGGTTGAGAAATATAATTCCTTAAAGCATGAAAGGACGTGGGCCACATTTAATTAACTGTAAGCATTGCCTGTGTTCCTGACAGAAATAAAACTTGTGGACTGAGAAAAAGATGCCAGCATGTTGCTAATTAAAAGTTGGGGTCATGTAGCTTTATCACTTCATGGTGGCTGCACCCCTTCCTGGGTGAGTAACCTCCACAGAGGCTGGCCTGCCTCTACTGACGTGGAAATGACACGTTCCCACACCTCCGGCAGCCCCAGCCAAGGACTGCCTGGTCCAGCTGCCTGCTGAATAATCCTCCTTCACTCGCTCCGTGAACCTTGCCTTTCTGTCAAGTGGATCTTCTTAGTTTCTTCCCCATGCTATGCCTTTCCTTATTTCCCTGGATTTTCACAGTCTGTCCCTTTTTTCTGGATTATCGTCTCCTTAAATATTCTTAATCGTTCTGTACCATAAAATCCAGTTCCAGGTGGTCCTTCTTGAAAATACCCACCGGGCCTCACATCAGAATCTGCTGAACTATCCATTCCCAGAAATTCTAAAGCACTTGTTTAAACCACAAATTTTACTTAATTATCACACTTAAATCAGTTTCCTATTATTTGGGGATTGTTTGCCAGAGTTCTCCTAGAAGACCATAAATAGCTCAGAACCCAGGACTGTGTGCTTCTTTTCTATTCCCTGGAGTGTAGACCCCCACAGTCTAAAGTGACCAGATTTTAACATTGGTAAAGCCAAACACCACTGATGGGGGTAGGATGGGGTGGGGCAGGGGGTGGGGCGGGAGGAGGGGTGTGTTCTTGATTAAAAATTTGGTCTATATGGAGCAACAAAAATTTTCATAGAACACAAAAATAGTATTGTAATATATTTTTTAATTTCAACAGAAGTACAATTTACAAATATAATACATTTAAAAAAATTATGTATAGGGCAGCGCCTGTGGCTCAAAGGAGTAGGGTGCCACCTGGGTAACCTTGCCCAGGAGGGGACTAAGGAGTTTACATTAGCCTTTTCATTTCCAAATGAAGTTACATTAACCTCTTCATTCCCAAATGGAGTTACATTAACCTTTTCAGCAGCCGAAAACTGTATATTCCCTTCCCGTTGTCCTGCCTTTCCCTAGATTGTTGTGCATTCTTTCCAAAAATTGGGACTTTTTTAAAATGCCACAGGATGCAGGACAAATTTTTAAAAATCAGGAATATCCTGCCAAAAGCCGGACGTCTGGTCACCTTACCACAGTCAGTAGTTTAAGGAATGCTGAAGTCTATCAGAACTAAGTCTGCAGCCAACCACTGGCAACTACTATTTATCTAAACTCCAGTAGGTTGCTGCTAAGCCTTAGTTTCATTATTTGTATAACTGGACCAATAGACTATTGTAAAGATAAGATGAGATATGTTCAAAGGCTTAACATGATGCCTGTAGCATGGCAGTCAATAATGTTAATGTGGTCTATCATTACCATTATTCTTTTTTTATACTTTATTTTTTTGAAACAGAGTCTCACTGTGTTGCTCAGGCTAGAGTGCCAAGACATTATCTAATTCCTGGGCTCAAGCCATCCTCCTACCTCAGCCTCCCAAGTAACTGAGACTACAGGCACCCACCACAACACCCAGCAAAATGTTCTATTTTTAGTAGAGATGGGGTCTTGCCCTTGCTCAGGCTGGTCTTGAACTCCTGAGTTCAAGTGATCATCCCACCTCAGGCTACCAGAGCTCTAGGACTACAGTCATGAGCCACCACGCCTGGCTATATTACCATTATTCTTTCATTGATAATCATAGTTAGGACTAACTCAGTGATGAAATAATTTATATTTTATTTCCTATAGAAACATATTCAATGCTCATTTGAAAAATGTATATGCTCCAGGAGCACTCTCAGTACCTGGAGGGCAAAAGTAAGCTAAGATCAGTTAAGGCTCTTCAGTCCTTACCTCCCAGAATGATGTAACTATAGCTAATAATAGTGAGATGTTCTTTGCCCTTCTTATTGCCATTCTCTCATGAGTGTACAATGGAGTTTTCTAGAGACTACATGATAGGTGATATTGCAACAGACTGAATAGAGCAGGACTTTAGAATATAGGTGTTGGGGCCAACTGTGGTGGCTCACGCCTATAATCCTAGCACTGTGGAGGACCAAGGCAGGTGGATTGCTTGAGCTCAGGAGTTCAAGACTGAGCCAGAGTGAGACCCCATCTCTACTAAAATCAGAACAACTATCCAGGTGTTGTGGCAGGTGCCTGTGGTTCCAGCTACTCAAAAGGCTGAGGGAAGAGATGGCTTGATCCCAAGAATTTATGGTTGCTATAAGCCATGACGCCATGGCAGGGTGCCACCCTGGGTGACAGAGTGAGACTCTGTCACCAAAAAAAAAAAAAAAAAAAAGAATACAGCCATCTTCTGTTGACCTAAGCATTCAAGATATTCATTAAATAAAGCAGTATCATACTTCTCAAATATTTTTGAAAACTAGTTTTTCTAATTTTCATGAAATACTCATATGTATTTGTATTAACATAGTAAGATAATAGTTATTTTTAATATGTTGATAAATATTTTATTTTTTCTAGTTTTCTTATCTGATAATGTAAATATCAATAGCTAAAACCCACATAAACAAAAACTCTTGGACTGGGGTCTTCAATAACTTGCAGAAATGCAAAGTGAACATGAGCAGACACTGAGAGCTGCTGATGTAGCTGAGACTCTCTAGGTTGTAATGGAGTTGTACATAGGACCAGAGGATTGCAATACATACCCACACCAAGCATGAATGGTTCCAACAATAAATTGTTGCTTATTATATTTTCTATGGGTTTCTTAAATGTGTTCTTCTATTGGTAATGATTTTTACAATTATAGTTTCTTGTCTGCTCACCTCCTAAAAAGCAACCATCATGAATTGTACAAAACAAAATAGTGTTATACTTGAAACGCATATACAACAAATATAAATATTTTATAGTATTGTATGTTTTTTATTGATAATAATTTGGAGATCTTTTGGTCTACTATTCAAATTCTAGGCAGGAATCCACTGAGCCTTCAATAATCATAATCATAATAAGGCTAATACTTCTTGAACACTTGTAATGTACCAGATATCACCCTCAGTAATTAAAATGTATCATTTCACTTAATCTATGCAACAATCTTTTGATGTAGATTATATTATTATTTACATGTCGTTTATGAAGAAACTAAAGTCCAATAAATTAAGAAACTTAGCTAAAGTCCTACAGTTAGAAAATTATGTAACGTGTTTTAGAGTTCAAGGCTCGTCTACATCAAGAAGCAAAGCTCTTCCTCTATAAGCAATGCTACCTAAAGTAGAAGACTTTTTCTCCAGTCCTTATTTGTTCATTAGGTTTTAAAAGTTTGTTAATATTCAAGCTGACAACTCCTTAAAACCAAAAATATTTATTTTTTATTTAATGTATAACACTATGGTATCGATTTTACATATCATGATATTTCTTAATAATCTTACCCAACAAATCGGCTATCAGTTAATTTTATGTTCATCTTTAAAAAATTGGTGATTGCCTATTGTGTAATACAAATTCAGATTAAAATAACAATAAACACTTATAATTTCTTTGGGCTAGAAATTTAGGAATGGCTTTGCTAGAAATTCCAGAATGGGTCTAGCTCTGAGTCTTTCATGAGTTAGGTTGTAGGAAGGAGCCTGACCAAGGCTACAGTCATCTGAAGGCTTGACTAGTGCTGGGAGGTCCATTCTCAAGGTGGCTCACTCATCTCAGTGGGCCACTCTGGGGAGCTGCACGAGTGTCCACATAGCACAGAGGTTCACTTTCCCTGGAGTGAGTGAGAGAAAGTGAGTTGAATGCTACAATGTCTTTTATGATCTAGCTTTAAAAGTCAGCTACTATCATTTCAGTAATATCTTTTGGTTATAAAGGCCAGCTATACACAAAGTACTCCAGGGCATAATTCTGAGGAGGTAGGGATGATTGGGGAGCATTTTGGAGGTCATCTAGCACAATGTATTACGATTTTTTTGAACATAGGTTTTGGCTAAACTTCAAACAATAATCAGTTCTGACTTTTCTATTTGTTTTATTCTTATTTTATTCACCTTCCTCCTGTTCTATGCTCATTTTTCTCCACTTCCTCTCCCATATCATTTATTGTGGTAGATTTTAAAAATTCAAAGGTGTGTCAAGCACAAAGGAAAGAGCATGGGCTTGGAAACTAGTAGGCCCAGACTTAACTTCCAGTTTTCTGGTTTTATTATCTGTAAAATGGGGATATTTATACTTATCTTGCAGGCTTTGGGCAGGATTAGATATGCACCCACTATGTGATAACTGTTCAGGAAATGTTACTCCTATGTCTTTCCATTCAAAAAATCTACAATCCTTGGTATTGTTCCTTTAAAAAGTATGAGGCCAAACTAATTGTAAATGCATTTAATTTAGTGTATTTGTTTTGGAAACATTTTTGACACCATTTCTATCCCCCTGCCTAGACATTTAGAATGGTAGCTCCAAGGAATGAGGAGATATGTCAGTTTCAAAAAGATTTTTTATATTTCAACACTCCAGTTTTCTCATAGCTTCTAGAAAGAGTTAAAAAATAGCCCTTACGTTTCTGTAACATCAGTAGAATAAGCTATGAGTACATTTCCCCCATTTTCTTAATAATGTTAATATACTTCTATGGCATTACAACGTGCTAGCTTCTTTCTATACTATTATACCCAAGTGAACAGAAAGTTGATGCCTTTTTTCCAATTAGAGGCAATTTTTAGTCAATACTTCCACTGACTCAGATTGACTGAAAATACTGGAAAACACAGCACTTATCTATGTTTATCTGTTCACCTAAATGATGAATTTAATACTTGGTTAGGAGAATCAATTAGTTATTATTAGAGAGGGTTCTGAATGTCAGGAGAAATGCAATATAAATATGAAATAGTCGTGCTTGAGTTTAGCATATGCATGAGCATAATTTATACAATTTAGGTGCAATCTGTAATGTGAAATTGGGAACGGGACATGACATAACTGAAGTTGGATGAAAGCAGGGCTTTTTATTTCGTGTCCCAGCCATCACAATTTTCGTACTAAATGGTTTGTCACTTTATATTAACTAGACTTTTTTTCTCCATGACAAACTTGAGGAATACTATAGAGTTTTATAAATATCCACAAATGTTATGTAAATTTTTGGTCACACATAAAGTAGTAATTTTCTTTTTCACTTGCGTTGAATTTACTTTCAAGCATATGAGTCACTGACATAAATGTGACCATAAATATGATTCAACACAGGCTTCAGCATTTCCTTTTTCCTCTTTTTCTGATGTTTCATTAGTGACATTTTTCAAATCAAATTTAACTAATGCTTGGTTCAGTGGCCAAACAGGAAATCAGTTCAGTGAACAGGGATCAGGATGACAAAAGAACTGCTCACTTAGAGGATACTTTAAAATACTTTGCACACTGAAAAAAGAAAAATTGCAAGCCTCCAGATTTTTCTGACCTTAATGCTCTGCTTTTTTTCAGTTTGGATTTAACTGTGACTGAAAAACTTTGAGAAGCCATATAATCCATCGATATTATATTTGCTAGAGCCTGAGTTTCATACAACATCAAAGTCTTTTTACAGCTTTGATATATTTTCCTCCCTTAATTATGTCAGCCCTACATATATTGCATTTAACACTCTTTCCAGGCTTGCTCTTATTAGCAGTTAACACTGTGTAGAATATATCTAGAATTCCTGACATCTGTTATTGTAACCTTATTTTGACTGATAAGTATAGTAGTGTTTAATTTAGGGCAAGAGCAGAACGTCCCAAGTATTTTCAAATTACACCTGTAAATTAAAGATTATCTGTTTTGTGTAGCTATATGTATGATAAGCAGGTGTGTGTATAAGTGTGTGTATAAAAACTGGCACTTCATGGTAATCAGATCAATTAATATTAAAAATCAAAATCAAAAATAAACGTTCAGGGCAGTGCCTGTGGCTCAGTGGGTAGGATGCTGGCCCGTATACCAAGGGTGGCGGATTCAAACCCGACCCCGGCCAAACTGCAACAAAAAAAATAGCCCAGCATTCCGGCAGGTACCTGTAGTCCCAGCTACTCTGGAGGCTGAGGCAAGAGAATTGCTTAAGCCCGAGAGTTGGAGGTTGCTGTGAGCTGTGATGCCACAGCACTCTGCCACGGGTGATAAAGTGAGACTCTGTCTCTTAAAGAAAAAAAACAAAACAACTAAACATTCAGCTTACAAGAAACTCAATTGTTAAAAAAAAAAAAAAAAAGTGAAGGCATCTAATATCACAACAGTAAGAGATCTTTTTAATAGACTTTATTATTTTTAGAGCAGTTTTAGGTTCACTGGAAAACTGTGCAGAAGGTGCAGAGATTTCACATATGCCTCCTGCCCCCACACAAGCAGAGCCTCCCCCACTCCCAACATCCCACACCAAAGTGGTACATTCGTTTCAACTGATGAACCTACATTGCCACAGTGTTATCCCCCAGAGTCCATACTGGGTGTGAGAGTTCGCTGCGGGTGTTAGACCTTCTGATCTGCAGTTTACATCAGGGTTCACTTTTGGTGTGTACATGCTGTGGGGCGCCATTCACGGTTCATATTTTAATGTTGCGTATCCACCATTACACAGCAGTATCAGACAGAGTAATTTTGCTGCCTTAAAAATTCTCTGTACTCTGCTTCTGTGTTTCCCCCAAGAGAGCTGGCGATCTCCTGCATAAACCCACAGAATGTTATCCAGTCAGCTGAATGATTAGAGGTCTTGGGCTGAAAGGTTTTTTTGTGTTTTTTTTTTTTAAATGTAAATTGGAACAATTTTACTGCCTTACTAAAAAGCCAGATAAATGGCTTCTGTTTGCACTTACAACAAAACATAGACCCTTGAACTTTGCACCTAAAAATGTCAATGCCAAGGTTCTTGCCCTCAGGTAGATTATGGTCAAGGTTAAGATGCAGGAAATAAACAAATACTCATAAGTATATTTACATTTATAAATTGTATTAAGTGGGGAAAAGGATAGTGAAAAAGGAATATGGAAGAAGTTATTTGGGCAATATAAATTAAGTTATTGGAACAAGGAACATCTCGTTGAGGAAGTGAAATTTAAGGTAAAATCTGAGGTGTGAAGCCCCAGAGACAAGCACAGAGGAGGGAAGAGTTTTTCCACGAGCCTGAGAAGGGAAAGTCCTTGATGACCCGGAGGGACAGAAAGCTATTGGTAATGGAACACCCAAAATAAATGACACTGCGCAGTTCAGGAGATTATTCCCTCCGCCCCGCAGGGTGCCTCTGTGCTTGTCAGCGTTTGGTGTGCGTTCCGTGAGCAGTGAAAACAAAATGAATAAGCACGGAAACAAGTTCAATAGTGAAAAGGGACAAAGGCAGAACAGGGATAATAGTAGTGTCTGCCTCATAAGATGTGAGTTATGAGCAAGACCGCTCAAACCACTCATAGAGGTGCTGATCTCAGAGCCTGGAACCCAGACAGTGCTTGATGTACACTCGCTTACAAAAAACTGAAGTCTCCACTTCGCTCTTGAACTCTTCTAAATGACTGTCATATGAAATGTTGGGAGACAAGCAGGTTTTCCAACCTTTCAGTGAAATAATCCCTATGAACTACTACCAAAACACACAGCCTCCTTATTAATGTTTTGAGTTGAATGCATTTTCCTCTGTGGTCCCCGCATGGTTTTAGAGGTAAAACTCCTTTCTTTTCAGATACAGACATGCGTACTTGGGGGAGTTGGTTACGATGCATCATCGACAATGATTTGAGGATAGGCCTCCAAGCTTGTACCTCCTTTCTGAATATAAAAACATGTCACTTTTAGTAGCAGAGGCTCAATTACAAGCCTTAAACACAATCCTAAAGATATCTCAGCTCATTCATGTTACATCTTCTCTGAAAAGCCAAACCCAACAGTCCTTATGCAGGGTAGCCAGAAAGTTCGTGTGCAGTTTAAAATGTTTACACACTATTTTAAATTGCACGTGGACTTTACGGCCACCCTGTCTGTAGACATGAAGTGTTTGCCTCCTGATTATTGAACTAAGGGCTCTCTATTTTAGATCAGGCAATTTGCAACTTTCTTGTTTCTAAATGAACCTCTGAAGATTCCTGCTGCTGAGAGAAAATTTGTTTTGGAATTATGTTTTTGGTGCTCAAATTTCTTGCCAAGTGCTAAATGAAAGTACTCAAAAAGATACATCCATTTTTCTTAGCCAGGAATACAATGCATCACATAAATACTACCAAACATTGTCCATATTTTAGGTTAATAAACAGTAAAACATTGAACTCTATAGATAAATTATTTTCTATGAAAATGTTTCATATTCATAAGAAGAATAAATTCTATGAAATTATGTTCTCATAGGTCATTTGTGTACTTTCAAGTCTTCCTTAATTCGAGAGTGCTATTCATGGTCAGGTAGCTTACTTTTCTCTGTCGCTTCAGTTGGAACTTGAAACTCCATTTGAGTGTCTTTCTTTTTTTTTTTATTGAATAGTAACTATGTACATTAATGCACTTCTGGGGTACAGTGTGGGGTTTTCACACACAATCTGAAACACTTCCATCAAACTGGTTAATATAGCCTTCGTGTCATTTTCTTAGTTATTATTTTAAAAGGATCACATTCTGCTGTTAGAAAGATTCACTTGTACCCTTGTAAGATAAACCTCAGAAGTGATCCCTCCAATCCCCCTCCCTCCACCCATTTCCCCCTCCCCTCTCCCTCCCCCTTCCCGTATCCTTAGGCTATTATTAGGTTATAGCTTTCATATAAAAGGTATAAATTAGTTTCATAATAGGGGTGTGTACATTGGATACTTTTTCTTCCATTCTTGTGATACTTTGCTCAGAAGAACATTTTCCAGCTCCATCCATGTGAACATGAAGGACGTAAAGTCTCCATCTTTCTTTATGGCTGCATAGTATTCCGTGGTGTACACATACCACAGTTTGTTAATCCATTTGTGGATCGATGGGCACTTGGGCTTCTTCCATGACCTGGCAATATGAATTGGGCTTCAATAAACATTCTGATACAAATATCTTTGTTGTAATGCGATTTTTGGTCATCTGGGAATATACCTAATAAAGGAATTGCAGGGTCAAACAGCGGGTCTATTTTTAGTTCTCTAAGTGTTCTCCAGATGTCTTTCCAAAAGGAATGTATTAGTTTCATTTGAGTGTCTTGCCAAGGCCTGCCGTTGATCACAAAAGCTGAGCAAAGAAATATGTCTGTCTCGGTGTGAGCACATCACAGCGATTAGGAAAGTGGCACAAAGTCCTCCTGGGCAACAAACAACCGCAGCATCTTCCTGCATTGGTCACAGAGCAGTGTTGTTATTATTATTATAGTATTACCTATACATGTAAAATATAAAAAGAAAATTAAATGTTAAAAGTAAATTTATGATAGACAAAAAGTTCTATTTGGCCCTGGGAACAGTGATGTTAAATCCTACCAGGTCTGTGAGAAAGTGCTAGTTATAAAATCCACGTTCTCCTTTTCTTCTTAAGCATATATAGCAGTCAGTTTGGGATAATAGATTACCTGCCAAAATAGCCATTTTCAAGCCTCTCCCATTGAAAATCTACACCTAAATAGGAAGAATCATGAAAAGCTAGCATAGAGGAGAGTCTCAGCTTGGAAGACCTGAAACCCTGAATGACTGTGTGGATTATCCTCTCCCGCCGCCTTATGCCCCCAGGTCACCTCTCATGCCCACCCACAAATCAACTTTGGTTACCTAATGCCACTGGTATGTCAGGTTGTTTGTTATGAAAGTTAGCTTGCCATGATAGATTCAATAACTGACTTTCTATAAATAGCTCTATAGATCTATGGGTTCTGGGAAAATGGAAGTATGATGAAACCTTCAGAATATTAACTGTAGAAAAAATAATTATATACCACAGAGCTGCTCGGGGCAAGTTCAATGGAATTGCATACCAAGTGTTGAGATATCTATCCCATGTGCTGGAAGATCTATTTTAAGGTGTTCTAAATAGTAAAATGAAATCTTTCTGCCCAAAAGGAATGCTGCTTTCCATCACAGTAGCTGATGTTTTGATGTGTTGTAACACATATTCCTTATAGACTGTAATACTTAAAAAGGTTCTATGGAAAAAAGCGGATCCCACAGGGAGCTGGTAATTGGCAGAAAAAGCCTAAACTCAAAATACTTGGGTAAGAAAGGCAAGAAGAAACACCTTGCAGCTTCAATCAGGAGCCTAAGGTGCAGGTGTGCAGCATTTCCTAGGAATTCAGACTTACCACGCGAAGACTGAAATTTTAGGAAGAGCAAAAGCCAAGATTGGTGCCCTGACATATGAAGCAAACATTTTAGAACAGTCGTGCAGCTCACACAGAAGAGCAGCCAAACTGGGATAAAGCTGCCTCCTTGGCAATATGGGGTAAAAGTTTTTATCACTTCCTTAGAAAGAAAGAAAGGGTTGATAACAGGACCTATGGCTATTACTTACATTTGTACACAATAGGATAGAAAATATTCTCATTAATAAGTGTGGCTCAAGTCATTTCCAGCAAAGGGTTTTGACTCTCCGTTGCTTTCAGAGTTCACATTTGGTGCTCACAAAGACCAAACCAGGCAATGCTTACAAAATTCTGAATTTACAGTGCTGCTTTCTGCCAGTGTACAGAGTAGTCATGTAGAGCCCCCTGAATGCTCTTATCAATGAGCGTATCTAAACCCAGGTGTTGCCCATTGCCTACTTCCTTAGATAGTAGTATATAAGCACACATTTGACAAATCGTCAACAAGATATGTTATAAAGGGAACACCTGCAAAGACAGATGAGGACATGTCCTGACTAGTTAAAGATCAGTTTTAAAAGTCACTGCCATTATTCACCCCCAGAAATCTCGTAGACCCCAGAAAGCGAGCCGTCATTCTGAAACACAGCATTTCTATCGTAATAGCATTCATTATGCCTCCCCCCCACCTTGATCTTCCCACAAGCTAGTAACTAGGAAGGCTTTCAGAATTCATCTCCTAGGCCACGCTATAAATTTCCAACCTGGTGATTTTGCTCAAACTGTGTATTAAATTTGCCTTAGTTGGAATACAAATGAAGAACTGGAGCTGAGCATGGCCACTTTGCACAGCACTCTACCTGCCCATTTGGCAGGGTACAGTTCAGAGAAAGGATTGTTGTTTATAATAATTTTGCCCCCAATATGTCAAAGAAACTCAAATATCAAAGAATGACTAAAAAGACGATGTCTTTCCTCTCTATCTATTACGAGGCCTAACAGTGGCCAATGTCAAAGAGATGAATGAAGAAAAGAAACATGAAGGAACAGGGAGCCACACAGCCATGCCCATTCCAGCCGGTGCCTTCCTAGAGAGAGGCACAGACATGTACATGGACAACCAGTGAATTTAGTTACCTAGAAATTAAAATGCAATAGACCAACCTATCCTGTCTTCTGTTCCAATTTTGTTGAGGTCGGCAATATGATAAGAACACCTTATATTATTGAATTATTTTCATCTGAGATCATTCGTTGGCTGAACTGATTCATCATTTATAATGTTGAGTTGACATAAAAGTGGATAATTGAAATGCTCTTTAGAGAAATTTCCCCCATAAGATCAATTAATGCTCATAGAAATGTGGTAGTCTCCACACTATTTATTAGTTTGTTGACAATCCAGAATGCAGCCTGTATAAATATTGCATCTAAACAATTCTCAAAGGTGGAAAATGAAGTTTCTCTCCTGGTCTTTTGGTCTGTACTGTATTGTAACAAATAACCTGCTAAGTGTTTTTGCTAAGTTTTATCCCCTCACCACTTAACTAAGGAAAAAAGCAGAAAGAATAAAACAGGCACTTTCTATCTTGTGCCAATTGCATGAACCTGATCATTTGCTAAAAATGTTTCGTTCTAGGTTCCTCTGGAATTAGAATGGGCATTATTATTCATGTGATAGATTCATTGTCATGACCATGGTTCTGACTTCACCTGTGAGATATTATCTGAATTGGTCTGGGAGCTCACTCCCTTTGGGCAAGGTGAGACTGACTTCCTATGGGGTTAGCTTTGTCTGACTACTCTCTCCTCACCCATAGCGTGAATTTATAATCCGCTGGGTTTGGTATCTGTCTCCTGAGGACTTTGATATTATTTGGATAAAACAAATACTGGAAATAGAACAAGGATATAACCATAACACATTTGAACATTAAAAATGTTCCTTACTTATAAGTGTTCACTGATTTATACTCATGTGGGAGTGACATATCTGAAGTTTTCTGTTTTTATTATTATAAGGCAAACATTGCTGACTTATTATTCCTTTGATCCTTTTTAAAGTTCATTCTCCTAAATAATGAAACACTAGAAATTACAAAAATACATACCTCCCAGTCTCTGTTTTCATACCTGAGATTAGAACATCACAGTTCCTGAACCTAGGTCATCAAGTTTCCTATTGATCCACTCTATGGAATCTCTAGATCTTGCTCACAACATTAAAAGAAAATGGAATAATTAATTTGGTCATTATGCAAGATAGGTTGTTCTATCGCCGGATGATACACACAAATCATAACTTCGTCTCAGTTTGCCCGTGTCTTTATGATGTGCAGTCAATATAAGTCAACTCCTCAATTCCAATAGTTTTAGTGCTATAAATTTGAGTTTCATTTCTGGAAACTTTATTTTATTCCATAAAACATGACTAATTATTAAAGAAAATAAAATACAAATACATAAGGTTTGTAATTTTTAAGTATGTAAAATCAAACTTTCTTTAATGTCTAAATATTTCTTTAGGAGTATTTTTCTGCATGATTTTTCTGCATGTTAAAAAGTAAAGGTTTTTTAACATAAAATCAGTAAGATCTATAAAATACCATCTTTTTACCTGGTAAATCTTCTTGTGGCAAACAGGCATTTTTCATTTTTCCAAAGACATTGGAACTACTTCCAAAATTTGTGTTATCTGTCTTAAAAATTCCCATTGACAATTTTACAGCCATGCAAGACTTTCAATGATAAATTATGTGGCAAAGGGCGGTTTCCATGGTGATTCCTCTTCCTGAAGTGTCTCTCACTCCTCCGGTTCAGTTTGAGTCTCATTGGCAATGAGAGAAATTCTTAGAATACAACCACCATCACATTCAGCTAAGTCTTCACCCCAGGCAGGTCACAAGTTATAAACTGGAGGCCACCCATATTTCATATCATCAAATACTTGTGTTTTAGTTGCAAGTACCATCTAGTCATAACAGGCCAGACAGTTAAGTTGAGGAACTCATTCTAGAAAAAGCGCTACCCACCTGCTTGCTGAGTATCACTGTAGTCACCTGTAATTCCTTCCCTTATGGAGCTGTGAACTGAAGGCAGCCCCTAGTCCACCCTTCAAAGCACTTTTTCTAAGGAGAGTTTGAGAATTTCATTGTCAGACCTCATGTGACAAGAGCTCTGATGGTCATTCCAGAAAAAAAGTTCCAGAATTGCTTTGATGGGTGGGTTTGGTGCTGGCACCAAAGCACAGCTTCTCCAGGGGAGTGCAGTGACTGCAGTGACATTCACCAATCAAGTATGAAATACTTTTCCTAGAATGATTTCATGAACTTAATTGTACAAACTCACATCATAGGACACAACTGTTGTAATAAAATTACCTTTCAAAAATTGTTTAATTTAGAACCTCAGAGAAGATACAGCACTTTTAGTCCAAACTCTGGTCTAAGGCAGACTCCCCCAAAGATGTTCTTTGATCACATCAATAGGTATGAGCATAGATTTCCTAAAACTGGAAATATATTTTATATATCATCACCAACTAAGCAAATGTAAATGTACTCTTTCAATTTTTGCCTTTCAAATGACTCAACATTAATAATAATTTTTACTTTTGTTTTAAAAGATATGTTTTATAATATTAAAATGTGATATTAAGAAAACAGCTTTTCTATAAATCATTTCCTTTTCTACTAACAAATATACTTTTATCAAATGAGTTTTCTAAATCTACTGAGAAATTCACATTCTTCCCTTTTTTGCCCTATCACTATGGTAAAATATATTAATAGATTGCCAACTATTGAACCATCTGTCATTCAGAAGAGTCTAGATCAGAGGTAGGGAAACTTTTCATGTCGGAAGGCCAGATTAATTTAGCTATAATGAAATAAGACCACATTCAAGAAACTTCAATTAGATACACTTAAAATTGTACATCATTATGTAAAACTCTAAATCTATATACTTACTAATTTCAAAATAAAATGAAAATTATTTGTTAATTTAATATTAATCTTTTGATGACTTTGTTACATCTGCTTTTTATTGGAAAGCATTTGAATATTTGGTTGCAAGATAGAGGTCCACAGTTTCACCTGATCCTTTAGATGGATATCAGTCATCAGTGACCTTCAGGGCTTCTTGATTTGGCTTAGATAGGAAAATATAGATTCACAGCAATAAGTGGTTGAAAAGAAAGCACTTTTCAAGTATGTTGCTGAAGGCCCAGGTATTTTCCTGCATTTTTCCATATTTCAGTTGGAATTTATTAGTATCAAATAGTGATCTTTACATGCCATCTATTGAGAACTCAATCAATTCCATTTGTAGTTCTTTAACTGCCTTGGTGATATCAATTAGGTGAGGCTGAAATGCTAATTTGAGTGTGATGTCATGATTCTCAAAGTCAGTGGAACTTTCATTGTATTTTCCTATCAATAGGTCTATAACAGCTGTATAGTCTTCACATGATTCATACATGACCAGGGTGGACATTAAGTTCATGCGCAATTTAAAATAGTTTAACAAAAATCATCCAGTTCATCAGTGACTTTTGCTAATGGGGGAAAATATTCATACAAAATTTTCTTTTGAAGAAGTATTTTGAAAAAGGACAGCTTTTTTTGAAATCTTTGGACCTTTGTCACTCACCACACATAGAAAGTTTTACCTCACAAAGAAATATTCAAGTTGTTTCGATTTGATGTGATAGCAAACAGATATACTGGATTCCTGTAGAAATCTTCCAATAATTCACATTACTGATTCTTTTCTTTATAAATTTTAACTGTTCTGATGGAGATAAAATTTTGGCTAACACCTGTCCCTATAATATTAGCCAACACTTTAAAATGATATGACAAATTCACACTGAATATCTCCTTGTTCAACTTTAGCATGTTATGAAACTGATAATGCCATGTCCCATTTGCATGAATATGGTCAAAATACTTCTAACTTATTGCAAAGTGTAGCTTAAAATAGTAGGCCTAGCACAGAAATTTTGCTGATGCAAGATACAATAGATACAATAAAAAGAAATGAGAGCAGTTGTACCGGTTAAAGATTTTTTTATCAGTGTAATGAACCCTTCCTATTTTCCTGTCATGGAAGGGGCACTGTTGGTAGATACACTCACTAACTTTACCAAATTTAATCCAACTTCACAGTATTTATCTTGAAAGTTGTTGAAGCCATCTATTCCCATGTTGTTTGCAAGAGTGCCCAAAGTAAGTACCTCTTTGTAGCAAAGCAAATCTTTTGTTATGATTTGAATAAAATATAAAACTCACACTAACTCTGTAATATCAGTTGATTCATCCAAACCCATAGACTTTTCTTTTTGAAGTTTCGCATGAAGTTGCTCTGCTAATCTGAAGGTTAATCCATGCTGGCAATCAGTTATAGCTCTCCTTGAAGAAGGCAGTTGTTTGTACTTTGAAACATTAGCAGGGTCAAGGGGTCTAAGCACCCCACAACGTTGACAATGAGTTCTTTCACACTTTCTGTATCACCAAATGGCTTCCCTCTTTTCCCCCAAGTACAGAAGCCACTTTATAAGTGGTTCCAGTAACTTTATTTCCAGGTCTTATTATTGTTTGAAATAATTGTCTTTGCTTTTGCCTTTCTGCTTTTAATTTCCGCAATGCAAACTTTTTTGCCTCTCCCTCTAATTTAAAATATTTGTGATCATTATGAGTGTCATTATCCTAATGAGCAATGAATTTCTTTGATACTGATACTACAACATCACAAAGCAAGCAAATTATCTTATCTTTAGCAGAAACTAAATAACATTGCAATTCCCAATATTCATTTAAAAAATGGTCTGTTTTCTTTCTTCAGCATTCTGTCCTCCTTTGATATGATGGCCTGTTGAGCAGACAGAATTTAAAAATACTGTTGAGCTGTGCAACTATTCACAAATTCCACTTAAAATAGAAACACAGTATACCCTTGTCAAAAGTTGATAATAGACTGAAGTACTCAATTCCTAGAAACTCTCGCCAACCAGCCACTTGTGGTAGTGGCACCAGTCAGGCAGAGGAAGTTAGGATTAATCATGAGCATAGCAGCCATCAGTTTAACCCTTATGGCTTACTAGTGTACTAATTGTGCCGGTAAATCTGGGAGCATTATTTCATTGAAGGTTATTTTATTCTTTGGTATTTTAAATATGCTCATTTTAAAAATAAATGAAAAATATAAATACAAGCAAATGTATTAAGAAAAATAAAATAATTTATTGTAAAAAAATAATTTATTGTGTAAAAACTCCACACTTAAGGACCTAGATGGCTACATGTGGCCTTAAGGCTATGGGTTCTCTAACTTTGGCTGAGATTATGCTTTACCAACAAAACTTTTCCAAGTTATGCTTTACCAACAAAACTTGCAGAATTTCTCAAATTTTGTGCTATTGACATTTTAGGTTGGCTAATTCTGTTTTGTGGTAGACTGTCCATGCATATAGAGTATTTAGCGGCATCCTTGATATCTGTCTACCCACCTGATGCCATTAACACACCTCTGTACAAGTTGTAAAGGCACAAGATGTGTCCAGACATTGCCAAATATGCCTTTGGAAGGCAAAATTGCACCCAGAATCATTGTTTTACAACACTGAGGTATGTTTTCATTAACAGTACTTGTCTTTCTAAACATCAGTTGGAAGTTCTCTTCTATAACCTCCTCTATAACCTCTAGGATGCATGCTGATAGAGCTGCCACCACCAGGAGCTTTGCTGGACACAGTGGCATGGGGTGGGGGGAAAGTTGTGCAAATTGCACACCAGCTCTTAAAACTGCTGCCCAGAAATGACTTGTCACTTCCATACTCATGAATTTGGCCAAAGCACAAGGAGATGCCTAAATTAAGGGTGCGGGGAAATGCACCATTGCCTAAAAGACATGGAACAACTGATCTGACCTATTAACATCACAGTATTATTCTATAATCTGTTTTGAAGTATAAATTCTAACTCAGGCATATTTTCTCCGTAAGAATGTAAATAGCACACTGCATGCCTAAAACGCTCTCATTTATTCTGCTTTGTTGTTCACGCCTACAGACCTACGGGGTAGTTGTATTGGGTTGATGTATTTTTTATTGCTCTCTTACTCTTTAGAAATTACTTCTTCTTCTTCTTTTTTTTTTTTTTAGCTAACCACTTACACTTGTGCAATCCATGGTAGAATATCAATATTTGTGGGTTTAGTTATTTAAATAATGTGTATGAGGAATATAAAAAGCAAATAAACCACCAGAAAACTCAAGAAGGAAATTTAAATTTCTACTTAATGGAATAACTTCATATTTGATCATATGGAGTTCAAATTGACAGGTTGGGTGTGTCCTCTGAACCTCCTGTAACCATAACCCTCTTCTCTCGCACATTTCTGGCCCGGGCTTGCCTTTTCTAGTCTCCTTTAGTAAAGTTCTATAATTACTTATGCTATTGTAGTAAAGCTCATCTGCTATTAAAAAGTGAAGTTGTAGATAATTATACAAGGTGTTTTTTGTATGAAAATGATATAAAATAAAATATATAAATCATAATTGCATTTTCACAGTATTTTAAGGTTATAAAATAGAGATACGAGGCAGACAACTACATTCCCTAAGTGATCCTTGTGTAAAGGCATATATATCTTCTTCAGTGATTCCCTATATAACCCAAAATATGTAATATGTGAAAACTTTATAAATTAGTCATTTAAAATTACTCAGTCAGCAAGCGATAAAGTCTGCATTCAGACCTAGCCCAAACTTGTTAAGTCCCCCTATATTTATTCCCTAATGTTTCTTACTAGATAATATAGTAAATCTGGGCTTATTCCTAATGACTAATTTTTCAATATTGAAAATAATTTGGCAGAAATCTGTCCATGAAGTGATAAGCATTGTGAAAATTTGGTGTATAAGACTCTATGCATATTTTAAAAAAATAAAATAGGAATTATGTGTGTGTGTGTGTTACCCAAGCAAGAGTGCCATGGCATCATCCTAGCTCTCAGCAACATCAAATTCCTGGGTTCAAGTGATCCTCCTGCTTCTGCCTCTTGAGCAGCTAGAACTACAGGTACCCCGCCACACACACACAATGCCTGGATAATATTTTCTATTTTTCGTAATAGAGACATGGCCTTGCTCTTGCTCAGACTGGTCTGGAACTCTTGAGCTCAAGGGGTTCTCTCACCTCAGCCTCCCAAAATGCTAGTACTGTAGGTATGAAGCACCATGTCTGGCCTTCAATATTTTAAAATATAACATTATTATGATATAGTTTCTATTCTGAGAATATGCCATGGTAATTAAACAAGTCCCTACTAGTTTTGCACATCTAGGGGTTACATACTAAAAATAATGCTATAGTAATACCCTTGTATTTACATGTTTATTCCCAACTCTATTTTCTTAAGATAAATTTCCAGAAGAGAAGACATATAATCTTAAACATTTGTAGATAATCCCAAATTATTTTACAGAAAAGTTTAACTAAGGTATACTGTTAGCAATAGTTTCTATCTCTTATCAATTTCTCCAATATGAGGGAATAAAACTATATCCCTCTCCCCAAATTGCCAATGTCAAAGCAGACAATGTTACCTTGTTTTGATTTGCATTTTAATTTGGTCACTGATATTTTCTTCAATATCAGTTACTAACTTTCTGTTCTTTGCCCATATTTCTACTGTGGAGGACTTCTCTCCAGAAGACTTTACTATAGCATCCCACTTGGATCAGTTATTTTTTCCCTACACACCATTTTGCCTTCCAGTATAGCAGTTGATTAACATTTAGAAAATCACAGCTGTGTTTTGCTGAGTTTATTTCATTTAATCTTCTAGTTTTATAGATTGTTTGACTATAACATTTGAAGTCAGACATCCAGGATTTAAATTTAAGCTCAAATCCTGTGCTAGCTGTGGGACCTTGGGCATGTCACTTTATTCCTCAGGATTAATTTCTTTTTCTGTAAAATGTGCATAGTAATTTTTACCTATGACATTTATGTATGTAGTACCTGGCATAATATTGTGTAGTAACTAGTCAGAGAATCTTTGTTATTATTATTATTGTTATTAATTCTTACTAACTAGGGTGGCCCTGAGTTCCAGGAAGACAAAGTCATCTGTTAACTAAATTTCCTCAGGGTTTTTATTATTATTATTATTGTGAATCCTTTGTGCTTTGTTAAAGGAGATATCTTAATAAAATAAATAAATAATGCAGCAGGTATAATAAAGGAGTGGGGCCTCATATTATGTCTCAGATATTACCAAGTAAGGCCATACTACGAAGTATTACTCTTGTGCCTATATATGATCAACTTACACATGTAACTACCTACCAAAGAGGTTCTAATTTCTAAAAGAGATTCAGAAACACATATAGAGATGTCAATCTGAGAAATTTAGAGATTCCTAAACACAAACAAAAAATAAATAAAACACAAGATGCCAAAAATGAAGATTGCCAGAAGTGAGAAAATATATTTCTTTTATTTTATTGGATAAATGAAAGTATTAGTTCATGCAAAATATATAATTGTATCCTAAATTGACCTGTCTATTGATCTATTGGCCGACCATTCTATTGTTCTCTCGCTATAGGTATAAACAAGGATGCATATTCTGAAGTATATTTAAATGATCACAATTGATAAACAGATTTATTATCTATATCTGCATCTCAAATAGGACCTACTTATAACTATTCCTCATTTTATTTAAAATTGGTCCTACATAGGACCACCATAACCTTTCTTTGATATTTATAAAGGACTATAGGTAGATTTTATGCCTTAACTAAAAAGATAGAGAATCACTATTGAGATCTACTAGAATATGCAAAATGTTTGAAGGGTAATGGAGTCATCATGACAGTCAATATCATTCATCTTCCATGGATTTTAAATCTTTGCTGAGAAAGCATGTACTAGTAAGAGGAAATGATTGGCTATTTAGATAATTGAAGTCAAATTTAATGGATTCTGCTATTAACCAAAATTGAAAGATTTCTTAAGTTGTTTCCCTAAGATGAACAAAGAATAAATCAAATACATGTTTGTGAGACTCAAATGAATAATCCTTATGACCATTTTATCCTGGGTTTTTATTCTCACTAAGTATTAGAGAAAGAACAGTAGACAAACAAGATTTTTGTCCCTTAGTACCTTATAATAGAGTAAATGTATTTTTAAAAAGTTGAAGGACATTAATAAATACAATATGTAAAACAAATTGCTATCAGTGTAAGGAAACTAACAAAAGGCTAAGATGGAGGATGTCCAGGGAAACTCCCCTAGATAGGGTGCTGGAGGAAGTAAGAAATGGCCAGAGATGGCTAGTGAGATCAAGATAGTGACCCAAAGGGAGGAGGGAGCCTCAGGTAGGACCTCAGAGACAGAAAAGCCACATATTACACAGCCTCCTCAGGGAAGAAAGGAGTTGTCTGTGCTAACTGCAATGGGAAAGTCTTCAAGGACTCTAATCACAGGAGTGACATCACGTAAATATTCTTCAAGGTACACTACAACAATATTCAAAGATTAAGAGGAAACACAGCTTGAATGGAGTGATTAATGGGAGGTGTTTCCCGAAGGAAAAGGGAATCCCTGAATAGAAAGGGTAAGACATAGCACTTTCCTTGCTCAGTTCTAAACGATGGAAATCTAAGCTGGATTACACAACTCTGAGTCAATACATTAAACTAAATTATACTGAGAAATTTTTTTGATGGGCAAAACTAGGTGCTCATCATGCAAATAAAGAAATGAGGATGTTATGGAGTACAGAGAAAGGACAGTCAAGGGCAAAATGAAGAAAACTGGTGAAATCACAAAAGTTTAAACAGGATAGGAAGAATAAAAAGACCAAATAAAATGGAAATGTTGGCTGGAGTAACCTGGAAGCTATGAAAAAATGAAAGTGCATTGTGACTGGTCTCGTATTGAAGGAAAAAAAGCTAATAATCTGGAATAGGTAAAAATACATCAGTTATAAACAATTCACAAAGGAGAAGTTCTTTTTCATTACAAAAAAAAAAAACTACCCCACATATACTTTTTATCACTATTTTGCCATTAAATTAGGGAATAGAAGGGAATATGCAGGTCCTTTTATCAAAACACTGTTGTCTGAGTCCATGAAGCATAAGTACATATGATCTCATTGGAAACTATTCAAAAATTGACCACGGCTATGCACAAGCTCCTTTAGGATCAGTCAGGAGTTATCTGCGCGGTGGCGTCACTTGTAGGGGAAGACAAATTCTATATTTTCCAGAGAAGAAAAATGAAGAAGCAGAGAATGAAGAAAATGGTAGCTAAGTTGATTAAAAATATTTTAGAAGACTAGAAAACAAGACTGAATGAAATTTTGGAATTTGTTCTGAGTTTCCTTTCAATGTTTAAACTTCTGTTATAGAAAATCTGAAACATGAAAAGTCAACAAGATAGTCTGAATTTGTAAAGTTAAAGTTCAACTTGCAGCTGTGTCCTTCACCCAGGAAGTGAGCTATATACCTGTGCATTGTACCTGCTGGGTGAGAGCCCACCCAACCCCTTCGCAGAAGCAAAGAGACTTAGATTTTTCTCTCCTGCAAGCCTATAGTTGCTAATCTAGTTTCAATTTAGTACTGAGTACATATGATGTCTTTCCATTCCTGTGATACTTCACTTGGGAGGATGATCTCCAGGTCTGTCCAGGTTGTTAGAAAAGATGCGAAAATCTCTATCTTGTTTATGGCTGAATAGTATTCCATACATTACAGGTATCCATATACTGCAGTTTATTAACCCATTCCTGTGTTGAAGGGCACTTGGGTTGTTTCCACATCTATACAAATGTGAACTGAGCTCCTATAAACATTTGAGTGTGTGTGACCCTGTGGTAAAATGTCCTTGTTTTCTTTTGGGAAGGTACCTAGTAAGGGATTGCAGAGTCACATGGTGGGCCTACTTTTAGCTCTTTGAGGATCTCCATACTTCTTTCCATAGAGGCTGTTAGTTTGCAGTCCCTCCAACAGTGCATCAGGGTTCCCTTCTCTCCACACCTATGCCAACATCTGTTGCTTTGGGACCTTGGGATGAGAACCATACTTACTGGAGTTAAGTGATACCTCGAAGTGGTTTTGATTTGCATTTCTCTGATAATTAGATACAATGAGCATTTTTTTCTTTTCTTTTCTTTCTTTCTTTTTTTGTGATAGCATCTCACTTGTTCGTGCTAAGTGGAGTGCGATTGCTTCATAGCTCACAGCAACCTCCAACTCTTGGGCTCAAGTAATCCTCTTGCCTCAGCTTCTCAAGTAGCTGAGACTACAGGTGCCCACAACACCTGGCTAGTTTTTGTTGTTGTTGTTGTTGTTGTTTTAGTAGAGACAGGGTCTCACTCTTGCTCAGGCTGGTCTCCAACTCCTGAGCTCAGACAGTCCACCTGCCTTGTCCTCCCAGAGTGCTAGGATTACAAGTGTGAGCCATTGTGCCTGGCCTGAGCATTTTTTCATATATTGATTAGTCATTCTTCTGTCCTCATGAGAAAATTAGCTTTTACTCTGAATGAGATGAATACTCTTTGGGGTTAAAAAGACTAATAGGGTCTGACTTACGTTTTAACAAGTTCCCCAGTCTGGCTTAGAAGAAAGGCAGAAGCAAAGAGACAGGTTATTGTCATAACCCAGATCAGACATGAGGGTGTGTTGGCCCTGTGTGTGGGTAGTGATAAGGGGTTAGAGTCTGGATCTGTTTTGAAAGTACAGCTGGCAAGATTTGTTGAGGAGAGTGAGAGACAGAGTGGAGACAAGGATGATTGCAAGGTTTTATTCTGAGCACAGAACTGCTTTTAACAGACAGGGAAGAGTCTATTGGGGGAATTTGGAGGGCTGACCACCACCTCTAATAAATTTGCAATGCATAAATGTCTAATAATGCCTCTCTCTCTTCTCTCTCCACTTGCTGGCCTATCTCTCTCCATCATTTCTGTCTCACGTTCTCCATGTGTCAGTGTCTAGGGTATGAAATCTCACCAGGAAAGTGTCCAGGCATAATTTGCAGAGCGAGAAAAAGTAACTCTCCTCATCCTTGTCTTTTGGCGTCACATCGTATTATGTGACCCTTCAGCTTTTCTCTAAAATTGCATGAAGTTTTAAAATTGGAAGAGATCATAAAGAATATCTTTTCCAACTTTTCACTTTATAGAAAGGGACACTTAGCTCAAATAAGTTAGATGACTCACCTAGAGGACAGGAAAGAGGAGAAATAAATAGTATGGCATTTTCAAAAGCAAAGAGTAAAGTTATGGCTGTGAGAGAAGCAATTATGTGAGTAAATGACATAGTTTTAAATCCCAAAAAAGAAAACAAATAATAGACTACCAAAAAGAAACAAAAAAAAGTGATATACATTCCCAGACCAGAAATGTGAGTGGCATCTAAGGCAGTGTTTTTTGACATGATGGCAACATAGACAATTCATTTTTTAAAGCTTTTAACAGCTTTTAAATTCAATGGTTTTCTAAATTTATAAAAATTAAAATAGAACATTTGTAGAATTTTGTTCTATTGGCCTATAAAAACCAGTAAGAATGGTTTCCAAAATAACACAATTCAATCTTCATTTTGTTTGCCAATTTAGACTTGCATAAACCTAATTGACTTTTAAACAAACTAAGTTGGAGCAGAACAAAATTAAAAACATTCCTAGAATATAGCTATTTTTCCTCTCATTTTAAAATATTGTACTTAGTTTCACTTTGTTTTGAATTTTCAAAGTTAAATAATAGCTTCAAAATTATGTTACCATGTATAACAAAACTCTAGGGTGATTTACTATACTATTTATTTGGTTAGTCTGAATTTTGTTTATTTTGTTTAATGAACATGTAGGTGTTAATTATTAACAGAGGGTATAGAAAAACTTTTTTTTCCCAATAACTTAATGCATTAAGAAAGCCTATTTATCTTTGTTGTTGTTGTTGTTGTTGGCCGGGACTGGGTTTGAACCCACCACTGGGGCATATGGGCACCGTGTCCTACCCTTTGAGCCCCGGGCACTGCCCCAAGCCTATTTATCTTAACCAGGCATCATACATGCCTAACTATAACCTTTAGAATGAGGGAACTAAAAATAGAACTAAAAATAATTCTCAGCTATTGCATTATTTAATGGACAGAAGGGTGTGATACCTTTGCTCATCCATCAGAACGGTCAGGGCTGGCACTCCTATAACAAAAGACAGGTTAAAGAGAAAAACAAAACATTTACTTAAAGTTTCACATGACAAGAGTAGATTCAGCAGTGAAGACCCAAAGATACAGGAAAACTGTCCATTTTAATGTCAGGTTCTATGAAGCTGTGTAGAAATATGATGAGACAAAAAGGCTATCATCTAATGCTAATAGACTGGGAAAACCCAGCAAGGTCTGTCTGACTTGTGGCCTCTTGATTGTAGCATTTCTTTCTCCTGGGTCTGGGGCAGGACCCATCTGAAAGGAGGTTCTAATATTGCATAAGGGTAAGTCAGAGAATTCCTTTATAGCCCGCTCCTACACAGACAGGTAGGAAAAGGTTAGAGTCATAGTTCTCGTTTTTATGACTAGCTTTGGAGGTCTAGTTTCTATGACCTGGCTTGGGGAAGAAATATTCTGATTTCTATGACTTACTTTGGGAGAGAATTAGGGGCAAGAGACCGGAGGGCAGGAAACGGTCAGTGAGACCCTGGTTCTGAGGCTGTTTCTAAGGCCTTCCAATGTCTTTTATTTCAAAGTGCTCCCCCTGCCCAAGCACCAGACTTTGGAGTATCATTTTCCCTGAGCACCAGCATGGATAAGAAAAATGCAGAAAAAATAACTAAAACAGCTTCCATGGTTTACACTTAATCTTAACCTTTCTGACTTCAGTTTTATTATCTAGACAACTGTAATTATTAGGCTTGCTTTATGTACCTAATTGGATGGTTATAATGATCAAATGAGATAACATCTTTGAAAGATTCCCGGTACACTATTGCGATGCTATTAGTATGGCCATTCAGAAAATGCATCAACTTATTTTTTCCTGATAAGGAAAGACTGCATCCTAGACAGTCAAAAAAGTGTTTCCATATTCTTTAAATAAATTGTGTGTGTATCTATGCTTGACATTTTAAAGAAGTAGGCCATATCCTGTGTGCTAGAATAGAAATGTGAAATTTTCTTCAATTTCTAAAATTAAACACGATTTCACTACAGTAGCTATTTTGTTATTTAACAATGTGCACAGGTGTTCATCGGAGCGACTCAGCTCTCTGAAAAGTGGGGCCAGAGACTCAGGGCTGGGAGGCGTGGTCACTTAGGAAGGGAAGTTCCCCAACCTCTGAGCTGGCAATTGACACCTTGTGGATTCACCTAATGTAATTCAATTACACTTTTGCTGAATTCCAATGGAGAAAATCTATAGGGGCCAAAGCTCTCCACTCCTATACAGTGGCACTCTCTTCCAAAAACACTGGAAACCAATTTAAAAAGTTACAGTTTCCAAAATAGCTCTGTAAATGAATGGGCTATCAAGGGACATCTATAATTATGCTCTTTTCTCATCATGTGAACCCACATACACTTTCAGATTGACACTTTTAACCATCTCCCAGTCAAATCAACAGCCTCCAAAAATAAAGCCGACATAGTCTGATGTCATGAATCATTGTGGAGAGTATTCGTCCTTTTTCTACTACTGGCCATTTCAGGACACCCCTTAGATTTCATTTTAGTATCAAAAGTTGTTTGTTTTGTTAAAAGATACTGCAATATTTATTCAAGTCTATATCTAAGTGTCTATGTATATTCCTTCTAATTGGGCATCTCACCTCCATGACTTTATCCTAAAAACAGAAGTATGACCAATTAACCTTCACATATTCATGAACACCTAATATATTTCTGGGGTACTCTGGTAGGTGCTGTGGGAGCATGAAAGCTTAAGAAATAGTTCTTGCCCTCAAGAAGTTTGTAGACTAGTTGGAAGATGAGAATAAAAAAAAAAATTCAATACAATAAGAATCATAGTAAAGTATTGTTAAAATTCGAGAAATGACATGAGATAAAGAACTTCATTTGCCAGAACAGAATCTCCTGGGATGGGGCCTAAGAAGATGGATTTTTAAAACTCCCAAAGGAATTCCGAGAGTAAGCAAGTTTAGAAGCCACTGGTGTGTCTGTGCTTCCACTTGCTCTCCTTCCAACCTCTCAGAGTGATCTGCTTAGCAGTCTCTAACTTACAAAACAGCTCTTCAGGGCCACAGTCATCGGCTCCCCCCTCCACAATACCTGCTGGACCCACAAGTAATCTGTGTGTGAGACCATCGATCACCATCCCCTATTTTTCTTCTTTTGTCTGACAGACTTTCTCAATATCTTTTAATGGCTCCAAATCCTTTTTTTGAAGGGTTAATGTTTCCTTTCTTCTTTTCTTGCCCATCCTCTCCTTGTCTGTATCGCCCATTCCTACCACTTCAACTAGAAGGCTCAAGTATGTCTGAGATGGTCTCTAAATTGCATTCCCAGCTCTGACCTTTTCACCCATGGTCTCCAACTCAATTTCTATTAAGAACTCCAAACTCAAAATGTTCAACATCAAACTCCTTCCCACCCCTTCACCAAAGGACTAAGCCAACCACAACACACACACACACAAACTGTAGGCATACTGTGGGTTAGTAAAATGAATTCTGGACAGGGAAGGATGCAAGGGAGACTCACTAGATCCAAGCTGAAAATTACCTGCCCTCAAATCGTCCTTGTACATAACCATGTGTCCACTGGTTTACTGAGACCTGTTTATTCTACCTAAGGGATTTCTGGTGATGACTCCTTCCTCTCCACTCCTCCTACTCCAGCTGTCCTATTTCAAGTTATCACCCAATTGCTCACACTCTCCTGAGTTGGAGGAAGCTCATCACTGACCCAATTTTGTGCTATTTTTTAACTTCATTAAATATAAACTCTATTTCTTAAGTTGACAGTCTAAAATTTAGAGACCTTACATTTTGAAAAATCTGAATCATGCTTTTATTTTAATTTTACTTTCATTATTCATCATTTATGAAGTTGTCTAAAACTTAGAACAATGTAGAGTTTTAAAGAATCATATATTAAGAAAAATCCATGGGTTACTCTAACTTAACTCATTGTTAATGAGACCAACAACAGTTAAAAAGGGGGGCTGAGTACAGTGGCTCACACCTGTAATCCTAGCACTCTGGGAGGTCAAGGCAGGTGGGTTGCATGAGGTTAGGAGTTAGATACCAGCCTGAGAAAGAGGGAGACCCTGTCTCTAAAAATAGCCAGGTGTTATGGTGGGCACCTGTAGTCCCAGCTACTTGGGAGGCTGAGGCAGGAGGATCACTTGACCTCAAGAATGTGAGGTTGCTGTGAGCTATCAAGCTACAGTACTCTACTGAGGGCAATAAAGCAAGACTGTCTTTTTTTTTTTTTTTTTTTTCAGTTTTTGGTGGAGGCTGGGTTTGAACCCACCACCTCTGGTATATAGGGCCGGTGCCCTACTCCATTGAGTCACAGGTGCCACCCAAGCAAGACTGCCTTTAAAAAAAATTGAAAAAGGATATTTACATTGTGTTTGTAAAGATTTCAGTGTCCACACAACTCACCTTCTTTCAGTGATCTGTTGTAGATATTTTCTCTCACGTTAACACCCTTTGCTTTAATTTAGTCCCGAAGCATTGCTTCTTCTATTATAAACGCATTACTTGTTATTTTAACTTTCTAATATAATTTTTTACTCCATAAGCTAGTCCTCTCAGATATAAGCATTTTGTGCCATAGGTAGCAATGAGATATTTAGGATTTTTTTTTCTACCCTTTATCATAATTTTTGAAAGGGAAATTGTTCTTCAATTCAGATCTCATTTTCTCTCTAAATAGCACTGATGTTTTAAGCATCCCTCTTCTTTTCTATTTATTTAGAAGATGGGGAGACATTTCTGCACATTTATGTGGACAATAATTCCAGCATTTGTGCAAATTTTTTAGTATGTCTGTTCACATTTCGCCCTCTGCCATATTCTTACTTTCGTATCCTGCAATCAGAAGAAATGAATAAGATGAAGTAAATTTCCACAGTAATCAGAAGTCATTCCCCACACAATCTATATGAAAATCATTTGTAATTCAGTCTACACAAATGACAACTCCACTGCTTGCTCGAAGTGTACACAATGTAAATTATGCATGCGATTTCCCTACAACTTATCAGTCACTCTACTTTTATTCTAGAGCAATTCAAGTACTTATGGCACTTTAAGAAGGTGGGGAATAAGAAATGCAGCAACATCTGACAGTTTTGTTTCCCGTTTCTGTTAAGGTTTTCCTAATGGCCCTTTCCTGGGATAGAACTGACAAATACTGCAATTGTCACCTGCTGGTTATATTGGAGAAACCTTACCTTGAAAACCTCACATAGCTCACATGAAATCCTGAAAAAGTGCAATAGAACCTCTGTAAGTTGACCTGTAAGAGACTGTAACAAACTGGTTAATATACAGGGGCAATCAACACAAGGAGCTGGGCCTGCTGTCCTGATATGTCCAAGTGGAATATGTCCGATTATGAAAATTAGGTCAATTTAAGGAGATGGTCAATGGGTCGAGGTGGTCATCTGTGGAGGTTCTATAGTATTTATTCAACCAGTAGGTAGAAGAAAAATGAGGACACCAGTGGGATGTTGTGGTTTTGTTTTCTTTGCTAGGATTATGGACAGTTATATTCGGAAACCTAAAGGGGAAGACTAGTAATCTGCATAATTTGCAAAAATAAAATGTGGGAGGAAGAGCTTAGGGTATATAATTGAAGCACGTAGTACTCATAGTTACTCTGACTGTCCTGAAAAATGTTTGAGTGGATGTTTTGTTTTTATATATTTTTTAAGAAAGTGGCCTATACATTCAGGTATACGAACACACACACACACACACACACACACACGCAGTGAGGTGCTGGAGATGGCCTGTGCTGGCTGCAAAGAGACATTTGTGAACCTTTCTTCCCAACTCCAGTTCAGTGACTTTATGTTGATGGCTTGAAATCAGCAACGATGGGCGTATTTATACTACCAAAATCAGTAAATGGTACAAATCCGTTTGTTTGTTTATTTTTCCTAGAGCCAATTGTTAAATGTTAAGCAACACACCACTGCCCTAACAGGGCATCCTTCCCTCAAGTTTCCTTGGCTGTTGCAGGTCTGTTTACATTTATCTGAAATATCATTGCAGAGTCATTTAATTAAAGTTTGATGTCTTAATAGCTTCATTCCCAATTCCTGTCCCAGAGGGTGGCAGCATGGTGCAGTAAAATGTACCTGGAGCTTTGTACTGAAAGGTGTTGTTAATCCCTGTTCTGTCCCTTTGGCTCTTTGACCCTAGGAAAGTCACCTAAGGTCTCTGAGCCAAAAATTCTTCCCCTCTACAATGAGGATAGTAATACCACCCAGGGGATGAAATGGATGATGTAGGCAAAGTACACACAGAGTCAGACAGAGTTAGGCTGAGTCAATGGGAGCTCACCCACCCCTCCCAGTATAATGGACTGATGGGGTTTGATGTTAAAAGGTCCCCCTGAAATGTTTTATTTCTTAATCTCCTACCACCAAAATCTATAAGCTGATGAGCTCCTGAAAAAGTTCAATATCTTTATTTCATAGGGAAGATCATTGGCATTTAATGAGTTATTCAAGACTGAGTCTCCTGAATCCTAATAGGGTTACATCAGAGCTGTCTCCATTCTCCTGGGGGATATCTTCTGGTCTCTAGGCAGAGTTGATCACTATTCTTTCTCTCTCTTACTTCTTTTCTACCCCCTGTTCTTCTTCCTTTACCTTTCCCTTCTCCCTCTTTCTCAAGCCAATTTAATTTGATTTTGGTTTTATGAAGTTGCTCGGGGTGCCTTGGGGAAAGTACATTACTGGACTAAAATTTAGATCCTCTGCAAGAGTACATCTTACTTGAACAGGGAAACTCTTATGCTGAAAGACATGAATGTAAATGTCACAGGGACTAACAAGATGTGAGCAGACCAGGTGGGAGCAAGCCTGGGGCAGGGGGAGCAGCTATTTGGTGGGTGAACAGCTACTTATGAAGGCTAAAGAAGAGAATCCTATTCACCGAGAGCCTCTTATGTGCCAGGTACTGTGCTCGCAATTTCATGATTACATTTACTTTTCACAATATACCTTGGAGCTTATTTATTATATTCTCTATTTTATATACAGGGAAATTAACATTTAGGAGCATTAAGCCACCTTGCCCAAAGTCACACAATCAAGTTAGTAGAATGGTGGTGGAATTACCATTCAAAATCAAGGTGTCTGTCCACTGCCCCTCTTCCCAACACTGTTGGTCAGTTTAGCTTATATTCCTCCCCCTGATTCATTTTCCTTTTCTCTGATTTGCAATTAGGCTTCATAAGAAATATGCCCAGTTAATTCAGTACCTCTAAACAGGCATATTTTTGGCCATAGTTTAAACATTCTAGAAATTATTTTTAGTTTCTACTTCTAAGGAATTTTCAATTTAAGAGATTATACAAATCATCCAAAGTCACTAAGACAAAAAATAAAATCCCTTCCTAAGCAATACTTAACTAATTTATACACTGCATTCTACTGAATTTTGGTTTTGTTATGTGATAAGAGTCAAAAGCGGGAAGGATCGGAGAGGGGGGTGAGGAAAGTGCCACTGAGTGACTTCAAGGGCAGAGAAAGGGAAGGTGTAAAGTACGGACAACAGACGGTGCTCACCTCAAAATTCTTCTGGCTCAGCTCTGGCAAATTTTGTCTCATAGAGCAGAAGACCTCATATATGCCCCATCCGTGTGCCTCTGATTGGGGTTCATAAAGTACATAGATGAAAGGTTATGGAAAAGTATGAGCCACTAGAAAAAATAAAAGATTACAATTCAGCCTGGTTTGGAAAAGTCAGAACTGGGATGACTCATTTTGCAGTCAGAAACTCAGATCTGAAAAGGACAGCTGTCAACAGTGGGGTTTATTTATGCCCGCTCGGTGCAGAAAGTGTTTCTGTTGGTGTTGTGGACTTTTCAGTCATATGAAGCATAAGGATAGTTACTGCCTGATGAATTACCTTCAGAGGACTTAGAAGTCATCTAGGGAGGACCTTCCATGTGCACTGGCTTATTCTCACCTGGAGTGCTTAATACATGATAAGTTATTTTCAAAGGACTTAAAAATATTCCAGGGGTGACCTTCTATATGCAATGACTGATCCTAAGATTTGTTTGTGTAGAAAAGAGACCAGTGATGAAGAAAAGATTTTATGTCCTTTTTTTTAAACTTTGTGTACTGAAAGATATTAAGTATAAGCGTTTACTTTGACTAGGGCCCATTAGAATATGATAGTGTATTTTATATCTAGGTAATTGTCTCCAAATATGAAATTTCATGAGCTGAAAGCCAGTAAAAGAAAATATTACAACAATAATTAAGGCAGCTAGCACTTATTCTGTACTTATTTACAGCAGTGTCTAGTCCACGATAGGCATTGGCTATGATGATGAGTAGGAGAAAGATGAGGATGATATTATCAGTGGTGGTGAAGATCAGGATAATGCTAGTGGTGGTGATGGTGGCAGTAGTAATAATATTGTAGTGGTGGTAACGATGATAGTGATGGTGCAACACACACTGTGCTAAGTCCTGTACATACGTCGTCTCATTTAATACCTGATAACTCTATGCAACAGATACCAGCATTGTTTTACAGACGAGTAAAGGTCTAGTACCACACAGCTAGAAAATGGTGAAGTTACAAGGGCTAAAGCCCAGGGTCTTTGTGCTATATTTAAAAGCTTTTCTTAAAGAACATGCTTTAGCTCCTTTTGCTTTTCTTTTCTTGGAATGGACGATCAAAATTTAACCATTTTCTATAACAATTATGCATGTACACACATACATATAACTATCTTTAAGTAAAGCAGCATACTTTGGACAGTGACTAAAAATGCACTTTTATTAATTTGACATAAATATTTGGAGTAAATACATTGTTTCTGATAAAAATTGTCATATGTCCTTTTAGAAAGGGAGAGAATGTCCCCAGAGATCCAGGCTCTGCAAACCCCATGCTTACCAATCCAAAAGTAATCTGCACCCCACATGCTGGTCAACAGTATAATATATCAATCATTACAAATCAGGATCTTATCAGGACCAACAAGGTATTTAATTAAAAAAGAAGATAAAATTCATCTGCAAAATGCAATAATCATAATTCCCATGCAGAATTTTTTCCCATTGTCAGATAAGACCTACTATTTACTTGAGTTTGATTTAATATGAGCATGATACCGTGTCTACACCAAACACACATTTAACAGGCCCCGGCTGGGTTGAACCCGCCAGCCCCGGCGGTGCATGGGGCTGGCCCTCTAACCATTGAGCATGGGCGCCCAGCCGATCAAATGCATTCTTAAAGGAAATTATTTTTATTAGTAAACTTTTTTCTGAATTTAAGGAAATGTGCCATGGAAATACCGGAAATAGTTGATTAGATATTTAATTAAATATTTAATTCGTAGTTTATAGGTAAAGCAGGTATAATTGATTTTTAAGAAAAATTAATAGCTCTTGCTCACATGGCAGTCCTGAATTTTGAGAAATTGTATGCTTTCTACTTTCTTTCTTCCAGAAAGCTATCACAAATGTCTCAAGAGATCAGGCAGTATGGCTCTAATAATAAAGCAATATATGTAGTTCATGATTAGTTAAGTAGTGGTTGGTGAAACTTCCCGATTTGATTAAATCAGCAGTAGCTCTGTGAACTAGAGTAAGTGAAACTACGTAAGCTACATTTAATACTACACAGGGACTGTGGTGCTTTTTTTTCCCTTCATGTTTCTGGATAAGAAAGAACTCTTAGAGAGGTACATACAGAAATTTGGTTCTCACGTATTAGCAATAGCAATGGTAATAAAAAAACAATAATTAACATTTAATGAGAACATAATAGTTGCTGGGTATTGTACTAAATACTAGACATAAAATGTTATTTGAGTCTCATGATAAAACTGTGAGTCTCATGAGCCTCATGATAAAACTCGTCTGGAAACGAGGCACAGAAATGTTACACTCGCCTTTTGGTCACAGAGCTTGAAAATGACAGGGAAAGTCTTCAAACCCAGAGACACAGAGACCAGCTCCTGAGCCGTTAGGAGGTACGCAAAAGAGTGGAAGGCAAGACAGGAACCCTGCTATCTGCCAATACACTCAGCTACTAAATTATGATTTTTAAATAATTAGAGAATAAGATGATGTTACTTGTATAGCACAGACTGCTCTGCTTCTTAATCCAGAAACTGCCGTTTGTTACTTTCTTGACCTTTGATGAATTATTTCAGTCCTCCAGAATTCACTTTCCTCAGTGATGAAGGGGTGAAGATAGTACTTTACAGAGTTATTGTGAGAAATTAAAAAGCTAAGTCCTTTAGCACTAACATGAGAGGCTTCTATTTTAATATCTCCTCCTGATGCTGTTGTTACAAGAGCGTTATGTGGAAACTATATTGCAGGTGCTAGATTCATGTGCACTGATGGTAGCAGGGAGTCTGTGAAGGAGAAGGAAAGTGCAGATGGAGAAAGGAAGGGTGAGGTCATTGCAGGAGGGAAATCAAAGGCAGAGATGCGAGAAAGACCCTGGTGTGAGCAAAAAATAATGGCGAAGTTCAACCTGAGAAAAGGTTTCATGTAAGATGGAATAAGAAGGAGATCACATAGAATATTGTATATAATTTAATATTTCATGGCGCAAAATGAGCACATTTGTCTTATTTGATTCTATCTTACTTCTCTCTAACCTTTATGCAAAAATCTTGTATTTAAAAAAGCAAAATTCTCTCATTTGGCTTAATAATGATGTTGGGTATATACATAACTCTCTTGGGCATGTAAATGTAACTATATGCCAGTTTTCATCATTAGTGTTTGGTCCTTTTTTGACTTTAAGGCTTCTATGTATTTCTGAAGTATAGATTTAAAAACTCTCTCTCTATATCCTCTACTGACTAATCAAATGGATAGTCCTTTAATGGTGTCTGTATGATAAGGTCGCATCTGTGTAGATAAAACATATTCATCCCTCAACTGTGATTCTTTTCTATACCCTCATATCCATTTCACCTCCAGGTTCTATGACAGTGGTTCTCAATCTGTGGGTCGTGACCCCTTTGTAACAATGAAAATATTTCCTGTATATCAGATATTTACATTATGATGTGTAACAGTAGCAACATTACACTTATGAAGTAGCAACGAAAATAATTTTATGGTTGGGGGTCACCACAACATGAGGAACTGTATTAAAGGGTCGTGACATTAGGAAGGTTGAGAACTTCAACCTTCTGATGAGTTTCTATGAGTTTCACCTCTGGAAAGCATCTGGGACCTTTAGTATCTTCTACCATAGACCTACTCCAGCCTTCCTAAGCATCTCTTGCTTAAACTATTGTTTCTGTATTGGACATGTTCAGGTGTGTCCGCCCTGTCTGTGACCTTCTTAGACAGTCTTTGCTTACAACCCCTACAACGTGATCACTCTGACTGTAACCAATGGTTGTAAGTGACAAACTAAGGATATCAGCCCAACCAATCTGGTCTTGGCCCACTGACTCAAAAATTGACCAAAGAGATTATAGAACTTGCAACTTTTTGTACGGTGAATGAAAGGACAACATGGCCTTGGAGACAATAGGGTGTCATATTAGATCATGTATAAGAAAAAGAAGCTGGTTAAGAACAGGAGACAGAATCGAAGAAGAAGGAGATTTTATAGCCTCTGCAGGGCAGAGGGAAAGAGGATTCTTGATTTTTAGTGGTTTCTTAGCCCCAGTTCCTCTGAGGTCTAGTATGGCAGTACCTCCTGTGATTGTGATACTGCATTTCATAGCATGAACACCCCTTTCCTGGAGCTTCCTGGATTCTGTTGTTTCAACCAAGTATCTTCCACAGCAGCTTCTAAATGATGTTGCTATTTCACCTCTCTCTAAGTCAGTGACTTTCAAACTTGGCCACAATGGATTCACCTTAGGACATTCAAATAAAAAATATATCTGGGTCTATTCCCAGATACTCTATTTTAAGTGATTTAGGGGCAGCCTGTATTTGATTGGTTAAAATCTGCACACATGATTCTAGTCAAGACACTATAAAACCACTGTTTTTGGACATTTTCTGATGATAAGATTTGCCTAGGACACTTGCTAAAAATAGATATTCTTGGACTTCTCCTTTAGATTTGGAGTAGAACCCAGGAATCTATGTATTTATTATTGCTTGCTGGTAATTCTTATAATTAGGAAAGTTTAGGAAACACTGCTCTGAGCTTTCACATTGCTGCCAAAACAATCTTTGTAAAATTTATCATTTACTAGCCGAAGAACCTTGAATAACTTGCCATTGCATCTCAGATAAAGCCGAATACTTGGACACAGCATGCAAGATCATACACAGCCTATTCTAATTACCTTTCACCCACTCAAGTGTCCTGTCGTCCAGCCAGGCCACACTGCATACACATCTGTATGTTTGTCCCTGCTCTTTGCGTCTCTTTGCCCGAAATCCCTCTGCCTTTGCTTTTTTACCCAGAAAACTAACACTTTCTTAAAGACTCAGTTCAAGGGTCACCTACTCTGCGTAACTCCCCTGCCTCCCATTAAGAAGAATATGTATAATACCTAATATATCCAAAAAAGAAATATGGGATATCCCCGAATATTTTAAAATTAAATTACTTTAAAAAAAAAAAGAAGAATTTTTCTGTCTTTTCTGACTTTCCATAGCACTGTGTACTAATATCTATTGCGTAATTGTGGTATATATTTCGAGTTTCTGAAGGAATCTCTATATCCTGTACCCCAGTGTTTAGACCAGTACCTAGCACAAGGAAAAGCTCAGTGAACCTTAGTTGAATACATGAGCACATGAGGGAAGATTTATTCTGCTCTACGTTAGCACATTAGTTGTTCCTTGAGGAATGGAAGACATTTTAGAAATTGGCTAAGACTTATCAGTATAACATTTTTGCTGATTTACTTTAATATTTTTTTGTTCTGGCCTATCATTGGTAATCGTTAATAAATCTCCTTCAATCAAGATCCTTTTATTTTTATAATTAAAAAATAATCCATTCTACAGTACATGTTCATTATGCCATTTTGTTAGACTAGCATGGGACTTGAAAGTTGCCATACAGTAGCATCTGTGTTAAAGCCCACAGATTATCTGACAAAATGTAAGATCTCTTTCTCACTCTCTATCATTGCCAACATTTGAACATTCAACGAAAGTGACTCCACGGCCAAAAGAAGAAAAGCCAGGGGTGATGTGGAAAAAACAAAACAAAACTAAGACACCGGATGCTGGAGGGGAGAGTAACAGCTGAACAAGTAGCTCATTTGCTTATAAGAGACGGTCAGGTGAAATCCTTTATGTTTTGATCCTATAAAATTTTAGGTCTTTCTAAATTTGCCCAAGCCAACTTACTTTTCGAGGGAAGAATTTTTTTATTGTCCAATGTTTTGGTGCCAATTTTTGTAGCTCAAGCTGAAGCTAAATTTGCAACCACTTAGCATATAATTTATTTTAAAAGCTTAAATAGGATCTTTTCCATGCAAGGTAAAGCTTTTAAAATACAAAACAAGCAAAAGCAGTGAACAGTTGTTACTCTCTTCCTGTCTCCTCTGAGTGGTGTTTACGGAGAGGACTGGGCGTTTTTCAGCTGGAGTGCTCAGTCCCAGCAGCAAATGTAGTGCCCTCCTGACACTGTTCTCCAGAGAGGGAGAGGCTGTTTGGGTAAGAGTTCCAAATGGTATCTTTTGTGGCAGGGATAATGTGATTCTGTGTCAGCTCTCCCCTATTTTCCTCTTTTGCTGAGGCACCAGTATCATCAAGCTCTCTAATTAAGAATCCATGGAATGAGCACCAAGCACCAAATAAGTCTCATCTCTTGATGCTTGTTCTCAGCAAACTGTTGGTCCTCATCCTCCTTGCTTATCACATAGCTTTTAAAGTATTTTTATCCAAGCATTCCACATAGTGTATGGAGATTAGCTCATTGTTTTACAGTACCCGTAAGAGCAGATTTCATATCTTTTCTATTTAATGGTAAAGATAGAAGGGGTGGTCTCCACTGGGCAGTGGGGAAGGACATGGTGTCAGACTCACACTGTTGGGCCTAGAGCTGCAGTTTATAAATTTATCTTCAGTTCCACGCTAGGTGAGCATGAGTTTTTCCAGTTGCTTCTCTATCTGGGATGCTGTGTAGTCTAAACCCCTGGGTGTCCTTCTCTGCCAGGCATGCCTGATTGGGAGGAGGAAAGAAGCATACTTGCTCCATTTATTACATCTATGTTCTATTTAAGAGAAAAACACTGAAATTGAGAAGAGAAGAGTTATTTGCCTAAGAGCAAAAAGTTACTTATGATTGAATCCAGTTCCACAATGGGAAACTGATGATTTTTGTCTATGCCGTGTGCTCAGGTGTTATGTCATTTATTTGTCGCCTTTCACATTATTCTTATTGTTATCTTTTCTAATAGTCATTAACTTTAGGATACGTTGAACCGAATGTCAGAGAAAACACCAATTAGAAAACATGTGTGTGCAAATAGTAAAGGGACTGATTTTTTGACCCTCTAAAGAAGAAGAAACAGTCATGCTTATAAGTTTAAAAGAATTGTTCCGTTGGATAATTCTGAAAGGATGCAGCCTTGTTATTAACACTGAAAAGTTTAATTACATTTCATTATACTATACTAGCTTCTCTTAATTGCTAAAAGGGGACTATGAAAGCAAAAACAAAATGCGAAAGCTCCAGGAGCTGGATTTTCCTCCCTGCTTTGTAATGTAAATGTGCCTGTGTGTATATTAAAATTCACACACTCCATCTATCTCACTGTCTTTTAACAGAAGGGTCACCTGACTTCACCTAGTGTCGTCCCCCTCCCTTTCCCAGAGGAAACCCAAAAGTGAGAGACAGGCGCGGATGTAACCCAGGTTCTCATGCTGGGAGACGTCAGTGCCCCTGACTGACCGGGAACTGAGTGAGGCTGCTTGGTGGGGGATGGGGAAAGGGAAACGGAGGGAGCGAGCCTAAGCGAGAGGGAGAGAGAGGGACAGAGAGAGAGAGGGGAAGAGAGAGAGGGAGAGAGAGAGGGCGAGGGAGAGAGAGGGAGAGAGAGAGGCAGAGAAGTGCTGCATGCTTCATCTTTGAGAGGAGGGAAAACAAAAGAGCTGGGCGGCAGTTTTGTGTTGCTGTGTCTGGCTTAAAGAGGAAAATTCTAGACATCCATGTTGAAAAAATCACAGCTCAGCTGAGACTACTTCTATCAAGAAAATTATTTTCTCTGAGAATGGGTTGGATCAGTACAGGTGGTTTGCGAAGACACTGACTGAGGAGCATGGCAAGGTGGGAGAGGACGTGCGGCTTCTCTGCCTCCCTTGAGCAGAGCTCTAGGTTAGTAAACTGAAACTGACCCGATCTGGCTGGAATCTCTCTGTGTCTGTGTGTGTCTTTTCTATTTATAGCCCCCAAACCCTGCTGCTCCTCAACCCCTGGGTAAGGCAGTGCCATATTCCACCAGATGTGAGCCTAAACTTGATTCCACTCTCACTTCATTTATCAAATGCCTCCCGTTCGCTGGCGGAGCTTTTGTTTAATACAGCCAGTGGAGAGCCGTCATGATGTCTCCTTCTGAGTCAGGATGTGGGTTTCAGCCCTGGATTGTCAGGTGGCTGTTTGGAGAATAGTTGGCATTTTGCTCCAGGAGGCTGCAAACGCACCATTAGGTTATTGTGAAATGTAAACAGCAAACATCTGCTGACTTAGCATTTCTTGTAATGTCAGAATAATTCCAAGATAACCCACTGCATTTGCCTTATCTGAATTTCCCATATAATTGAGTTCAAATATAGTAAGTTTGAAATGGCACCCCATCAACAAAGGCACACAGCAGGGGTTCTCCTAGCAGAGTGCGTTTTACCTCTTATTAGAACAAGAGCTTTAAAAAAAAAACAGAATCTTATTGGGACCTGGTATGGGGAAAGAATATAATATGTCATCATTAAAATAGGTTCAAAGCTTCTTTTTAATGAGTGGGCACAGTTATGTGTGAACCAAACCCAGAATTTCTCTTGGTTTTTGCTGTGCAGATAGAGTGTCTTTTGTTCCAGCCTGTGTATTTTCCTGTGTTTTTATAGAGAAAGCGTTGCCTGTGCATTCTGTGATAGCAAGAGGCTGGTGTGCCAGTTTGCCATTGTGCCCTGCTGGAGAATCCGCTCTGTTCTGAAGTAAACTGCCCAGAGGTATCACTCAAGACGCTGGGGAAGGGTGGGGAAGGGGCAGAGGTGCTTTCTGCCTCTTCTCCTTTTTGCCCCCCTTTGATTCAGAAGTGTCTGATTCACAGGATTTAAAGAGGAAATGGGGGGAGCATTTAGTTTTGAATAGGATACAGATCTCTGCCACGCGATTGCCAAAGACTGTGTCAAGAAGAGCCTCAGAGCTGAGGGATTCACATTGGTAATGGACTCTTTAAGAAAATGTTCCATGAGGGTGACTGGCCCGGTCCCTTTGGACCAAATTAAGATGCGCTCTGGCAGTGCCTTAGCAGCTGTGAGCTGACATTTTCTAGTGAACCTAGTGAAAAATGGCTCCATATCTCTCCTCCCGTCCTGAGAAGACGGTCTTCGAGTAGTTGAGCCTTTCCTGAGCATTGTGGCTTGCTCTGAACACCGCGTGTCCTGATAGGGACGCCGTGTTTTCTGATGGGGACGGAGGGACTGGTTTCTTTCAGTTTGCTTTCCTTTTTAAGTCTCGGCTTGAATGGGGAGTGGGTGGTGACGGTTTTACTTCAAGTACTAACTCCCCAGAGCACAGCCAGCAGAAGATATCTATCTGGCAATTACAGGTTTCCCTTTTAAAAGGTGGATTATTCGGGGCGGGGGATGTGATGGAAAGCACTTTTTGTTGTTGTTAAGTGGGCTAGTAAACAATTTCCCTGAGAAAAGACCCAGGCACAGGTGCCGCTTTAAGCACGGGGAGGGACAGGTACAAACATAAATGACTCGCCTATCATCTGTCTCTGAAAATAAAAACGCTGTGCTTTTCTGTCCTACCCTTTATTCCCCTTTTTTGAATTGCGATCCATTGTGCAAGGAGAGAGATGTGCCCCGGGTTTAGAAGGCAGGGAGCGAACGTACTACCGTCCTGTACTACACATGTGCTTATTAAAGAATTCGGGTGCTGAGCGGGAGTGCAGGTGCGACAGCAGCCACACTGTTCCTTTATTTAGGCTGAGGTTGGCGAAAGCTCCAGCCAGCAGAGGCAGGGCGCCTTTAGCAGAGAACTGTGCGTTTGAGGCACTGGTTGAGAGCGTGTGTTGTTTGGGGACGTGAGAAATTGTTGGATGCCTATTATATCGCATTCTGAGATGATCGTGTGAGCAGGGAGTGAGTTTAGGAGAAAGGGACTGGGCTCTTCATGTTTCAGGCAAAGAGGCTCAGTGTGGAGGCATTATCCACTGGGGAAGGCCCCGGAAGGATGCAAAATAGTGCAATAATGTGTGCCTCGTGCAGAAAGACTAATTCTTTAAATTGTATGATAGATAGTTCTCTGTAGACACTTGAAAAAATCTCAATGCTTCCTGCAAGATGTCATGGAGTCATCTCTACACTAGACAAGCAAGACTTCAGTACAACAATTTTAACAGCATCATCAGAACAGCTTCATAAGTGTTTTAGATCATTTGCTTCACTGAAGGGTGTCCCTCTAAGGGTTTGGCATCCTGGGCACCTTCCCATAGGATGTGAGAACACAGATTTTCTTGGAGTCTATTCAGAATAATTGTAAAAAAATCTAAGAGCTTACAGAGGCAGTAAAATTTGCCTCTTTAGTAGAACAAGGGAAATGGAAATGTAACCCATGTAGATCTGATTACTGCTTTTATACCTACAAACTATTTGACTGTGGTACATGGTGTGCTTTGGGGAACAATGAAGACACGGATCTAAAAGTTGATTGGAGGATGACTAGGGTCACTCAAATATGGTTAATGACTACAGGTGAGGTTGTTTTACCCAGAGAAATGTCAGATGCTGGGGATGAGAGGACCACGTTTGTACAGCTAATGGCACAGTTTACCTGCTGTTTTAGAAGCTGGATAGCACTTATATTTAAAGCAGACAATTTGTACACACAGAAGAATAATTAATCTTAGGAACTTCTCGCCTGTGAAGTAGCAAAGTAACTGCAAAACAGGAAGAGTTCACAGAGCAGCAGCCACCTAGGAAGACCTGAGGATGTATAGGATTGCCACCGTTTTTGCAGTGAGGGTTACATGTTGCCTGAAAAACATTCAACATGCCACCAAGTTCTTAATGAGAGCTAAGAAAGAAAAATTACCATGTTGAAATAAATTTCTGTATTTTCTTATGCCAACAGCTTTGAGTTGGGAAAAGAACACATTTCCTGGGAGTAAAATTAGTTTTTCATAAGATGCCTGTGACATGGAACGGGAAAGTTGAGATTAAAAAAAAAAAAAAACTTTCAGGCTAAGATGTTTTACTCTATCCAAATTTTCCTTGAAATATTTTTAAACACAAAAGTACTAACTTTCTGAGAATATCTCAAGTAGAGTGGTTATGGCCTGCATTCTGCATCCATTTTCTCCTGCACTTTTGGAACTCCACAAGCCTAAGTTCTATTTTCAATTTTTAAAAGCCTTATTAGGTGACAACATGACATTAAATTAGCAGAGACATGATAAAAGGCTCTGAGCTTAAAATACTTTAATGCTACGTGCATCTCCGGGTATACTTTTTATCTAAGTCTGTTGTATCTTAATCTTTTGCTTTTAGTCACTCATCTTATAGCAATCTCCCTCAGACCTCCACTGGTTATTCCAAAGTTAATAGATTTTTAATATAACTGGAAAAAATAAGAAAAGTGTATTGTGATTTTGACGGCATGAGATAACACTTTTAAAAAGGTTAAGCCTTATGGGATGAATTATCAGCCCAAATACTTCACAGATGTCAGAGGTTGACATATACACTGTATATTTCAAAGAGGTCTTGACATGCTTGAAATATACAGTATATATACTGAGTATATTTTATGCTATGTATATTTTATCCTACAGTAGAAGGCTCGGCTTTTTCCCCTAGTTTTCATCACAAGCCATGTTTTATTCTGTTTTTTCCTGTAGATTATTTATTTGTTTTCCCAAGGCTCACTACTAATATATCCAATCCATGAGTGTGATAATCATGTAAAAAGTCCTAATACAGTTGTTTGAAAACTTAGGTAATATTTGCCATCTGGAAGAATAGAATACATTTTATTTTTTTCCTTGAAATCAGTAAGGGAAGTGAAACTCTGGAGTCTTTAATGATGTGTATTATGAAACAAGACTCACTGGCAGGCAGGGAGCCGTTGGAGGAGAAGCCGAAAGATGGAAGCCTGGGAGGTCAGGAAGTTCCCATAATACTAGGACCTTGGCTGAGAGTCCAGAGCCAGCTGCTCAACTGGTTCACTTTTTCCCCCCCTCCCTGGGGCTAGGTATAGCGTGGGGTCAGAGAATAATACATTAAATAAGAGAGAATCTCTGAAATAGACCCAAACTGCAAGCAGCTCAGGTGTCTTTAAGATCCTCTCAGGCTGAAGTTTCTATGACTTTCTCCCCCGAGCCAGAGATTCTAGTTGACTTTGGAATCCGCTCAAAGTTTTGTTGGAGTCAAGGTCTTACCAGGCACTGGCTCACAAAATACAAACTGAGCCCACCAGGTAAGGCAGAGGGATAGGGCCTTCTCTGGTCTGAAGGAGAGAACTGAGCCATCGGAGTCCTTTCACTCAAGGAACTAGGAAAGCTCAGTGCCAAGTGCAGGAATTGCAGGCCTAGCCCTGAAGGAGTCTTGGGTTCATGCGTTTCTGTAAGATCCTATATAGCTTCCCATTTCCTTCTACCTCAGGGCCTTAGCACATGCTGTCCCCCCATGGCAGAATATTCTTTTGCACTTATTGTTGCTCAAACATCACTTCTCTCTAAAATGTGCTCAGGACTCATTCTGCTTTTTTCTTTATTTCACTTACCATCTCACCAGGTATTTTTTTTTATGTTTAGTTTTATATTCATGTTATTTGATTAATGTCTCTGTTACCCAGGAGGCAAGACCTTGTGAAGTTAGGGTTCAAATTCATTGTACTCACAATAGTGTCACTAGGGCTTCAAATCACGTCCACCTGTAAACTAGAGGTACACGAAACGTTTGTTTAAATGACTGAGTGAATTAATGAATACTAAGGCACCAACATAAGGGAACAATCTAGTGTTACTGGCTTTGGGTCAGCAAAGAACAGTTCTCTTTGGTGGGTTGGTTAGCTTGGAAATCTCCTAAGTGAACTACACCAGAGTAGTCCCAAGATCTCCCTTTTGTCAGGCTTTCTATCTAAGAGAGAACACTTGAATGCATGTAGTTATGTCATTTCAAACTAAGAACTTTGCTCTTCACATCAAGACATTGATAGGATCAATCTGAGGCAATGCCGAGGAGGTGCTCCTTCCCAGGTATCTCTTCCTAATCTCATCATTCTTCGTTCTTTCTAGCTAGGCCCTCTGGACCTCACAGGTCTCATCTGACAGTGGCTATGCCTCACTCACTAAGCTGGTAATTAGCCAGGGAGGCCTGAAAGCTCACCTAAGGTGTGAACTCATGAGAATATTTGCATTTTGAATGAAGTTGTTGTGTACTGATTAGCAATCTGCTTATTCATCTGAGAAGATGTAAATCAGCAGATAGCACAAAGATTGCCTTTAGGGATCTCGCTTTTCAGTTTTGGAGCTAAAACTTATAAGAAACCACTGGCAACTGTTCTAAGAATCTGTGATCAAGAACTATATTTGGATGTACAGATTTTAATAAAACTAGAGCATGAAAGGAAGGATTTTTAGAAGTTGAACTTCAAGCAGACTGTGACCAGTAAGTGATATCTGAATTATCAGATGAGAAGAAGAGAAATAGTTTAACATTTTGGGGGAAAATGACTAAAAACGCTCAATGGGATTTAGTAGAAGATTTATTAAAGTTCTTGTGGCGGATACTACTCATGTTTATTTTATTTTCCTAAATATAAAAGGCAAAAATATCTTTTATTCATGAATTCTAGATTTTATTTATTTATTAAAGTCATAACCTTGAGATCTTGAGAGGTAGGACGGTTAGCAAATCATATTCCTAGCTGTTGGAATTTACTCCTCCTTATGCCTTGGTGGACCCTGTCTGTCTCAGCGTTTAAAAGTAATTTCAAAGACGTTTTCTGTCAGAGGTGCCTTTAAAGATTTGTGCAGCAATATTGATCACTTTAATTGAGGTTTATTGAAAGTGCTCAGTATAGCTCTCTTGTGGCTCCTGTTCTACCAATACATCCTCGTCTTATTGATGGATCGCGTTTTCACCTCGTGGCAGTCAGCCCCATGCCTTGTGAAACCTTAAATTCACACCAGAGGATAGGAGGGTGAAACATTCTTTTCCTCTGGTCTTCCATTGTCTTTCAACCACTGCACTAGATAAGAATCTTTTTAAAGTATGTTTTTGGTAGTGCCAAGCCTCTCGTTTTATCCTTATGTTCAGTTTGAAGGCTCTGTTGAAAATCCTGAAAAGAATGAACAGAGCTAAGAAGTTAGAAAATAAGAAATTACATGCATGTAAGAAAACAATGAGAGAACTGAAATTCGGTGGGTTTATAAATAGGATGAGTAACTTCTAATTGAGTTCTAGTGAAGTTTCTGCTATAACGTTTCCATTTTAGTGGTTGAGTTTGATGTTAGGTGGAGGAGTTGTTAAAGCCTATGAAAAGTGAGCAGGCTTGTTTTTTGAATTTGGCTTGTTTAGATGGAGGTATTAATCTCTTTAGGGTAATCGGGGTATACATCTGTCCAGAGCCAGCTCTCATCCTATAAACCTACTTCACGAGTAAGACTTTGCATCCACCGTCCTTTAGATGCCCTCACCATTATACAAGGGAGACACAGAGGATGGAAATCATTCCTCTGAAGTATCAAAGCTAGCCCCTTACACATACCTTTCAATTACTCTTTCTATATGTGCTAGGTTAAACAGAAACTTAAAAAAAGAAAAGAAAAGAAATCTTTCTAGCCTTTATTCATTTCAAAACTGAAAACACAAAAAGAGGCTGGGATTGGCCCGTGGTGTATTAAAATTTGCTCCTTGTGGATCCCCAGGTTATGATAACTCATTCCCATTGTACCTACAGGCTTTTGCGTGGTGCTGCATATGAAACCTCTTATTTCCTAATACATAGTTGCTACTCTGGGAATCCTAAGTCTTTCTTTTACGAATGGTGCATTGGAGTTCCAGAAAAGCCTTTGCTGGTTCCATTTATCCCAGTCAGGGACAAAGAAATTGGTGTCAGACTATTACTCTATTAATCGCCATGTCCCCTGAACCTGAAAGAACACATTTAACTAGCACTGGTGGTTTCTCTCTCTCCAGCCTACAGCACACTCTGGATCTGGCATTTCCTGACTTAAGGTCTACCAGGTTAGTCTTAAAGTTTCTTACACTTGTCTCAGTGACCACTATGGACAGTGTACCAACCAAACTATACTATGTTATTTTATGCCTATAAGCGTTTTATATGTTTTTCACTGTCTGGAATGCTAGAAGACGTGGAAGTGTGACACCTGCCTTGATCAGCACCCCCTTGATCCTAGGACAAGTTTGTTGTTCAGAGTTATTATACACACACATGCATGCATGCAAGCATGCCACGTATTTATTGTACTTTTCTATTTACAATTCTGTTTTTCTCACTAGAATATACTTCCCAAAACAGATTGATTTTCTTCATTATCTTCCCGTGTTTATTGTCGAATGGAGAGGGTAGCACAGTTCATATATATTTCAGTTATGACTTGAAGAAACTGATCCTCTCCTTACTCACATCATGGAAGAAGTGTAATGCGAGGTTTTTTTTTTTAATTAAATGTTTCAAAAATCTCTGTTTTAACCTGTGTTCTTTGCAGTCTCCATTTTATTAAAGCTGAAAACAAATGTGAATCATACTAATAACTAGATAAATCAATGCATATTTTTCTCTAAAAAACTATGAAGTACAGCTCAACACGTGTAGGTCAGCAGCTAGGGCACCAGCCACATACACCGGAGCTGGTGGGTTCAAACCCAGCCCGGGCCTGCCAAACAGCAATGACAACTACAACCAAAAAGTAGCCAGGCATTGTAGTAGCCAGGCATCTGTAGTGCCAGCTACTTGGGAGGCTGAGGCAAGAGAATTGCTTAAGCCCAAGAGTTTGAGGTTGCTGTGAGCTGTGATGCTACAGCACTCTACTGAGGGTAACATAATGAGACTCTCAAGAAAAAAAAAAAAAACTATAAAGTAGTCAAATGTGAGCAATGAAAAGGAGAATGAAAGACTATTTGGGCTAAATTATTTGGTAGATGAGAACATAACTCTGTACAGGGTCCATGCATCATGTTGGTATTTTGACCCCAAATCTTACAGCACATTCTCCATTGGCGCTCCTTTATATGCCATCCACTGCTGAATGAGGAGGCAAAGGAGAGATGGCTTATCTTTTTCTCGAGATTTGCTGTTTTGAGTGTGATCTATAGACCAGCAGCATCAGCATTGCCTATGAGGTTGTTACAAGCAGAATCTCAGTCCCCAATTCTGCATAAAATGCACAAAATCAGAACTTGCATATTTTAACAAGACCCTCAAACAATACAATTCTTCATTGGTGTCTGAGAAGCACTGTTGTAGAAAACCTATGAAGTTACAGTCAGTTTTGCAGACAACATCTTGGCTAGGAACTCAGAGACAAATTGTGAATGTGGAAGGTTTTGTTTTTTCTTTACTCAAGCTTGGAATGGAAGCACTGCTCTCTTCAAGTCATCCATCTCTTGCATGTCCTGGGAATGAGAGATAAATGAAGCTTACTAAAAGCTAATACCTTCTTCTATCCAGACCACCTTCTGTTATACACATTGGCTAGCAATAAGGTGAAGCAGGAGAGCCTAAGATTGAATCTGGCCTCTGACATATTTTGACTATGTAAAGTTAGACAGCTTTCTTTAGACTTTTAAACCTTATTTTCCTCTTCTGTAAATGGAAATTACAATACTGCTTGGTAAGGTGTTTTGACCTTAGAAGATGGGGATGTGAAACTGTCTCTTATAGCATGCTTGGCACATGGTAGGCACTCAGTAAATTAACAGAAGCTATGGCTAACGTTATCTTACCTCAGTTCTTCCTGGCTCCTTGGTGAAAAGCAGAGCTATAATCTCTTTCTTCCAATAACACCTTCTAGATGTTTGCCTCAGGTATCTCTTGGAAATAGACACTGAGGATTCCAATTTATTTTACTTCCTGCTACCTAAGTTCAAGAGAACAAACTAATGAATGCCATATGCTCTTACACACATGCTTATATATTAGAATAAAATGTTCCTGGAGACACAAAGCAAGAGAGGAAACTCATATTCCTGATTGCATCTTCCTTTTTCCAATAAAGCATATTTAGACCACTTCTCAATAGGATTGTCAAGGAAAGTTAACATCTCAATTTGCTTAGGAAAGGAAGGTACTAAATTAGCTAAGATAAGCAAGGAATTTAGCTTGGGAGAAAAAGAATTAAAATCCAATTTCAGGATTCTCATTCTAAGAACTGGCAGTCCATAGTGATGATTCTTTTTTAATGTGGGTGGAAATTTTTATATTGAAACTCTTACACTGTTACCACTTTCCAGCTGACAATGTAGTCTTTAAAACGTTATGTAATGAAAAAACATATAGGTTATAAAAGGCAAGTGTTCACAGAGAAATTGTTCAAAGCGATTTCTTTTATTTTCTTAAAGACCTAACTTGAAAGAAAAGAAAATTAAGATGTTTATGTTGGAAAATAGGGAAAATGTGTAATAAGAATTTTATGCATAAACTTACACGTTAAGATATCAACTATTATTAATCTGCATATTATTTCCTCATAGCAATATGAAAGAAAATAATAGGTATTTTGTTTAACAATTTTTGATACAACTTTATAATAGTATCATTCTTTCAAATAGCTGATGAGTTTATCACAATGTGATATTCAAATTCTCACATTGAAATGAACACTGCCACATTACATTTGCCATTTTAACACTCACAACTAGAAAGAAAAAATAGGAGCTTCTAATTAACTTTTTAAAATTCTCCTTTTGGTTACAAAGCATACCCCCACTCTAAGCTGAAAAAAATAATTTTACTTGTGAATTCGTTATTTTTAGCTGATTTTCCTGGATTCAAAGGAGGTTTATGTTATCGTCTTAGTGCACTATTTCTTATCCTAGAAGCAAATTCATAATTAAAAAATAAAACAAGCAAAAGATATCACTTATCTTTGTATTTTTATACATATAATTTTAAGTACACACCATGTTCAAAGGAAAAGGAGTGGACTTAGGAAATATGGAATCATTGAGGGGTTGCATTAAAGGCCTGCTTGAAATCAGTGGTCATTGTTCTGTTGCCACCAGGGCCACACGCCTAAGAGATGGATTTAATCGGGGTTCTGTGAATGACAGAGTGGGAGGAGCAAGGGAAAGAAAGATAAGGCTAAAGGAACCACAGTGATAAATGAGAGAATTCAAGCTGTTTGGCTAAGGAATGAGGTGCCAGGAGGGGGACGTGGGATGATGACATTTGGGTGGGATCAGCAGGTTAAAGATCTCACAGGACGGAAGGGTATGAGTTGGGATTGTAGAGTAGAGGAATTCCATCGTTGTCGGGAAGTATCTGGTGACAAATTCTTCGAAATACTCTGAGGTACCATCATGTTACATCAAAATGTCTTATTTTAAAAATTACCCTCATTTCGTGCAAACGTGGCTGCCAAATGTACGTATTACTACCCATTCCCACTAGCTGGTTCATCCTCTGAAATGGAAAAACAGCCAAGTGCTGGTGTTGCAGCTGCTCCTATAGTTCCAGTTGCCTCAGGAGAGAAGAAAAAAAAAACCTAAAACTATTATTTTAGGTAACGATAGAATAAACATTTATAATATATAATTATGACTCTATTAATGATACCACACTGATGCTCAAGTTTACTTTTGCATTCACAGAAGCACATCAGCCTTCTCAATCATCATACTGAGGAATAATCTGTGCTTGTGTGAATGGATGCCAGACTCAGAGCCCCGCTTGGCTGGCTAGAGCTCTGCTCTCCTGCCTGGCTCATGCCAGTGTTCTCCTCCATAGTCTAGGTAGCACTTCCACCTGCCAGATCTCATTTCAGAAACACGAATGTATCTGAAGCTGGGTGTAACTGGGCCCACGCTGTGAGGGTCGCAGTCTTCCTTTAATCCTGGAACATTCTCATTTGTCTCTGACAGTCTCAGGATTGTTCCGCATACTAATTTGGTGTTTGGGATAAAATAAATAAATAAATAATAAATAAATAAATAAAAATAAAAAGCTAACAAGATTATTCTTGATTCTCAATTTAGTAGAACATCTATAAGTTGACCACCCAAGGGACTATAACAAATTGGTCAATTTACAGAGGTGGTCAGTATCAGGAACTAGGCCCACTGTACTCAGAGCATACAGCATACACGTGGTGCATGTCCAGTCTATGAAAATTAGGTCAACTTACGGAGGTGGTCAATGTAGGGAGAGGGTCAACTATGGAAGTTCTGCTATATTCTGCAAAATGTAGTGTGTCATTTTTATGACTGTGGCCCATCTTTCTGCAAACAGACCAATTGGATTTTGAAGCTTAGAAACTTAATATAGGCTGCTTAGGTATCTTGATTTGTTGTCCATGTAGAATTATGGCTACGGAATTAAACAAGCCATAATCCTACAACACCACAGTATAAAATCGTGGCTATCGGGAAAAGCAATACAACTTTAATGGTGCCTGAATTTTTGTTAAGGTCAAATTTTTTGAGCTGGGATGTTATTCTATAGGGGAATGCACGTACTTTGTTGATCAAAAAAAAGTAGCTACACTTCAAAATTTTGTATCAAACTTTATACCTTTGGAATATGGTACCTACAATGTTTTGGTTTGTTTTTGAGACAGAGTCTCACTATATTGCCCTCGATAGATTGCTGTGGTGTCACAGCTCACAGCAATCTCAAACTCTTGGGCTTAAGCTATTCTCTTGCCTCAGCCTCCCAAGTAGCTGGAACTACAGGCACCCGCCACAACACCTAGCCATTTTTCTTGTTGTTGTAGTTGTCATTGTTGTTTAGCAGGCCCAGGCCAGGTTTGAACCCACCAGTCCAAGTGTATGTGGTTGGCACCCTAACCACTGAGCTACAGGCACCAGGCCAGTACTTACATTCTTGGCAGAATCAGGTTCTAGGAGTTTCAGTAAGCATACCATCACCTAACGCCTAGAATTATATTGTCAAGACACATTTCTTCATGCTATTTGTGGATCAGATTGTCAGAGGTATTTGTCTACTGTGTACATAGATACACAAGACTTTTTACATGGAAGTACACACAATAGCCCTCAAGTTGTGATTTCTTTCTTTCTTTCTTTCTTTCTTTTTTTTTTTTTTTGAGACAGAGTTTCACTTTGTTGCCCTCGGTAGAGTGCTGTGGTGTGACAGCTCAACTCTTGGGCTTAAGCAATTCTCTTGCCTCAGCCTCCTAGGTAGCTGGGACTATAGGCACCCACCACAATGCCAGCTATTCTTAAAGACAAGGTCTTGCTCGGGCTCAGACTGGTCTTAAACTCATGAGCTCAAGCAGTCCACTCGCCTCAGCCTCCCAGAGTGCGTGTGAGCCACCATGCCTAGCCTCCTATCCTACGTGCTTTTACTATCTTAAAGACTCTTTGAAACCTGCTTAAAAGTAGTGACATATTTTCCTAGAATTCAACTTTACTATTAAAAATATAGCATACATTAAGCCACTTCTTTATATGAATGAATATTGGAACACTCTAGTACATGTTTGTGCAAACACAAATGAAACTAAATTTAATTTCCAAGCTTCCGTAGCTAGTTACCACCAAGGACGGAACTAGAATCCAGGCCTCCTAATTTCTTCTTCTTTTCCTCTACACATGTGTATAGAAAGATATTCTTGTCTGTTTGTTTTTTGCAATTTTTTGGCCAGGACTAGGTTTGAACCCACCACCTTCAGCATATGGGGTCAGTGCCCTACTCCTTTGAGCCATAGGTGCCGCCCTAGAAAGATATTCTTGAGCTCAAATTCACTTAGTGACTCCCTGTTCCAATAAATTCTTATCCTTTTAGAAAAGTGTGTTATTAAACTTCCAGTTTTAAAATGCCCTGCTAACTTAAGTAAGAGGATGTTGAATATAGAATAAATGATATTACCTTGGCCGACAAAGGTTGAATTTCAGTGCATGTGAAAGTAAATTCTGAGACTTATAATGCATTTTTCATAATAGAGAACATCCATCAAGGTACAAAAGGCATGCAAAAGCAATGAGAGGCATTAAAGCAAATAGCTTGGTAGCTCAAATATAAATAGACTGTCTCACTTCAAGTAAGCTGGTCTGAAATATCAGATATTTGCCTTCATTCTCTGGTTTCTTTTGTTTTAAATAAAGATACAAGTGATGAAGGAAATTGACACAGTCAACAGAAGTGCTTAGTTTGATGGCTGTTTTGATTCATTTTAGTGAATCATTTAGAATTTATATTTAAACATTAAATCTAATTTTCCGATTAATTTCACAAAAGAGATGTTCTTTATATTGATTGCCCAAGTGTATTCCCTATTTGTGTCAAGAATATCTGATTTGGTACTGCTAACAAGCAATGTTCTTAAAACTAATACTTCGCTACTACACTAGATGCTGTTTCAGAGTTTCTAAGGAACTTGGGGAGCACAGACTGCACTCTTTAAAAGCATTTTTAACTTCACATGGAAATGTCAATAAGTCCATGTACGTCATAAATGGACATTGAAATATAATTTGTTTTCTTTGAGTTTACTACCAATAAGTATTTTGTTACTTTGAGTTTTTAATTATTTTTTTTACCTACATATTTACAATTTTGTGTGTACATTTCTTCCTAGATATCCAAGTTTTGAATACCAGTTTTCTCTGAGTGAAGAAACTCCTTTACGATTTGTTGCACTATGGTTCTGCACACTAGACGATGATTTCAATTAGTTTTTGATTACCTGAAAATGGCTTTACTTCACCTTTAATCTTGAGGGATAATTTATTAGACATAAAATTCTCAGTAGACAGTCTTTCTCTGTTGGCAGGCTTGAGTTTCCTAGACTCTCTTTTTCTCACATGAAGCCTCCTATGTATAATGTGTCATTTTTACCTGAAAATGTTCAAGATTTTCTCTTACTTTTAGTTTTTAACAATTGGAAATTGAATTGACTGTGATTTGAATTTTTTTTAAAAATTCTTCTTGCAGTTTCCTAAGATAGGTAAATCTATAAATTTATGTCTCTTACCACATTTAGGAAACTTACGGCCATTATGCCTTTAAGTATTTTTTTGTCTCATTCTTTCTCTCTTATCCTCTAATGATCCAATCACACACGTGTTAAATCTTTTAGTATTGTCTAACAAGTAACAGAGGCTCTTCTTTTAAATTTTTTGTGACTTCAAATTAGATGGTTTTTATTTTTTATTTTTATTAAATCATAGCTATATACATTAATCCAATTATGGGGTACAATGTCCTGGTTTTATATACAATTTGAAATACTTTCATCAAACTGGTTAACATAGCCTTCACTGCATTTTCTTAGATATTGTGTTAAGACATTTATATTCTACACTTAGAAGATTTAACATGTACACTTGTAAAATGCACCATAGGTGTGGTTCCACCAATTACTCTCCCTCCATCCATCCTCCTCCCCCTCTTTTTATTAATCTCACTTATCTTATCTGTTATCTGCTATAAAGAAAAGGCAGGGTCTTTTTTTCAGATATTGGATATTTTACTTTGGAATTTCCTTTTTTCGCTTTTCATTTCTCGGCAGGCATTCTATGCTCATTATTACCACTTTCCTTTATGCCTTTGCACAGAATTATAAGAACTACTTCAAAATAACTGTCAGCTAATGCCATCATGTTGGTCATCTTGCGGTTATTCTCATTGATTTCTTTTATTCTTGAATATGGGTGACATTTTCTTCTTTCTTCTTATGTCTAGTTCTATCTTGGGTATTACTCTCTTTTCATTTTTTATGAAAATGTTTCCTTTTTATTTTAGCAAGTGGTTAGTACTGCTGAAATTTCAAAATGTATTACAAGTCCAAAAGTCAACACATTAACACTCTGTGTTATCTACAGTGGACAGCAGCTAAAATAACTGGTGAGTCTTTTTCACTTGAACCAGGCTGCTTGGACTATAAACAGACATAGGTAGTTCAGGACTCAGCCAAGTATTTGGGTGGAATATAAATGCAGAATTGGAAGTGTCCCCTCTGTGGTTCTGTTCTTTGCAGATGAGAAAGCGAAAAGTAGATTTGGCAGGTGGAAGTCAGCCTGGCACTAACAGGTGGGACTTGCTGTTGTTAGGAGTTAGCCAGACAGTCATAATAGGCTGTGGGTATGCTGAACGCTGAAGAAAAAGGAAAAAGAAAAAGAAAAAAACAATCTCAGACAGGACCATTCTGTGATCATGATAAGTCAATACAAAAAGATCATTCTATAATGATGTAGAAAAATAGACAAAAACAAGACCATTGTCCAATCCTCAAGAACAGCTAGACTTTCCCTGCAGCTAATATAGTAGCTGCTGTACTTTCACAGAACTATTAAGAAATTCTAAGATGCCCAACTATACAGTTACCTCCAGTTCTTAACATTGAATCCAGAGCAAAGCTCTACCACCTTAAAGAGGCCCCTAAAGAACATGATGCGAGCCCAAATTCTAGCTTGCACGAGAGTCACCATGATTCTCCATGGTGTGTGTCCTTCATTTCTGTGACTCTATAATCTCAGCTGTGTTCACCAGGCGCACTTCCCATGATCTTTAGTGGAAGGGGAAGGACAGAATTTCCTCTTTACTCTCTAGTATCTGTAGTAGATTCTAATTCTGCCCTCTGATTTTTCAAGTCACAAAACAATAGAGCTTTCATCCAATTTCTAGCCTCTCTGCACTGTGCTACATGTGCTTACCCTGTGGCAAAAACTGATGAAAATACCAAGAAACTCACCTAGTACCATTCTTCTTTTTCTAGTTTCTGCCGACTTCGGGTTATTTCTCAGTGACTTCAGATAGTCATTTATTACAGTTTTCCAGAACTTATGATTGTATCTCCAGGAGATAATTCTGTTATGAACAACTTTACCATTATCAAAAGCAGAAATTCTTTTTTGTTGTTGTGAGAGTACATTACTCTGTATCATGTGATCAACTTCTACACTGAGCAATATTTTTGTGATAGCACAACTTAGTAGTGGCTGTCATATTTCATTGCAATATGTGGGAATTGAGTTGTAGTTGCTAAATGAATAAAGAAACCTAAATTGGCTGGAGAGGACCTATTAGGTCATTCAGAGTGAGGCTGGCTGCCCTTTTGTCAGCCTTTGCTGGACGGGGAGCAAAAGATTTTTCCAAACAATATAATTATAACAATGTATCCATTTCCAGGTCTAATTTTAACAATAATATAAAAGTATCATGGATAGAGATCATTGTTATATATATACATATACATATAGGTCTGGCCCATGGATACTTTGCTAGAAGGCATCACCAGGAAATTTGTAGCCAGTGCTCATGGGAAAATAATTTGTCACTAAAATAACAATGATACCTGGAAATTGAAGTTGATGTAATCATTAGTTTTCTGAAACTTTTTACAAAGCTTTGTACTTATCTGATATATATCAGGGAATAAGTCATTATGTCTTATGGGAATCAAGGACTCTAGAAGCACATTCTTTTGCAATCACTTAAAGTCCAATGTGTTTCTCCCATGGGTTAGATTTGTCTGGGTTCTGTCTGGAGAGACAAATCTTTAACATTATTTACTCTTAGAATTTCTCTCTATCTTATGAGCAACACACATCATTTTTCATATAGACAAAGCATGAGATTTAGGAGTGCTTATGTGTTTCTTTAGTCATTGGATTACATTGATGTATTGTTAACTTTAAGCCATTTTTTTATTGTATCTGTCTTATGTCAGCATAAAAATTTTGTAACTACTTTTTAGAAGCATAAATATTGCCTTTGGTAAAAGAAAAATTTAATACTCCACCTGCCTTCCAGTCTCGAAGGCCCTCCCCCAGCCCTCTACCGTCCTCGTAGCCTACTGTGCCTTTTATCCAAGGGAAACATGTTGCCTCCTACCGTAGTGTCTCTTTCCAACGTATTTGCTCATGATTGTTGTTATGTGTGTTGCCTGACCCCCCCACTAGCATGGAGGATCCACAAGGTAGAAATATGACTGTTTTCTTCACTGAAGTTATCCTTGGAGACGGAAGTAGTATTTGGCATGTAAAAGTTCCTTGATAGATATTTATGAAAGGAATGAATGAAAATAATTTGTTCATATAAACCAAATTTTTCCTGACTATTAATTTGGAATGAATTAAGTAATCCAAATTGGCTTGTCTCTTTCATTTAAACTCTCTGCCAGAGTCATCTACATAAAGCACAGTCCAGGTCTTTTTTAATCTTTCCTCAAAAATTGTTACCATCTCCCCAGTGCCTATAAAACGAAATCCAAACTCCCTAGCTTGGCATTTGAGGCCCTCTGCAATCTATCCTCAGTCTGCCAACAATTTCTTCAACCAACGCTCCCCTTCTGCTTCAGCTCTTTCCGGTGTGATCTTTGGGCTTACTTTCTTATCATCTTCTGCAAATATCTTCTTTGTGCCGTGGCCTATTCCGGTTGCCTTATTTCCAGTGGGAACCACATTCCCTATCTCCCCTACCTGGATTTACTTTTCTTCATGCACTTCTTACTTTTGAACATGCCATAAAATATCGCTACCAATTATATTTATCCTGCCTATCTCCATGAAAACAAGGATTTGTGCCTGCTATTTTTTCCTGAGTATCACCGCCGTTTAGAATAGTTCTCTGTCCCCATCGCTGGAGCAGCCTTCCCCTCCACTTAGATTTCCCTTCCCTGAACTCAGCATATCTACATCCTTTCTATTTGCCAAGGCCTACCCTAAATGCCATCTCTTCTGAAAAATTTCCCTGCTCTCCTGAAGTCAGGTGAAGATAATTTCTTCTCCTCTGAACATCAGTACCATTTAACTAGAAACTACTTTTATATCACTGAAAAATGTTTTATTGCTTGTATTTTGGGCTATTTATGTGCATATCTTATCTGTCCTATTGCTGTTCCTTAAGAACAGCTTTGATCACTAACTCAGCTTTACAATCTCAGTAGCACTTAGTACTCCATGTACACAGTAAATACTCAGTAAATATGTGTCGAATAAAAGCAGCATGAATATGCTTATCATAGCACTTTCTATTGAAATATGAAATCAAGATAAAAACAGGATTGTGAGTTATGTAGAACCTCTGTGAAAAGGAATTTTGAATTTGAACTTGCTCATTTTGGGGAGAAATCCAATTATGTCTTAAACTCAATGGACTGAAAATATTCACTAAAAATGTATTTGATATATTTGATTTCATGTTTAGAGCCTGGGCTAAGTCCTATCATTGGCTCTTTTACTTCAGAATAATTTGCATCTATCAAAGCATTTGTACCTTGCAAAAACCTGTTTATTCACAAACTCATGCCATATTCAGTTACCTGGAATAGCACACAGTTTTATTAAGGAAAACATAATTAAAGATGCAAAGAACATAGATAAGATTAATATCAAGCAATATACAAAGACTTACCATCACTTGGGTTTTTTACTTTTTCATAGAGTATTAACCAGTCAGTGTACACTAAATAGGACTAGACAGTGCTCAAAAGATCATAGGACTGAAAGCAAATTTACGAGCTTACTCTTCATTCTTTATTATGGAATTCCAGAGGAAAGCCTCGATCATTGAATACTTGATTTCAAAACTTTCTCTGATAGTCTTTTGCCTTGTATCCATTGTCTATTATCCACATAAAAATGGCGCCCTCCCTTCTGTATGAAAGTTCCATATTCCAAAGTTCAATCTTCATCAATTAAGCCTTAAAGAGAAAAGATTTTAGTACTTGTTTTAAAGAAATATTTCTTCTTCTTTTTTATTTTTTTGTTTTTTCACCCAAATCCTCAATGTAAAAGTATTTTCAAAGTAATTGAAACTGGGCTCACTCAATGGAAAACTGACAATTAGTATATTATATTTCTTGAAGCTCTTTAAAACCTGATATTGAAAGAAATGAAAGCTCTGATAGGATGGTGCACAAAGTCTTAAATAAATGTGTCGCAGGGAAATCATTGATATTGAGCATGTATAATGCCGTGGAATTCTGAAGTGTGTCAGTGGGGTAGCCAGATGGTGGTATGCAATAAAACGTACTTTCCAAACTCTTCCTGTAGAAACTTACAATCTTGGCTCACAACAGGAGTCTACTCCCTTTCCACCTGTCCCATGTTGCTGAAAGACTCTGGCAGGAAACCAGGCCCTGTGTTAACTCCCAGTGACACATACTCATGTTTGCTTCCTTCAACTCTGTGCCCAGCCTCTCTCAGCCACCGCACATGCAGCTATGCTTGGAGCAGACCAGACCTAGAGAGATCAGGGTTGGTGTGGTGGAGTCAGACTCAGTGAAGTTGACCATTCCCTAGGATTGTGCACTACTGTCCCTTGATTTCTAAGCTTCCTGAGCACCAGTGTTAGGATATCTTAGCAGCACAAACTAGATATCCTTTCATTGTCTTTCCCTTGAGACTTTTTTTTCTGGTTTAGTCCTTTATCCCTGCTATTGATAACCCCTTAGTAATGAATTCAGTTTCTCAGGATTTTTAATCATCTTATCTGATTCTCATGTCTCATGTGTGATGAAATTCAACAAATATTTATTGTGATTATGAAAAAAATGAATAAGTGATAAAGTTATTTCCTACGTCACCTTTCTACTGCTTCAGATCTAAACTAAAAGTGTTTGGTGGTAAAATGATACTATTTTTAGGGTCAGCTAATAGCTTAGGGGGATCACTATATAAAAATCTCATTATTTAATCCTTTTAGAGAGATATCAATAGTACCAGGTCAGGATTGTTTGCATTGTTACTGCATTGCCAATTGCACAAGCCATGAGAATTCTTTTGAAAATTAGGGAAAACTGCCCAGTTTAAGCACCGTGAACGTTAGCATCAACCTGTTGCTGACATGGCTGGCTGTGTACTCCTTTTTTGAAAATTGGAAGGTCTTTGAAATGGATTAGTGGTCTTTCATAATGATCAGCAGTAGCAGAATAAAACAACAATGATATATAGTTCTTATTTTGTCATTTTTTGTAATCAGAAAAAAAATGAAGTTGTTCCATGCCAGATTATAGTTTATCCAAACTGTGTCTTCTCATCTATACCTTAGTGAATGTGGAGAGAATCCGGGGGTGGGGAGCAAAGAATTAATGTGGCTTATAAAAAAACTAGAAAAATATTCAGACTACGTCAAATTCGAATATCTGCATAGAACATTAAAACCTATTCTATGGAACAATGTGCTTTAAATTGAGGTGTTAGTAGCATGGAAAAAAAATCAAGATTTAAGTGATAAAGAGACAACTATAAAATGTGGGTTGGTTGGCTGCAGTTCTGCCCATGAAGCACTAGCTGGCATTAGTGTGAAATTTAAATTCACTTCTGCGCTGGTGATTGCCTCTTTGGAACTCATTAAACATTCTTTGGCATCAGATTTTAGACTGAGCAAAGCCATAGAGCGTGATCCAGGCAGAAATTAACCTCAGGGTCTATAAGCTCCTGTAACTGAGCAGCTAAGAAGTTTATATTCTGTCCTGGAAGAAGATTCTCAGAAAAGGTGGAATTTGGGGAAGGAACTTAAAGAGTTTGAATCTCACAGCTGGATATGGAGTCAACAGCAGTATGTGGTTTCACCTTCATTCCTATTACTCTTCTTAGGAGTTGTGTGCTAATCTTTTGAGCTTCATCATTTCAGTTTCTGCTTGAGAGCTGGCTCTTCAAAAACTTTAAGTGACAATGACAGTCTACAGAATTGCTCTTTGAGAACAATTAAACAAAGTCAAGAGGCATGTAATATTTTTAGCAGTGGGTAAAAGGGATCGTTTAACTGTGACAAAGTGAAGCTCGTAGTCTTTAGAATAGTTTCGACAGATCTGATTGTTACATGACAGGTTTGGGGTGATGGCTGCTACAGGCTAGCTGAGCCCAGAAGGTAGGTAGAGGATATAGCACAGGCATAATGGATGTGAACTTAGGAGATAGAAGGGATTTCTCCTGGCAAGAAAGTTTGGGGGTGTTTTTTCTTCTATTCAATAAGTGACCGCAGAAGAAATCCACTGAAAATAACATTAAATAACAGCACTAGCCAGTCATCATGTAGAATGAGAAAGAGTAAAAGAATACTCACGAAAGACAGAAGCCTAGAATAGCAAGTAAATAATTTTCTGGCTATCAGTGTACTATTGGTATTCATTTCTTGAAATAAGGGAATTAACAAAGAAACTAAGATAGGCAAAACTGTTCATTAAATAGACAACTTGCTCTTAGTACAGCTATTCTGAATGATAATGGTTAAATACCAATTCTGAGTCTTGACTCATTAACTCTTAGGTATATATAGGGCTTAGCAGCAGAATATTGTATAAGACACAAGTTACCACATCCTCTGGAAATGAACTGTTGTTGTTTTTATATCAAGATCAGCTATATTTCAATTTCTAGAAAACACATGCCTAGACCACCTCTGTGTGTGGAGAGGTATAACATGAAGGTTCAGAGTAGCTGTGGTACAAATTGAGAGAGTGGAGAGCTGGGAATAGAAAGTTGGCCTCCTGCAGGAGTGCTGGGAGGAGTTAGACCTCTCCTCCCACCTCTCATCCATCAGACCTCTTTACTGGTATTGTGGGGAATGCAACCCAATTGGTAGCAGTTCAAATGTGAGCTCAGCAGCCATGGGATTTTGGAGCATTCTTTATTCAAGCCTTATTTTATTTACATGTAAAATGGAGCCCAAATAACAAACTAACAGGGTTTTTATATAGTATGCATAAAAAGAAAAGAGCATAGGATTAAAGTTTTGGAGTCAGTCTGGGCTTTAATCTTGGCTCAACTGCTGACAAGTTGGTTGACTTAGTTCCTTTGTTTCCTCTGGTAAATGAAGACAAGATCAGTATTTCCTGCTGATGTGTAGTGAAGATTAAATATGTTTATGTATGTTAAGCACCAGAGCAGTCCTATTATACGGTCAGCTATGTTATCTCTGATTATCAGTATGAAAAGTGTCTAGGAAAATGCTTACCACATTATAAAGTTTCAGCAAAAGGAAGCTGATAGTATTACTGTGGTTGTTTTTACTGTCTGTTCCTATCTGGAAACTCTATGCCTATATTACTAAATTGTCTTTCAGTTTTGAAACCAAATTACTACACAGGTTTCAAAGTGAGGGTAGAAGCATTCTCTTCCTTATAGACTGTGGTGGTAATAATAAAAAACTTAGAATAACAAATTTTACCCATTAAATAAATACATAAAGGGAAAGATTTTTTAAAATTTTTGATTCATATAATTAGACTCAAGTAAAATTCCTAGCAGCCTCAATTTCATACAAATGAGCAAAAATGCCAAATTAACTGAGTTACTATGGTAGGTAGGACCAGTAGGTAGTGAAGAAATCAATACTATGTTTTAATATTTGAACACCTTAATTCATATTCTGTAAAAATGATTCAACCAGCTTAATAAGAGAGATTTTCAGTGACATCGAATTTGGAATTCTTGGGAAATGTCAATAAAAACATGAATTAGGCAGTGAGATGAGATGAAAACGGAGATGAAATTGAAATTGGATCTCAAATAAAGATATCAAACAAGGATGAAATTGCTATTCAAATAAGAAAAACTTTGATAGTGACTAATAATATTTTCCATTTATAAAATTGATATGGGGGAAAATTTGTCTTATTTGTAAGGAAACTACTTGACCAAAGAAGTTATCAGTAGATTTTCTTGAACTGTTGAAAACACATCTCAACATGTGATCACAAAATATATACATAAAAGTATGATGATTTAAAAGTAAATAATCAAGGACATTAAATTTCAACATTTCTTCTTCACTCTATGTAATTTTCTAGTTCCAAATTAACAATGACTATTACTTTTAAATTGAAAAACAAACAAACAAACAAAAAAACTACCTGTGAAGAAAAAGTAGATATAGGCCACAAAGAAAGAATGTGTGATCAGGGGCAGTGGCTCATGCCTGTAATCCTAGCAATCTGGGAAACAAGGCAGGTGGATTGCTTGAGTTCAGCAGTTGGAGACCAGCCTGAGGAAGAGTGAGACCCTGTCTCTATTAAAAATAGAAAAACTAGGCAGGCACTGTGGCAGATGCCTATAGTCCCAACTACTCAGGAGGCTGAAGCCAGAGGAACTCTTGAGCTCAAGAGTTTGAGGTTGCTATAAGCTATGATGCTGGGACACTCTAGACTATGTGAAAAAAAAAAATACAAAATAAATTAATGAAATGAAAAGAAAGAATATGTGATCAAAGAGGAAGTTGGGGTTCCAGAGTTTCAGAAACATTCCTGATAGCATAAAAGAAGCAACTGAATGGTGAGAAGGGCTTCCTTGAAATTTTTCATTGGAATGGAATTCTTCAGTATACAGATTAAAAATGGGAACTCAGTTTTCCTTCCCACTGTCTTTCAGAGGCTGATGAGTCTTTTGAAAATGAAATTGCTCACTTATACTTACAAAGTCTTTTGGTGCATGGCCATGCCTCTGGCTCCCATGCTTTTAGCTACCTATTTGTTCATATGTTCATATATTTATTCAACTATGGGACAGGTACTGTGCTAGGATCTGGAGACAAAAAGACAAATAACACAGAGATCTGTCTTCAAGAAGGTTACAGTCTAGTAGGAGGAATGGGCCTGCAAAAATAAACAAAGAGTTATATTTAATGTTATAACTGGAGTAGTAGAAACGCAAGCAGAGGGAATAATTAACCCCTTCTGGCAGTACCAGGGAAGACATTTAAAGGAAAGTCTTGAATGAAGAAAGTTCTTTTTACAAAGAGAGACTCTGTCTTTATAATGTAGAATTCATCGTATCATTAGCCAAGACATTTAGGTTTTGTGTAGTCCTTTGTAGATGACAAAGTGCCTTCAGATGCATCATCGTACATAAAGAACATTAAAAAAAAAAGTTAGTCCCCCCTTGAGGCATTTTGATTACAGCTTGTTGATTTTGTCTTTCCTTAAAGGCCCGAGACTTTCATCTCTATAGTGTTTATGTAAAGGGAGTTATTCCAGTTTACTATTCCTGCATGACAACTCCCAAACACAGTGATTGAAAGAAATAATAATCAATTCATTCTCTCTGATTATTTCTGCACGTCAAGATTTTGAATAGAACCTTGGCCAAGCAGTCCCAAGGAGGGGTTATTCACATAGTTGCAATCACCTGGTGACTGGAGCTAGGACAAAAGTAGGCTAGAGCAGTGTGGGCTGGTTGGGCATCTCTGTCTATGTGTGCATTGGGGACCAGCCCCAACTATACTGTGGGTTTCCTCCCAGTGGCTTGGCAGAAATGAGACTATGAAGGAAGAATGGAAAAAAAAGAGATAAGAGAAAGTTTAAGAGAGAGCTAGGCCAGGAGGCTGCCTGGTTTCTTGGTGAGGTCAACACAGCAGCAGCGTCTTGCCCCAGGCTAGCTCCTTTTTTATTTCATACACCATTGTTTTAATTATAAATTTCATGAGGGAAAGGCAAACAATTACATTATGATTCTTGCTGCACTTGCATTCTTCTAACTAAACTATTCCTTTAACTAATATGTTAATTGGATGGATTTACTTTTTATTCTAAAGTTTTTGTGATCTTTAACACAAACAGAACTTGGACCCTAAGATCAGGACGTCAGAGAAGCCTCCAATTAGGCCACACACACAAGTCACAGAAGTGACAGTTGATACTCAAGAAGCTTTTTGCTCAGACAGATGCTTCTGGTCATACCAAGGTGATAGAAGCAAAGAGATATCTCTTCTGGTCTGGAGCAAATCTTGCCTTCTTTAACAAGGTTTAAACGTTCTGCATATCCTACCTCCTCAAAAGCACTCACTCTCCTAGAGCAAGTAGCTCCACCTGCCTGGGCGAGCCTCACCTGCTTAGAGACCTTACAGTGGAGTAGCGCTGGAGGAGGCGTGCAGGTTCAGCAAGAAGCTTCTCGAGTTTTCAACGTGCCAAGCCTCCAGCAAGGTAACACATTTTGCACTGGGTTTTGCAGGCGTCCTCAAACTACAGCCTGTGGGCCACATGCAGCCCGCCTACGGCATTTATTTGGCTCACCAGGTTTTTTTGCCACCGCTGCATGTCCTGCTTAGCAGCTGACTCGCCTGACCCGAGGACCGCAGTCCGGCCCTCCAATGGTCTGAGGGACAGTGAACTGGCCCCCGGTTTAAAAAGTTTGAGGACCCCTGGTTTAGGGTTTCTCAAATCCACTTCTCTCCTGTTTTGTTTTCCTTTGCCCATCCTCTGCATCATTTTCTTAATTCAATTCCTAACCTACTTCTAACTAATATTGAATATTGGTTTTAAGCTTATTAAATCATTATTACTGGCAATGCAAGCACATCAAGATATGACTAGTCCCACATGTGCCTGCATGTGTAGTCTCAGGGCTTCTCCAGGTGGTGTGACCACATGAGTTAGTTTGGGGCTGCCTCACAGCAGGGGGGCCTCAGACCAGTCAGACTACTGATATACTGCGTCAGGGGCCCTTGCTAGCAAGGTGGAAGCTGAATCACCTTTTCTGACCTTATCTTGAAAGTCATACCGCATTACAATCTGTTGGCCACAAGCAAGCTACAAATTTAAGGGAAAGGGAATTAGACTTAACTGCTTAATGAATGAAAGGCAAGTTGCTAGGAGAATAGTTGAGATGGGAGGTTTCATTGTGATCATCTTCGGAAAATACAGTCTTTACATCCTCATTCAAGCTCTGAGTGAACAAATTATTCTTCTTTAAGGAGGACGGCATGAGATCTTATCAGAAAATAATCCAGACTAAATGGAAATTACTGGATATTATCCAATATTTTAAAATTGACTTTTAAAATTTCAATACCTGCCACTTTCTAGTGAAACTGAGATCAAAACATGATAGGATAGATAAGAAGTATTTCATTTGGCAATGAGGAAGGATTTTGTGACAAAGCAGGTCATTGAATGTTAGAAAAGGTTACTACAGAAAACAGAAGAATCAATTTCTCTGGAGGTTCTAAAAACTGCTGGAGAGGAATTTCATGAGTTTCACTTGTGTCAGTGTGGTCCTAGCTAGAGGGGAGAGATAGATTGGATGACTTTTTTAGACCTCTACCAGTAACATAATTCTTCTGAATTCACGGGCCATAACGAGGTTGTCTGAGTAACCTTGGAAAGGTGTTTTGGTCAATGAAAGAGCTTGTTTTATTTTATTTTTATATGTGTCATTCATCCCTTTATTTTGAACTCTATGTCCCATGAAAAACATTGCAATTTCCTACGTGTACTGTTCTAACCAATGCCATTACTAAAGGGTGTTCCAAGTCCTAATTCCTTTCCTGTGATTAGTAACTAGAAGGAAATACTTTGTGTTGAGTTAAAATTTGAGGCTCTTTTTGCTTGTCATGAATGGCAAGATCAGTAAATAATCTGTGTTTAATGGTTTGTGTTTAAGTATCTTATGTCAAGCATGTTGGTGTGTATAGGATATCTATCATGTGGAGAGCTCAAGTTGTGTCAAGTATTTTGCTTTGCCTACATTACTTGATTTGATTCTAAACAACTTCGGTGTACATTTAGTGTCCCCATTTCAAAGATGATGTAAATTAAGCACATAGAAGTTAAGTAACTTGTCAGAGGTCAAGAGACAAAGAAATTTAACCTGAATATGCTAACACTGAAGCCTTATTAATTAATGAGGAACTATACTATTTATTATTGAACAGCAATGAAATATGTATTCAATCTCTTTTTCTACGTTTAAATTGTATTTTCAAATAAGATCTGAGTCTGGAATTTATAAATCAGAATCCCACAATGTCATTGAAGTACATGCCAACTGCTCCTTTATCTGGCATGCAAACCCTTTTACAATCTGTTTCACTTAGCTTATTTTTTTTCCTATTCCTCTAAGATACACCTCTGCTATAGCCAAAATGGGCATTCCCCATGCTTTCATGAAAATGTTCTTTTACCTGATGATGGTAGAAGAGCTCATCACATTCTTCCTTATCTTCCAAGCCATTCAAAAGCTGTCTTTTCAAAGAAAAGAAAAACTGTCTTTTCCATAAAGCCACATAGGCTAGCCAAAAAGAAGAGATTTCACCTGTATTCCAGTAACTCTTATTTTCTGAATGATTTATAAGAAATTTCGTCATGTTATAGGTGCTATTTATCTGGGTAGAATCCACTCACTAAGTCATAAATTTCTAGGTGGAAAAATTGGCCACATTCCTCACTTTTTTCCTATTTTCTAGTCCTGGCACAGTGTGCCACAATTCAAATTTGTTTTATGTTGGTTAAGTAGCCAACTTCCTGTTAACCAGTGTCTGAACTGAGCTGCTTTATTGCCTGAATTTCAGTTTCCCTGACCTGCACTGGAGAGTAATATTTATTCTCCTCAGCGTTAAATGTTATCATGATTATGATGTGGCTAACCAACTTTTGTGGAAATGTTGCTATTAGCCTAAGAGTGATTTCTCTGTTTGCTTTCACCGTATCACTTCTTCAGTGTATTTTTTAATAACTCTAGAATGCTCTTTTATCAGATAACAAACACAATTAGGTGTACCTTGTTTAAACAATTGAGCACCAAGAATCTGGTCTGATTTACTTAATTGATTAGCCCCCAGCACCAATGATGCCAAAATTCTGAGCTGAATTTCTGAGTATAATTCTTTTGAAGCCAAAAGCTTGTGCCATTTCGTAGGGCCGTAGACTGCACACCTGAAACTGGCCAGCACCTACTGTGCTATTTACATTAGAGTCTGTACCAATGTATTGATTTATACGTACTGTCAGTTTTGTATATGAAGGAAGGTGATACTAGGAGTAAAGATTTTGAATGTTAATCCTAAAACTCAAACACTGCCTCAGACTATATATGAAGTATACCTTCACTATTATTATTTAAAATATATAGTATGGCCATTTATTGATACCCTACTTTATTCTAAAAAGGATTTTAAGAATTTTGTAAAGATACTAAGATATAAATTTTAACATCAGTTATAACTAAATGATAAGGATGAGGTAAGATAATAACAAGGATAAGGGAATAAAACAGACCCCAGAATAAAGCTACTAGTCAAGATCAATGTTATGTTGTCATATGCATATGCTCTTAGCAAGAGTAGGCTACAAATTGTCCTCTAATTAGCAACATGAAGTAGGAAACCTATTTGAGTTTATCGTTAGTCGTACTGATTTGCAGTACCTATTAAATACAAACCAACATTAGCTGAAGAAGTGTGTGAGTACTTAGGGAACTAAGAAATCACTTTCATGAATCTACTGTTTAAGAGTAGAGAACACTGTTTAATCCTAGGAATGATCGGTTGGTAATAATTACAAACCAGTATTAGCTGCTTCAAATTAGAAAACTTTAAAGATTATAGTTAATGGTATTAATTACATTTGGTGATTGTGCTTTTTGTTCATAATATGCCAGTATCTCCTGTATGAGGCAATTTGTGATTACTCTGTTGAACTGTCTAGATTCATAGCTCTCACCTTCCGCAGGACTCCAGAAAAACCGTTCATGCCAGTGGTGGCAGCTCATTCTGTCACCACAGACTTGATTTTAAATGCCATGCCAGGATAGCATTTGAAATACTTGTCGGTTTGCCTGTATCTCTATTTCTAGGTTCCTATCATGCTGCTTACAACCTACCCTCAACCCCAGTCACCTTGGATCCCCATATTCAAGTTCAGTGTTTTCCATCCTTTGGCCAGAGATTGTCACAGATTCAAGGGCAGGAAAGATGGCTGTAGGAAAGTTTCCCCTACCGAGTGAAACAGAGAAGCTCCCTTTTTTCTGTTATATTGATTATAATTCCATATGTAATTCCACTGGAGAAAAAAGCATTCACCTGCCTTTAAAAAATTAATAACTTGAAAAAGTCAATACTCCCTGAGGTCTCTTTGAGGCTTAGATATTGATTAATTAGATCAGCTAAGCTGAGTATCTTTTCATACATTGACCATATATGTTTTCTGATTCTTAGATTATATATTGTGCCACCGAAATCTCTCCCTGTTTTGGTCTGTAGGTAATCCTGTGCATATGCAGGACATTTTTATAAATTACACATTTCTCTTTCTTTTTGCCTTTTTATATAGTTTCTTATTTCTTACTTTGGCTATTATGATATAGATTATTTTCCTTTATCTTATTGTTTTTCCTAAAAGAAATATATGATCTTTCATCCATGGAACTTTCATTTTTAAGACATATGAAATATTTTTCAATAATGCATTTCATGCATTCACTTTTTACTCAATATTTAAATTATCAGATGAGTAGATATTAAAGGTCTATTGCTTACTTTGACAAAGTTAAGGACAACTTTCTACTTAAATCATCCTTTTTCATCACGAACATCTTTTCTAGAGTTCACTTGATACAAAGCTTGAGCAATACTCTTTTTTATTTATTACACCAGCCTTAATCATATCAAAATCGTAAAATATACCCTTTGAAATTTAATATTAGCCTGCAGTTTTATTGAGGCAAGAAAAACTAATGATGTGTTAGCAAACCCAGCAGAAGGATATTCATGATTATTGAAAAATGGGCATGAGGGCGGCGCTTGTGGCTCAGTGAGTAGGGTGCCAGCCCCATATACCGAGAGTAGCAGGTTCAAACTCAGCCCTGGCCAAACTGCAACAACAATAAAATAGCCAAGTGTTGTGGCGGGCGCCTGTAGACCCAGCTACTCGGGAGACTGAGGCAAGAGAATTGCCTAAGCCCAAGAGTTGAAGGTTGCTGTGAGCTATGTGACACCACAGCACTCTACCGAGGGCAACAAAGTGGGACTCTGTGTCTAAAAAAAAAAGAAAAAGAAAAATGGGCAAGATACTATAATGGGACTTGCTTAACAAGTCAGAGGTTTTTATCTAAAAAGGTACAAATTAATCTAATTTAGATGTGTATCTGTTGAATAAAATTTAATGCATATCTTATTAGAAAAAAAACTTAAAATATTGCATCAGAAAATAAAAGAACAAATTTTAAGAATATATCAATTCTTAATTTACTTCAACCAATTCATAAAGCATGATTCACTTTGACTCTAATTCTACATTTCCATTCTTGGAAGAGAATATGTGTTCTCTTAGTTGCATATTGTAGGTAAATAGAGGAAATTGCTTCAGGTCTCAGTGACTTTAAAAATGATCACAAATGTCATTTAAATTATTTTAACTGAGTTATGTATATTTTGTATGGTTTATAAACATCTGAAATTTATTTACAATAATATTAAAGTGTTGTGGGACGAAAAACTTTTGTCTTGTGTCAAAGTAAGAAAATGACTCCTCTATTTTTTGGAAACTTCATGCTCTGACGTATATTTAATGAAACATGTCGCTGTCAAGTGAGAACAGCACAGGCTCTGGGTCAGACCAAACAGGTCTTTAATATTTTCTGTCTTAACACTAGGATAGCAATTCTTAAATGTTTCGGTCTCTGCCCCACTGTTAAAAGTTACTGAGAACCCTAAAGAGAGATTTTGTAAAATGTGGGTTATATCTTTTAATACTTATTACATGTGAAATTAAAATTCAGTTATCTTAGAAATAGTAGTTTATTTAAAATAACAACAAGCCAGGATTTTTATGAAACATAAGCATATTTTCCAAAACAAAATAATAATAAAAGGAATGTATTATTTTACATTCTTGCAAACGTATTTAATGTCTGGCTTAATAGAAGACAGCTGGATTTTCCTATTTGTTTCTGCATTCAATCTGTTGCAATGTGTTATATTGGTTGAGGTACATGAAGAAAAATCTGTTCTGACATAGATATATAGTTAGAAAAGGCAAGAGTATTTTAATACCTTTTTAGATAATTGTGAATATTCTTCTTTAATGCCACACCAAAACTTGGTAAGTGGTAGTTTCTTAAAGGTCAGGTGCAGTGTAGAATTGAAAACTGCATTGATGAACATTTATTTGTACTTTGTTAAATTTAATTTCTCTGGTATATCTTGCACTTTGGGTAATTTTTTTTGCATGCATAAGTTTGTTCACATCATACATTGCTCATTGTTTCACTGAATTATGCAGATTTTTCAAATGTTGGCACCTTCGATTTTAACAGTCACCTCATTAATTACACCACCAATCTCAGCAAAGATTTTTTTTTTTTTTGAGACAACAATCTCACTATATGCCTTGGCATCACAGCTCATAGCAACCTCAAACTCTTGGGCTTAAGCAAGTCTCTTGCTTCAGCCTCCCAAGTAGCTGGGACTACAGGGGCCTGCCACAGTGCCCAACTGTTTTCTTGTTGCAGTTGTCTTTGTTGTTTAGCTGGCCCGAGCTGGTTTTGAACCCACCAGCCCCTGTGTATGTGGCCAGAGATCTAACCACAGGGCTACTGGTGCTGAACCACTCAGCAAAGATTTTACATATTAGGAACCTATTAAATGGACAATAGCAGATAGACGTTTCCCAAAATTATAGTCAATCAATAACAGGCTTACTTTATGTCCAGGATGTCTACCAGATATCCAAGTCTGAATAGCCAAAATTTGCCAGTCATTCTTTCAAGTAAAAATAGTGCTTTAGTATCCAATGTACTCAATACTACTATGAAATCAATATATACTCACCTACACATTCATACGAATAGTAAAACATAGCTATAGTCCAGAAAGTAGAAAGGAAGAGGAGGGAGCAGAGGGGAGAGGAGAGGCTGGGGAAGGGAAGGTTTAGGGAAGGACCTCACCTCATGTCCATAATGCAATGGTACATTTCAAAACTATTGTGAAAAAAGTATAATTGTCTTACCACAACAACTAAGTAAGCAAGGTGATGGATGTGATAATCAGTTCGATGTAAGCCTTTCACATTGTATATCAAATCAGTACACAGTACCCCCTAAATGCATCAGTGTAGACAGTTATGAATTCATAAAGGAAACAAAAGAAGAGAAGTGTCTAGTTCAACTTGTAAGGCAGACATCCATGGAGGGGCTTTGGGACAATCATCAGACCTTGGTATGAAGCGAGTTGTGAGCATTTCTCATTTGTCACAGAAAATATTGAAAAAATATGTATTCAAGAATTGTGATTTAATGCATTTTGGCTGATTTTCCTCCCACCCTGAGTGCCTCATGTAAGGAATGTAATGACTATTAGTACAACTTGGTTCCAGCAGCTATACCTACCACTGCTTTTTACCAGAATATAAATGTCAACACAGAGGAAAAGGGAAATGATGCATTAGTATTATAATGAAAATGGTTTTGATCTAATGAGCCCCTTTGAAGGTTCTTAGGCATCCCCAGGGTTCTGCAGACTACATGTTGATAACTTCTATACGAGGGTTTACAGCCTCTTTGAGAGATTCCTCACTAGTAAAAATGAGAGTAAAGATATATATAGATATATAGATATATATATATATTGCAGATGGTTTTGATTTTTAAATATGGTAGTATGGGGTTCTCAAAAATGTAAGTTTCTGTTCCTTTTTTCCCCTTTAAGTACTCTCTGAACAAAGCCAGTGGTTCTTCAGGTGTAACCTCTCTAAATTTATGTTAATGATTCTTACTTTTAGAATATTTATCTAATCCACTGAACAATATCTCTCTAAGTTTCTTTAATTAAGAAATATTCTTAGATACTCATTGGAAAATTAATTGGTATGTTCTCACACTAAAGAATTTCAGGGAGTAAATTTAGAATATCAACTGAACATGTGAAACTCTTCAGGTATTGGTACAACTGGTATTTCCCAGGCACATGGGGTGAAGAACAATGTAAGATCTTTTCTCTCTTTGTCCTTACAAGTTTATATCATTCATATTGTACGTGTCCATTCTTCTCATTAGATTTTGAGCTTCTTGACCAAAAATATATTTTAAGAAAATCACTGTAGTAGATAGTAAACAGTCAATACAGATTGTTATGTTTAGAAATAACCTATCTTCTTGCTGCTATCTCCCACACATTTGGTCCATTTTGTCCTACAAGTTGTTAGGTATATACCCTAGAAACACAAAATATCTAGTATTAAGCCATGTGAAATGGTATTTATAAAAGAAAGTCAGCTATTAGATTTATACACGTGTGCACAGACAGTATAGCTTAGGTGTGGGACCTATAAATCCCGAGGTTACTCCCCTGCTTCATTTCAGATAACTAAATTAAAATTTGGAAAAGAAGATAAATCACAGCTCATCTAGGTATATCTGAATTTACTCAGAAGTTCATCTAACACACAAAGGCATTCGTCAGTGACCATATGTTTCACAAAGATTTGTTCTATGAGAGTGTGAGTCATCTAAAATTGCAGTTCTATCTGTTGGATAATTTTGAAGCATTATTTTTAAGACAGAACAAGGAAAACCAATGCCAGGGGTCTAATAACTTGCTCAATTATTAAATGTCTGTTAGATAGTATATCACTAGACGGGCACAGTGGCTCACATTTGTAATCCCAGCACTCTGGAAAGTCGAGGCAGGTGGATTGCTTGATCTCAGGAGCTGGAGACCAGCCTGAGCAAGAGTGAGACTCCATCTCTAAAAATAGCTGGCATTGTGGTGGGCTCCTGTAGTCCCAGACACTTGGAAGGCTAAGGCTTGCTTGATCCCAAGAGTTAGGAGTTGCTATGAGCTGTGATGTCACAGGACTCTACACAGGGCACAGAGCGAGACTCTGTCTCAAAAAAAAAAAAAAAAAAAGAAAAGAAAAGAAATATATATACCACTAAAATTATTGCATGATTTAGACTTTAGAAAAGGACAACATAGACCAACAAAGTAAAAAACAGAGCTAAAACAGATTGTTTTAGGCCTGTTAAATATTTTACATAATAAACTTAAAATGTAAAATTGTAATGCAGTTTATTTCTATTACGATCCAGCTAATTGTTGTTACTGTCATCATTTCCTGGAACTACAGGGGAGCTCTGCAGATCCCCACTTTTATTAAAGCCTTTCAGGATCGCCTATGTGTGATACCAGCAGATAATGTAGTGGTCTGTCTTTCTCTAACAAAGGCACCACAAAGAAATACAAGTTTCTCTGATACACATCATAATGTAATTTGTCTACCACATTTAAAGTATCAGTAAAAAATAAATCACAGAGCTACTGAGCACCTTGCACGCAGACTGAAAGATCAGAGTATCTTTGTCAATAATTTTGTTGTAGGTAGTGAAAGTTCATGCAGTTTCATCTAGTACAGATTTGTATGCCTTTACAGAGAGCCAATTTTTAAAATTTACACCTACTTGCACAGATAAGGAAACTTGACATAGAGAAGTTATATATCAGATTTGCTTCTGTGTAACAAGCAGTTATTAGTACAGTCAGTGGCACACAGCAAAGACCGTTTACACTGTCTCACAGGGCTGTGAGTTCAGGGCTGGGCTTAGTTCAGTGGTTTTGCTGGTCTTTGCTGGATTCACTCCCTGACCTTGGGCTGACCATGGGCTCTTCACTAGGCCAGGGACAGCTCTGCCCCACGTGTTTCTCATCCTTCTCTTAGAACCAACAATCTAGTGTGGACATGCTTGTTTATTTTTAATGGTGATGGTAAAAAAACATTCAAGGCCTTTTGACATCTAGGTTTACAGCTGTTACAGTCTCACATCTCAATTGTCCTGTTGTCTGAAGCAAGTCACATGCGGTAGTCAAATGTACTACACTCTCACAGGAAGGACTTGAAACATCCTTGACAGAGGATGACTACAGAGGGGATAAATAATGGGGGCCCTACATGCAACTAATAGTTCACTTTGCGTTGTCCTGGGTGCAACCTATAGCGACGGCTGAGGTAGGTCGAGAACACACACTTCTTCAGGCACCTGCTTTCTCAATGGTTTCTTAGACAGATGTTAGGGTTTCCTTCTAATTTGGTGCATTCAGAGGCTTTTGAGGTAGCACTAAAGGTCCGCATTGAAATTCTAGTTTCTACCTATCACAAGCACAAAGGACAATAGACTCAGATGGTGGGACCAACTTCCATTGCGTCTGTGCAGCTGCAGTGATCACATGCTGCTCTAATTTGATGCCTGTGTTGAGAGAAATAGAGAAAAATCATAATCTCTTGAACACAATTTCTTGTCTTTATCTTATTGCATCTGATTGCTCTGTCCAAATCCTCATTCATAAGCCATAGACGGCATCATCTATTGTTGTTCTTGGATGATATGAGGAAAATAGGCTCAATCCATTTAGGTTGTTATGTTTACAATTTATTATGCATTTTGCATTTTCCAAGACAGTCTGTGAACTTAGAATAAAAATACTGTTGTTTTCTTTTTTATTACTTATCAGTCAATTACTACTTTCAGATATGTGAGTATTAAAGTTGGGGCATTGCACTTAATAAAAACATGTTATTTCCTTAAGCTTGAAGGATGTTCATTTATACTTACACTTCACTTTCCTTATATTAGTGGTAAGAAATCAGTCTGATAGTTAGAGGTACTCTGAGTCGACGGCTAGAGTCATGACAAGTGATCACTCTCTTGATAGTGGTTTGACATTAAACATAATATAAAGATTTTTTTTTGGTCTTATCTCCTGGTGAAAAGTATATCACAATATTAGTTGGGTAAAACCTTTACTAAAATGAAAATACTATATGTATTATTTTTTAACAGTACTTCTCTGTACCTTTTCTTGAAAGGAATTATTTATTTGAATTATTTATTATGAATTTGTTTAACCAAAACGCATGATAACATGAAACTCAGAAAGTCAAATAATTTTGCTAGAATTACTCTTTCACTGTACTTTCAATTAATATGTGTTTAAAAGGCTCAAGTAAAGCGACATGGCTACGTGTGTATGTTCACACAAATATAAATATTTCCAGGAATAGACATCTCCTATTTACATACATTAGAAAATCAAACTGCCCCCAGAAGTTTCTCTCCCCTTTCATGCTTCCCACCTACAAGTAAGGCAAAGCAGTGTTATTTCCTTACTAAAGTAGACTAATGCTTCCCTCTCTGATATAGTCTAGAATATTTTGTGGTTATCCATTCTAGTAAGAGCTAGTAAAGCTTTTGTGGTAATTGCCTACGTTGCTGAAGATCTCGGTACTTGTGTTACTGAGTTTCATCATCACCCTCACCCTCATGTATGTACTATACTTCTTCCTCCACGTAATTTATTCTTTCGTTTTCAGAATTCATTATAAAAAAAACATAATCCTTTTCTCAAAGAATTAAAAGTAGACTTATGATTTGACCCAGAAATCCTAATACTCGGTATTTACCCAAAGGAAAAGAAGTCATTTTATCAAAAAGACACTTGCGCTAGACTGTTTACTGCTGCACAATTCACAACTGCTCAGACGTGGAATCAAATAAGTGCCCATCAGTTCATGAGTGGATTAATGAAATGTGGTGTATATGTATACCGTGGGATACTACTCCACCATGAAGAAGGATGAATTAATGGATTTTGCAAGAATTTGTGTGGAACCGGAGATCCTTATCCTAAGCGAAGTATCTAATAATAGGAAGGCAAACAGCAGATGCACTCACTGTTATAATAAATTGGAACTAACCAGTGAGCACAGAATGCAGTAAACCTCAGTAGAAATCAAGCAGAGAGGAGCAGGGGGTAGGAGAGGGTGAAAAAAAACTACCTTATAGGTATAATGAACACTATCTGGGTAATAGGCACACTTACAACCCTGACTCAAGCATAACAAAAGCAATCCATGTAACCAAAAAAAATCATACCCCTGTAATATTTTGAAATTAAGAAAAAATGGGAAAAAAACTTTTTTAATCCTGTTGGGCCATTTCCTTGCACAGCCCTTTCAGGCCCATCTTCGTCCCTTACCTAGTTACTTTCAAAGAGAAAGTCCAGTTCCTGGAATGAAACGGCCCAGATAAACTTGCAGTGTTCACCCCTTGTCAGTGCCAACCAGAATTCTTATGCTCCAGCAGTCCAATATATGGCAGCTTGATCTGTAAATCCTTTATAAAAAGTGTTAGTTTACTTTCTAAAAAGTGCTTATAGAACATTTAAAATTACAGATAAATCATCAATCCAGAAATTTTTTATTTTTTTTCTGGGGTACAGGGTGCTATTTTTATATACAATTTGAAATATTTTCATCAAACTGGTTAGCATAGCCTTCATGTCATTTTCTTGTTAAGACATTTATATTCTTCATTTAGGAAGATTCACATGTACCCTTAAAAGATGAACAAAATCACTCATAATTCTGCCACTCAGCTCTCGTCATTGTTATAAATGTGGGGTATTTCTTTTTGTATTTTTGTTTCTTTCATTGTATTTTTCCCCAAATTTGTATTGTAAACCATTTTAAACATCTTGAAAAGTTGAAAGAACTTTACAGGGGACATCTGTATGCCTTGGTTATACCACTAACATTTTCCTATATTTTCCTTCTCACATATATAAAATACCCCACTCCTGTATGCATCATCAATCTGTCTTATTTCTGATGCATTGTGAAGGCAATTGCAGACCGCAGTATGCACCACTGCAGAGCAGTTATGGGTTAGTTAGAAGTTCCAGGTGAGGTGAGGAGACCCGACGCAGAAGAGACACTGTCAACGTCACAGGCTTTCCTAGACAGCACTTCTGCCTCCACAAATACACTTCGGGTGTCAGACTACATGTCCTAATTTTTAGTTTGGAAATCTGTGTCCATACGACATATCTGGGGCTCAGAATTTTCTAAAACTAGGTAATGAAATATAGGCCATTCTTGCTCAGGCAGACCAAATCCTCAAGAAATAAACAGAAGAGGCCTCTTTCCTCATCAGTCCCCCTACTTTAGGTAAGAGGCAGCAAGGAATATATGATTGGGGTGCTCTTCCTGCAAGATGCGTACAGAACTTTTTCAAGTCTTTTCCTTTCTTTCATCTCCTTTCTCTTCTCTCTTTTCTCTCTCTCTCTCTCCTTTTTTTAAAGGAAGAGAACCTATTTTATCTCTTGCTTTTCAATTTATAATTAAATTCAGCAGTACAACCTATCTATTCTTTCTTCACCTTGTTACTTTAAGCCTGTACTGTTGACCTGGAATATGGGCATTAGCTTCTCGAGACCTGTGAATCCCCTGAAATTTCACATGCAGCTGTGCAAGTCTGTGTATGCAGAAGCAGCTCCATGTTGTTTATCAGATCCTAAAGGGCACCTGCACAAAAGACTAGGAGAACAACTCCCTTAAATCCAGGGCCATGTAAAAGGTACAATTAGATTTTTCGAGGTATAACATGGTCTCTTAGCATTTTATTAATAGCGAAAATTGAACACCGGCAGTGGGAATTATAGTAAGGGTGGAAGATCTCTGTGTATGATTATTTCTCTAATGTGAACACTAGAAAATGTGTGACCTCCAGAGCTTCTGTTAATGCTGGTTTAATAGGAAGTGCTTTCATTGAAAATATTATTTCAATGAGATTCTCTTACTCCTTCAACCAGCTAGTATCTATTAGGGATTTGGGGATTATAATGTTGTTCAGTCACAGCTTAATTTTGTGCCACCGTTTCATTTCTTCCTTCAAATGTCTGGTAATGAATGTAACCCTTTATTTGTTTTCACTGCCTGCTTTCCCATTCAAAATGATTCTCCGGCTGCATTCCAAAGTGGAGGAACCAAATAGAGATAAAGCTTTTGATGATCAACAGAGTAGACACAGATGGTGTAGGATATAGCAGTGGTTTTCAAAAGCAATTTATACAATTCTGATTCTTTTACTGTCTAATGTCATGTTTACCTGAACTAATTCTTCCTCTTATTATTCATTCTCTATAAATACACTCTGATTTTATTTGTAAGTGCTCCGAAATGTGCTACATAAAAAAAGATTACAACCGCACTTCTGATTCACTTAAAGGAAGTAATTTGTTATGAATTGGGAGACTGGGTTTAAAGAAAAAATGGATGGTAGAACACTGTCAGGAGCTTTTTTAAGATAGAAATTTTTCTCATAGAGAAAAACTGGCTACCTTATGAAAATGTAAGAAACCCTTTATTAAACAGAAAGCTATTTTGCTGAGGGAGCTCAGGTGTAAGTAGAGATTTTGTGGTTGTTTTCAGGGGGAATGTGTAGTTTGGGGTATTCAGAAGCTTCGGTGGGATACATTTTTCTACTAGTCACACAGTGAGGTAGCCAAAGAGAAAGTAAATAAAAGATCTTGTTTTGTTATCTACACATCCTTTAGCACTTCTGCTTCTTACCAGTGTTTAACGCCTCTTTACATTTGCCCAAGTTTCAGCACAGAAACTATAGTAACTGTATGGCAGTACATGTGTTTGTTTTAATGTATTGCTTTAACATCACTCTGCCATAAACTACGGGTAGCCACATTCATGTTACCACTCATTACTGAACTTAGCATGACCCTGTCAGAAATATTTTTACTCTTTCAAAGATATCTGAAGTTCTACTCATTAAAAGTTTCCCTTTTCCAGCGGCACCCATAGCTCAGTGGGTTGGGCGCCAGCCAAGTATACTCAGGCTGGTGGGTGCGAATCCAGCCTGGGCCAGCTAAAATCAACAGTGACAACTGCAACAAAAAAATAGCTGAGTGCTGTGGCAGGCACCTGTAATTCCAGCTACTTGGGAGGCTGAGGCAAGAGAATCGCTTAAGTGATTCTTAAGCTTAAGTATGAGGTTGCTGTGAGCTGTGAAGCCACAGGACTCTACCAAGGGCAACATAGTGAGATTCTTTCTCAAAAAAAAAAAAAGAAAAAAGTTTCCTTTTCCCTTTTCAATTGTAAAGACCTAAAAATAGAAGCAATTACAGACATATCATTAATGAGTAATCAATACAGTCATCCTCTATAAAGCCTACTGATGGATTATGATTCTAGTTATGTCTTTCTTTTTTTTTTTTTGTTTTACCTTTATTAGCGGCTTGGAATAAGGCACTCTGGGCCCTTCAGCGTTTTAAATTTGTGAAATTAGTTTCTATTGAGTACTGATGGTTAGGAATCTATTATCAACAGGTTTTGAATCATTGTAGGAAATCACAATGGGGGAGAAATCCATTTCTCATGGCTTATAATTTACAATGGTACCTGTGGGAATCAAGATCTATATTTAAAAACTTATTTTGAGTGTGCAAACTACTTTTCTGAATAAGAAATACAAACACCTCTAAACAGATAATATTAAGTTATTTTGAATAATACATATTTATAAATTAAACTTCTCTGCTTATTTTGTAATTTGAGTTGGATTTAATTTATTTAAAAGATAATAGTGGAATGCTCAAATGAGAGATTAGGGGCATGTGCCTGGCTTTAAGGTGTGTCATCATATTGACGAATTTATGATGGGCCCTAATTTAGTCCTAAGGTTCAAAAGTTCTAAGTTCTATTTTTATCCATTTAGTCAGAGTAGATTAATTTATGATATACAGGATGGACATAAAGTTAATGTACAATTTAAAATTGTTTTAAATATAGGAAATTGCACACGGACTTTATAGACACCCTGCATAAATCAAACTATCTGTTAATTTCCTCCAAATAGGTCATTGTGATGTAGATTGGAATTCTTGGTTTGTCAAGAACATTACATTTTCCTATAGCAATTCTACATAGCCAATTATAGTCAGATTACCAGGCCAACATATGTTCATGATTAAAAGAGTCCTGTAACTCACATACTTACTGGCATCAGACTAAATAGTGAGAAACATCCATCTAGAATTCTCTATAGACAGAAATCCCTGCTAGATAGAAGCTCCATGAGGACAGGGACCATTGTGGGTCTTACACACTACTGTGTCCTCAGCACCTAGTGTGGCATCTGAAAAGTATTGTTCCTTAAATAAGTAAATGGATGAGACTGCAATACTTAGAATCTGTTGGCCAAGATGCCTTCTCCCTTAATTAACAATACTTGATCGGGCATTGTGAACATGTACTTCTGGGATTCTTTTCTCTATTCTTTCAACACTATGGCAACTGCATCTTGACTGACCTTTTGTTTCATCAGATACACGAATATCTTCCATTTGAATTTGCTCCAGCCTAAGAGCCAATCTAACCCTTGAAGAAATTTGCTGTATCCCTAATCTATTCTTTGTCAGTTCTGTGATCTATCTTAACTTCAAAATTCTTGGGAGTAATGTCATGTTTTTTTTTTTCTTAAATTGTAGCCCAGCAGTTTAGACATTGAGATTAGACCAATGTGCCTTCAAATTCAGATTTCCCTATTATGAATTACATGATCTTGAGCAAGGTACTTTGTTCTTTGAACTTCACTTTACTCATGTATAAAATAAGATCAAGCCCATCATGACACAAGACAAACAGCATAACATGTACTTAGTATCTAACACACTGTAAAGACTTAATGAATCATATATCGTTATTGTTATAGGTGTTGTCCAAGCTCATACCAATGGCTGATAGAAACTTTACATCATCTATAGCACACTCTCATTTCTTACTCCTTTGCAGTAAGCAGAAGCCTAAGAACTAGCTGTACACTATATAAAAAGTACCAGTGGTTAGGACACAAGAAAGGAGAAAAAGATGTCCCTTTTTTTCCAAATGTAAAAGAAGATCAGAGACAGATGGACATAGCAATTTTGGTATCTTTCACTCAGATCATAGGTGTACCAGATAAAGAATGTTAGAGGCTCTAACTCAGCTAAGTGAACAGAATTCCTTGTAGAATTTGTGCTCTACAGGGAGCATTGTATATCTTATTTATTGCTACTGCATGGAGGAATAGCACAGAGCAAAAATAAATTTAAAATGGCTTTTTGATAAACACATGAATATCTACTGACCAAGTTTTAAAATATGGCTGTACATTTTGTATTGATTTTACAACTTAAAATAAACATCCTTTTCCTCTTTCTATGATTAACTTTTCTATTTCTTATTATTACAAAGTGATTCAGGGGTATGAATGTTTTTGGATACAAGGATTGTTTTCGTAACGCTTGAGTCAGGGCTTCGAGTGGGCCCGTCACCCAGATAGTGTTCATTGTACTCATTAGGTAGATTTTTGCCCACTCACTCCTTCCCTCTCAATGTGTGCTTATCTATTAGTTCCAACTGAACAATGAGTACATGTGATGTTTATTTTTCCATTCTTTAAATACTTCACTTAGGATAGTGGTCTCAAGTTCCATCCAAATTGTTGCAAAAAGCATTAATTTACCCTTTTCTAATCCTCCATTGTATGCATATACCACATTTTGTTAATGCACTCAGAATTAATGGACACTTGGTTTGATTCCACATCTATACAATTGTGAATTGTGCTATAATAAACATTCTAGTGCAGGTGTCCTTTTGATAAAATGACTTCTTTTCCTTTGGGCAAGTTCCCAGGAATGGGATTTCTAGATTAAATGGTAAGTCTACTTTTAGTTCTTAGAGGGATCTCCATAATCTCTTCCATATACGTTGTACTAATTTACATCCCAACAACAGCAAATAAGTATTCTTTTCTCTCTCTTTCCATGCTAGCATCTATTGTTTTTGGACATTTGAATAAAAGTCATTCTAACTAGGGTAGAGGTATGTCTCATTGTGGTTTTAATTAGAATTTTCCTGACAATTAGTGATGTTGAGCGTTTTTTTCATATGTTTGTTGTCTCTATCTTATTGTGAAAAGCTTCTGTTCATGTATTTTGCCTACCCGTTAATGGTTTATTTTTTTTGTTTTGTTTTCTTGCTGATTTACTTGAGTTCTTTAGCAGTTCTCATTATTAGACCTTTATCAGATATATAGCCTGCAAATATTTTCTCCCATTCTGTAGGTTGTCTAAATCTGTATCTGGACAGAGCTTCTTAATCACATCCCATTTTTTAAGTTTTGTTGTTGTTGTCATTGCCTTTGAGGTCTTTTAAATAAATTCTTTGCCTAGACTGATATCTAGCAAAATTTTTCCTACATTTTCTTCTAGAATTCTTATGGTTTCATGCCTTACATTTAAGTCTTTTATTCATCTTGAATTGATTTTTATGAGCATTGAGAGCTCTGGATCCTGTTTCATTCTTCTGCATGTGGTTATCCAATTTTCTCAGTACAATTTATTGAACAGGGTTTCCTTTCTCCAGTCTATTTTGTTGTCTGCTTTGTCAAAGATCAGTTGGTTATATGTGGATAGTTTCATGTCTGGTTCTCTGTTCTACCCCCATTGGTCTATGTCTCCATTTTTGTGCAAATAAAATACTGTTTTGGTTACTATAGCATTGTAATATTGTTTGAAGTCTGGTAATGTGGTGCCTCTAGATTTATTGTTTTTGCTTAATATATCTTTGTCTATTTTGGCTCTTTTCTGTTCCAAATGAAACATATAATTATTTTTCCTAGACTTATGAAATATGACATTGGTATGTTTTTTGTTGTTGTTGTTGTTGTTTTAGACAGAGTATCACTATGTTGCCCTTAGTAGAGTGCTGTAGCATTATAGCTCACAGCAACCTCAAACTCTTGGGCTTAAGCAATTCTCTTGCCTCAGCCTCCTATGCACTACAGGTGCCTGCCACAATGCCTGGCTATTTTTTGGTTGTTGTTGTCATTGTTGTTTTGCAGGCCCAGGCTGGGTTTGATCCCACCAGCTCTGGTGTATGTGGCTGGCACCCTAGCCGCTGAGCTACAGGTGCCAAGCCATGACATTGGTATGTTGACGGGGATTGCAATGAATTTGCAAATCACTTTGGGTAGGGTGGACATTTTAACAATGTTGATTCTATCAATCCATGAGCATAATTATGTTTTCTCATTTGTGTATGTTATCTGAAATTTCTGTTTTATAGTTCTCCATAGAAATATTTCCCCTCCTTGGTTAGGTATATTTCTAGGTATTTTATTTTCTTTGTAGCTATTTTGGATATTATTGAGTCTTTGACTTGACTGTCATTTGACTATTACTGCTGTATAGGAATGCTATTGATTTGTGCACATTGTTTTTTGTAACCTGAGCCTTTGATGCATTTATTTATCAATTTTGGGAGTCTCTTTGTATAATCTTTGGGTTTTCTAGATTTAAAATCATATTGTCAACAAACACTGATAGTTTGACTTCTCTTTCCTGATTTTGATACCATTTATTTCTTTCTCATGCCTGACCGCTCTGGCTAGGACTGACTAGTGCTCTGATTTAGGAACTGTGTTAAATACAAGTGGTGACAGTGGGCACCATTGCCACATTCATTTTCTTAGTGTGAATGTTTTCAACTTTTCCCATTCAGTGTGATGTTGGCTCTGAATTTGTAATACCCATACATGGTTTTTATAACCTTGAGATATGTTCCTTCTATGCCTAGATTGTTGAGGTTTTTACCATAAAGAGTGCTGCATTATTTCAAGTGCTTTATCTATATCTATTGAGATGGTCACATGTTCTTTGTTTTTGCTTTACTGTATATGCTGAATCACATTTATTGATTTACATATGTTGAATTAACCTTATATCCCTGGGATGAAGCCCATTTGATTATGGTGGATTATTTTTTTGATGTGCTGTTAAATTTGGTCTGCTAATATTTTATTGAGGGTTTTTGCATCTATGTTCCTAAGGGCTATGATGCAGTTTTCCTTTTTTATTGAGTCCTTCCTAGATTTAGTATCAAAATGATACTGGCTTTGTAGAAGGAATCACTCTCTTTGCCAGTGATAAGGAATAATTTCTGTAGTATGAGTCTTTGTAGGTGTGAAAAAAAAAAATGGGCTCTGATTCCATCTCGTCTGGAGATTTTTGTTGTTGTTGTTATTGCAACATTTTTTAATTTCTGCTTCAATCTCTCTGCTCATTATTGGTCTGTTTAGGAGCTCTATTTTTCCCCAGTTGGGTCTTGGGAGTTTATATGTTTCCAGGAATTTGTCCATTTTCTCTACATTTCTGAAATTATGTGTTTAGAGATTTTCATAGTATTCAAGGATGATATTTTATTTTTCTGTGGTATTAGTTGCAGTATATTTTTCACTTCAGATTGAGTTTATATGCATCCTTTTTATTCTATTCCAGGTTAATCTAGAAAGAGATTTATCAATTTTGTTTATCTGTTCAAATAATCAACTTTTCCTTTTATTTATCCTTTGTTTTATTCTTTTGTTGTTGTTGTTGTTTTCCATTTTGTTTATTCTGCTCTGACCTTAGTTATTTACTGCTGTTGGCCTTGGGTCTGGTTTGCTATTACTTTTCTGGTTCCTCGGGTGTGTCATTAGATTGTTAATATGTTATCTTTCTGTCTTTTTGATGTAAGCAGTTAAAACTATGAGTTTTCCCTTTAGAACTGTTTTTGCTGAATCTCACAGATTATGATAGCTTGTATGTGACCCCTTTGTCATTCAGTTCAAGATTCTATTCTACAGAATTTAACCAAGTATTACCATTCATATTTAAGAAGTGAAAATGAAAATCTCACAATATCCTTCGTATTGTGACTTCCGTATTTTCTACTGGTATTACATCTTAAAATAAGAAGCTGGTTTACTTTTTATTGCTATGTATTTTATAAACTGTGACTTGTGCATTTCTAAGACAATTCCTCATTAATAAAGAAACACACACTTGCCCTGAAAGGTCTTATAGTCACAGAAAACTCTAGTGAATAGGATCATATTACATTTTTTGCAGTACCTTTATGTGTGCTATAGGGTAGTAAAATTCGCTCTCAAGTGTCATAAATTTGCATATTCTGAGGATCAAGTAATGTATGCTTAGGTCACTGCTGCAACACAGGACACAATTCCAGCCCCATTACCAAGCTTACAGCACATGACTCACTTTCTTTCCTGTCTCTCTCTCTTTCATACACATATACATAATACCAGTCAATGTATATCTTGACAAAATAAAATATATCTCTGCTATTCCTTCCATGTTTCTCTCCTTTTGCTTTTTCTCCTCTATTCCCACTGCTTTGTCAAACTTTTATTCCTACCAGATGCCAACAGATGTGAGAACACTAAATTATTTGAGCCAAGTTAAATCAATGTCAGCCTGACAAGGAAAAGGTGATGATACGTAAGCACAGACACACATGGAGACACAATCGACAGTGATCACATGTATTGAGGAGTGTGCTCAAAGGCACTTCATTTGTTTAAGATAATGGAATTATGTTAACATTAACACAAATAATACCACAAAACTTTCAGAATTTAGTAATTATCTAAAAGAGGAGGAAATGAAAACTGAATTTTCAAAGAATTCCTAAAAAGATGTACTTCGTATTACATCATATTGCTACATATTAGATCTTTACATTTTTATTTCTCTCATGACATATAGCAATATTATACAACTGTAGGTTAATTGATATTCATATTTAAGCTGAACTTGCATTTGTACTGCATCAGTTTTGAGTACTGCATTTTAAATTCTTACATTACTTGGGAGAAATATTTCCTTTTATACTACTTAATGTTGAAACCATTTTATACTTTAAAATATGACTTATTTAGTGATGCTAATCCATTATTTTATCCCTACTCTGTCCTTTTCTCTGACTGCAATTTTAGGAAAATGATACCTAGTTGTTTACTAATTTGGGTGATATTTTTATCACACCTCTTATTTTCATTTGAATTATTATCATGTTAAATATAGATGCTATAGGAAAGATTTATGAATGTAACTGCTTCCAATTTATTTAGGTCAAACCAGATGGAGATAAATAAGCAATTCAATGGGGTGGTGCCTGTGGCTCAAAGCAGTAGGGTGCTGGCCCCATATGCCAGAGGGGGTGAGTTCAAATCCAGCCCCAGCCAAAAACTGCAAAAAAAAAAAAAAAAAAAAAGAAAGAAACAATTCAATGTAGCACTTATTGACATAATGACTTCATAATACTTAACAATTTAAATTCATTTCTAACCTTTTGATAGCATTTGGTTTTATAAATACTGAAAAAAAATTAAATGATGACAGAAAATATAAAATAGTACTGTAATTTTTCACTAGTCTTCTTTGTTATTTCTCTGAAAGACTACATATGTTATTGTGGAATCATTCCTAAAATCGAAGATACATTGTGCAATTCATAATTTAAATCTCAATTAGATTATTCTTTGGGAAAGTAATGTTACTATTTTGTGCAATTAATAGTCAATTATTTTATTTATTCCAAGAATCAGCCAAGATGCACCAAAATTAAGTTAATGAGAGAATAAATTGTTTTTTCACCTTAAAAGATATATCCCTTTCCAAATTATCTTCAAATATTTACTTAAATTTAACATTTGTTTTGAGCAGGTGTATTGAAAGCCTGGGATATAACCGTATCAAGACAATGACAGAATCCTATGTAAAGGAAGCTTTTAGTCTAACAGCTATCCAGTAAACTTCACAACGAACTCAGGAGTGAGGTCAGGAGAGTGTCTCGTTTAACTTTTTATTCCCAGACCATGGAATGTCTCGTTTAATTTTTTATTTCCACAGTTCAGCATAGTTCCTAGCTCATGGTTAGTCCTCAATAAACAATTGTGGAATGAATGTTATAAGGGCTATGAGTGGTATTCTTTTTAAAGTACAGTGGAAAGTCTAGAAAGGGAGCAATATAAAAAGCTGTTTTGTTCAGAAGTGAAGGTCAAAATAGTTCTTAGGAATTTTTTTCAGTGCTTAGAAACCTATACCTAAGCATGAACAATGTGACATTAACCCTGAGATATACCAACACCACTCCCAGCTGGTCTGAGGCTAGACTACTTAACCTTAGAATTGCAGCATCTGCACTGGCATAAACTGTGGCTCACAGCAGTTGGCACTTGCCCCATTTTACTTCAGAAAGATGTCACTAGAATTAGCAGGAGAACGACGCTTTAGAGCCCAACTGGGGAGAAACACTCAGAGTGTCAAATAATTTTTCACTTTTCATGTTCAAATAGGTTTCTTGAAATGTGAAATGAAAAAAAAAGAAGAATAAAACATGGCTAATAGGACACCTTTACTGGACTGAAGGGGGATTTCCAAACTATTTTCTTAAATACTTATTGCACCTTAGAACAAATGTATATTTTTAGCTCTACAGATTAAATGCCTTTTATGAAAAAAGGGGGAATTAAACTTCCTGAAAAAAATATTGTACCTAGTTAATAAGTTATGACTTTTTTAGAGTGTTATTTCTTATGCTTTTTAGGGCCCATGTTACTAAATTAAGCTATATGAGTATCCAAAAATTAATGTATGATACACCTAAAAATTGTTCATGATTTGCTGTACAAAACATGTTGTCTGCTAGGAAACATTTTAGAACAATCCCTTGGCACGTCAAAGAAGCATACCTGAGCAAGTGATGACCTTTCCTCTCCAATAGGGGGAATAGAATTAAGCACCAGAAAGGTGAACTCTAAAAACTAAATGAGGGCTCCATTCTTTACTACAAATTTTGAGGTAGTTGGGTTCTGTAGGCTCCTCCATCATTTCCCTACCTCTTCTCATTTTTAATGTGGCTGGGCTCTCAACTTAAAATCTTCCTTCCACTCCTTGCCTTCCTGCCATCTATAATTATGGTAGTATCTTAGGTGATGGCCATCCCTTGCTCTTTCATCTGACTCTCTCATCTAAAACCCTTCAGTAGAGAGTATAATTATTTCTGATTTTGTCTACATAGAATATGGGTAGGGAGATTTAACCACTCTTGTGAACCTATGCCTAGTGGCATGGGGAAAGTGATGCTTCCAGGCAATGTGATATCAGTATCCTCTCTTCCTACAAGTTACAGAGTTATGCTCCTGACTCAACCTCTTCATTCTCAGATGCACTTTCCCTTAGGTATCCTTCTAATTATTGCCTCTCTGCTCGGTTTTCCTTCTTTTCTCCTCTTTTTCCAGGTGCTCCTGCATATTATTCCCTGACCCCTTTTCATCTTCTGTTCTGCCTCCCTCAATCACCTTATCCCCTCCTCTGGGTTCAACTACATTTTCCTGTAATCTGTCCCCCCACATTTTGAAATAAACTTTTACTTGTTCAGGAAATTTTAGAAATATCCCATCACCTATTAAATAGTCAATATTCCTTGGATGGACCCTAATTTCTGACCCTAATCAAATTCCCACCGACCTATAGTCACCTCTTCTTTTACTCCCTAATATTCCTAGAGTCAACCAGTTTAGATCACTAGTTATTTTCTAACTCAATATTCACCTTCTTACTCTTGTGTATTTACTTATTGTTGTACTTCTTAATTGCCCTTCACCCCGTTTCTATATACTCAAATTTTGCCCATTTTTCTAGAAACATCTCAAATACTACACCCTTCATGACGCCGTCATTGCTGCTCCCATCTTGAATTAATCCCTTATCAATGTTTTGCAGTGTGTGGTTAGGAGTTTCACTTTGGGTTCTTATCAAAAATGCAAATCCCTAGGCCTCAGCCCACATCTAAAAGTTTATTAAGGCCTAGGTCTCCTTGAATTTAGTAAGTCCTAAATAAATATCAATGGATTAAAATAAAATGAATGAATGCATTTGATTAGCTACCACCCAATGAGCATTAGAACTTACAAGGCTAACTTATAAATATACACTTGACTAAAGAAAATAACAGCTTGATTATTCTTCAGAACAAAAGGAAAATGTGAGGTAGATTGAAACGCTATTAGGAAATCAATTAAAAGATTAATTATGTATATTTAAGTGTGGCTACTTCCCTCATCACTGCAATGCTCAACAGAAAATTTAATACATGGAGGAAGCTAGGACTTTACTTACGGTTTTCTCTTTGCTTCTTTACTGAGTGCTCTTTGACAATTCTTTCTTGTTTCTGGATCTTTCCTTCCCTTTAATATGATTGGGTTCAACTAGATAAGCCACCTATAAGTAATTCTATGATTTTATTATTCTATGACTAAGCTATGTGACTTAGTCAGGGCTATGACTTCCAACTTTAGACTATTTCTGGTTAGTCCTATTAAACAAAAGTTCCCACATTTAAGTTTCCCTAGGGATTCTCTCAAAGGAGTTCAAAACTCTTAGACAAATTACCTGAGAAACAAATGTATTTAGCTATCCTTAATATCAAGCACATTAACTCAAATCATTTAGCAAAGGTTGTTTTAGGTGTGTATTAATTTAGCCCATGTCTTACTGCCTATAAATACATCAACTCTGAGACTCATGTTTTGCCATTATGGTGTTGTGCCTGAAAATTAAGCCAGAATTCTGGGCTTTCTTGATGATAAGATGTAAGATATAGTATTTCTTTTCTTTTCTTTTCTTTTTTCTTTTTCTTTTTTTTTTTTTTTTTGAGACAGAGTCTCACTATGTCACCCTGAGTAGTCTGCTATAGTGTCACAGCTCGCAGCAACCTCAAACTCTTGAGCTTAATTGATTCTCTTGCCTCAGCCTCCCAAGTACAGGCGGGACTACAGGCACCCACCACAACACCCTTCTGTTTTTTGTTGCAGTTGTCATTGTTGTTTAGCTGTCCTGGGCTGGGTTCAAACCTGCTGGCCTTGGTGTATGTGGCTGGCACCATAACCACTGTGCTACAGGTGCTGAGCCAAGATACAATATTTCTTTGGCTATAGTCTTAAACGAATAACTCCAATGAGAATGAAAATAATGTCTTTGACACAAATTCTTTATTTTGTATCATTTGAACATAAAAAGATGACTGTGATTATACTTTTAAAAATTGCTTGTAAGATTCCTGTCTTTATGTATTAGGTCCATAAAATCTATTTTAAAACATGTTTCCATGAAGAAATATGACAAATAATGGGGTTAAAAGTATTGTGCTATGCCCTTCTGATATCATCGCATCTAAGTATGTTGCCTCTCCACAGTTCAAATTCTAGTTTTACTGGCAAGTAATTAGTTACAATAGTACAACTACATTGTTTTATTTCTGTATCATTGCTACTATTTATTACACAATTTCCTAGATTAAACAATACATTCAAATGACATAATGAATTACATACTTTTAAGAGCAGAATAAGCCCACACCTACCGTGCATCTTACATAGGTACATGTGAAATTTACTAGGTGTAGAATTTAAATGTCTAAACACAATAACTAAGAAAATGCTGTGAAGGCAATGTTAACCAGTTTGATGAAAATATTTCAAATTGTATATAAAACTAGCACATTGAACCCCATGATTGCATTAATGTACATTAATGATTTAATACAAAAAAAAAGAATAGAATAAGCTACATTTGTTAAAGGAACATATGCCACATTTTCACTGGAAACATTAAAGATTCATTCTTCTTAATGACTTATTTAATTACATATGTTATTCCCTGGGCCAAGATTTATTTTATAAATAAAGTTTTCTCCATATTATTTTGTTATTATCTAAAAGTAATTATAGGTCATATTCTGTATTATATTAAAATGCAAACAATCTAGTTTGTTATTTTTTTAATCAGCTAATTGACTTAAATTTTCTAAGTCTGATTTCAGAATTTTACTTTAACGTCTCTCACAGTTTTCTCTTGTTTTGAACAAAAATAAAAATTATCATTTTATCAGTCTGTGTTTATAAGTTGGACTTGCTAAGAAAACTTGTCTAGACAAGTATAATTCTTTAGCCTTGACACACTCAGTACCTTACAACACCTCATAATTTAAGAGCATCTCATCATTTAAGAAGTTGGAAAAATTTGGAATGAATGGAAGACTAAATGAGTTTGATTTCAAGATAAATACAAATTAAAAAATTTCAAAATGTTTCTTTCAAAATCCTACATCCAGCTGTGAGCCACCTCTGTAATAAAGGGATTTTTCCTATACTTTCTGAAAATTAAAATAAAAAGTAAGTAATACGTCAGGTAACCCAAATATGTGGTTAATAAAATATAAAAAAATAAGTAATATGTCAGGTAACCCAAATATATGGTTAATATACACTTTAATGAGGTAACTTGAAGGTACACGTATATTATTGATCTTAAAACAGGCCTATAGGTATTAGGATTATTTGAGATTCTCATGGTACTTTAGTCATGCAAATAGCTAACTAGATATGTGGGTCATTACAAAAGTTTTAAGATACACAAAAATTAAGAAATGTTAAATCTATATGGATGGAAACAAATGAAGCCTTCCTCGCAATACCAATAAACCTAACAAGTTGAATCTTACCTGGGTAAATCAGCAAGGATGCTGTCAACTGTGTTTCCTGGAAATGAAATAATGGGCGGTAACAGTGTTTCAAAACTTTAGTACTGAGGCACTTCATTATTTATCTTAGTGTGTGATTTTTTGCATCACTGCTTAGATGACTTAAAAAATTATATAAGATCTCAATTTATTATCCAGGAGGACCCAGCAGTGAGGAAGATCTATGTGGGGCAGTGGGGACAAGAGCAAAAATGTAGGAGGCCGGGAGGAGAGAGGGTATCTGGTGGGACTTCACCTAATGTGCATAACGCAATGGTACATTTCAGAATATTCATACTAGAGTATAGATGTCTTACCACAACAAATAAGTAAGTGAGGTGATGGTTAGGTTAACAAGTTTGATGTTAGCTTTCCATATCGTATATCAAATCAGCACATTGTACCCCATAAACGCATTAATGTACACAGTTATGATTTAATTTAGAAAAAACAGTAAAAATGTACACAGAGTATATAGATTTCATAGTCTCTTTCTTTGTTAATGTAATATTGATTTAAGTTAATAATATAACTAACTGTTTAATAGAATTAATATCAGACATCAGCTTTTAAATTTGTTTAATTGTTATAGATACATATAGTTATATACATTCAGAATGTCATCTTTTTTTTTTATTTTAAACCATATGGAATGCTTCACAAATATGCATGTCATCCTTGTGCAGGGGCCATGCTAATTTTCTCTGTATCACAGAATGTCATCCTTTTAAACATTTGGTCCAACTCTTTCTTCTAACACATTTTAATCTGAGAAAAATACTTAGGCTCTGTATCCTATTTCATATTTTTGGCCAGTAATATAGTGATTCTCCTTACATACTGTCTTGCATTAAATCACACAATTTTCCCAGAAGGATCAATTTAATGGTCTAATCATCACACTTGCTATTTTTACATCCTTTCTGGAACCACAGGTTAGATCCAAGGGTTGTCTATTTGATCTTTCTTACCTTTGAGAAATAAGTCCACTATTTGGTTTTCTGATGAGGGAAAAGATGATTTTTTTTTCAACTCCTTGGAGTTTGAATTAAATGGCAGTTTTCCCCAGTGTGTGAGTAATTTGGAAACATCTTCTTTTCCCATGACAGTTGTACATTGGTAAACTGCTTTGCATTCAGTGGTGTCCTGCAAGACTAAGAACTGGACTATTTTTATCTTCACTAATTAAATATGAAAGATTATTCTGTTATAAAATGATTATGGTTTTATAAATTATACGTTATGTATCTAAATAAATTACAAAGCTGGTGATTCAAAGGACTGATTCTAGACCCAGACTGCCCAGATTTATTATAAATCCCATTTTCAGTGCTTTCTAGCTATGTCCAGGAGTGAGTTAATTCATTCTGTACCTCAGAGTCCTCATCCATAAAATGGGAACCTTATTCGCTCCAATCTCACAGGTTTCTTATGAGGATTGAGTTAATACACAGGCCATGCTGTGGGATTGGCCACAGGAAATGCCTGGTTTGATATCACCTTTTATAGTTTAATAGCTACAAAAATAGAATCACACTTAACCAGCAGTGACTATTGTATTTTTTCAATTGTTGTTCCTAAATTTATCCTTCTAAAGAAAGTATGGTTTATGATTTTATGTACAGTTAATTTGATACAGTTTGACATAATTATGTAAGAAGACTTTTATCTCCATTTTACATAATCTCATCTAACCATAGTATTAGATGATCTATCGACTCCTGAAAAACTATCGTAGAAATTTAGTCATTTTGTTTATTTTTTAAGGATTATGAGTTTTTGGTTAGTGAAAGATGACTCAGTAGGTTTAACTACTTACAATAACTAAGATTATAACTGATAAATTATGTAAAGTATAAGTGTAGCTGGGGGTGGTGGTTCACCCCTGTAATCCTAGCAGTCTGGGAGGCCAAGGTGGTAGGATTGCCTGAGTTCAGGACTTTGAGGTTGCGGTGAGCCATGATGATGACACTGCTCTATAGCTGGAGTGGAAGCTAGACTGTGTCCCAAAATAAGTAAATAAATAAAGTAAAAGTATAGTACATACATTAAAGTGGAATTGCTTATCATGTTTATTTAGTTTTTTATTTTCAGAAAATAATCATAAACGTCTACCACTTCACAAGTATGGTACAAATTAACTTGTGTTCATAAGAGAGATGTCTTTGGAGAAGGAGTCCTCTGTAATGAAACTATTGATAAAAATGCAGCCAGGTCCCTCGTTTGTCAAACACCTGCTTTGGTGAGACGAATTTAATGCATAGAAAGAGCTCTTGTTTGCAACAACAGAATCCCAAGCGCTTGGTGCAACCTTTGTCTTTGAACATTAAAGTACGAAAGAGGGTTTCATCTTGCTTACTCATCCAAGATTCCGTATGAACAGCACTTCTATATAATTATTCTTAATGTGGTGCCTTCTATCACTCACTCCTTCCTTTCCTTGAGACATACTGATGACAATGTAGCTTTTATAAAGCACATATCTTTTGGAGAACGTGTTTTTACTAGGCTTACCAACATAATGTTTATGGTATTTGAAGCTTAGTTATAGTTGGAGTTTTTCCTAATTTTTTTTCCTTCAATCTTCTTGAAAACAACTTGAGAAGTTTAGGGTTTTTATACTAGAAAAATTATTGACTATTATTTCTTTGGATATACAGGATTTGTCAGATTTCAATTGTTCATTGTCTTAGAATGTGGAACTCATCAAAATAGCACGTCAGACTCGTGAGTTTACACAAAAATCATACCTTTTGCTTTAACATTCTCTTCATCTGTTGACATAGTTGGTGTAGGCAAACTGGCTCTGCAGAATGTTGGAAAGCTGGAGGCAGAGATAGTTTTCGGGTAATCTAGGTGTTCATTCTACCTCCTCCAGAAAGATAGGGATGAGGCATTTCTAATGGAAGGTCTGTTTCCTAATACATGAACACAAACCCTCATTATAATAAGGATTTGTGCTTTTTCAAATGGGCATAAAGTTCAGAGTATCAAAGGACAGTGATGTAGCAATGGTTGAGGTTTCCAGATGTGGTAGGACCCTATTACTCTTGAATAGTGTTACTGACAGCCATGTGCCCCCATTGGGCTCTCGTGTGGACAGAGTGCTAAGTTGGGCTGGGAAACGCTCCTACTTGGTCTGACTAACCAAGCTGGAACCATAATCTAGCCTCAAATTGGTCATATGCCATGATATTTCTTCCTGTCATTCTATAGCGGATCTGAAACAATGGTAGAAGTTTTTGTCATTTTAAGAATAGGCTTGTTTCCTGCTCAGGCATCAAGCCTAGTTGCCATTGCTCTTTGATTTAACAGGCATGAATTAGTGGGTGCTCTAAGAAGAATAGGACTAATGATGATAAATGAGCAAGGCATTCTATCCTTGTCAGATGAAATAAAGAAATAGTGAAAAAAAGTGCAGAATAACTAGAAGGAGAGTTTACAAAGGATTCATCATTACAGAATTATCTCGGGCTCATCCATTGTTGAATAAGTCAATAAGAGAAAATTGAGAGTTAAAGCTGACTTTCCCTCTATTTGCTAATATTACTACTGTCAGTGCCTAATGGCTCCACCACTCACAAGTATTGTGCCTTAGTTTCCTGACTTGTACAATGAGAGAATAATGCTTCAAAAGATGGCTGTAAGGATAAAACTAAATAATAGCTATAAATTTAGAGCTTAAAGTATAATACACACTAAATAAAAATTAACCACAATTACTTATGTTTGAAGTAGATACTACTATCTTTATTTTAGAGGAAAAGAGGAGAATATGAAGGCTCTGATATTTTCACCCAGTAGCCTAAAGTCATGCACAGCCAGCGTGTGGAAAGCTTCAGTAAAACACATGATTCATGTTCAAAGTGATTGCAAAAAGACTGTGGAATCTTGTAATATTTTCACCCCACTAAGATCCTGATACTGATCCACTAATATTACATGACTCAAATGCACAAAGTCCTTTGATCGATAGGGCATTTTTATTCCCCAAGATCTTGAACTCAATTATATACGTATTTCCTGCTTCTGATTTAAAAACTGTAACAGTTAACCACTTCACCGTGTGTATAGTGTGTTGTGTTGTATGATATAAACTGTACATTTTCTGAGTTCCTTCCTCTTACCTTTTAAGATGTAAATAAGATTGGTTTAGCCTCCTATTCCATGCCCCATGGAAAATACAGTGCCATTCTTAAGATTTCTCTGAACTCACGAAGGGTCTTCCATCCTCCTGGTCACCTCTGTCTCCACCTACCTTTCTAGGTACCTTTTTTGTTTTCTGTTCTGTGTCTCTGCTCTGGTATATAAACTGGAAAATGATCTCTTTCTTAAGCCCAAGACTTACACACATTTCCATAAAATCAGTATCCTTAGCAATGTGAATGTAGTGCACTTCCCTGAATTATGAAGAAGATGCAGAAACATCAGCACTAACATCCAAAAATTAAGCAGTATGATGTTCCAGAGTTTTCATTGTTTTTGTCTACCATAAAGGCCACTCTGCCTTTCTCTTCTCCTTTCTTTTTTATTCCTCTCCACCCACTAATTATCATTAATTTCTAACGCAGAAACACTTTTGCCGTCCTCTACTAATTTCCCTGCTGCTAACACATGTTCTCAGATTCTTGTATTCTACCATATACAAGTGCCTTATCAAGATATTATCCTAATCCTAGATAATCTTCTTTTTAATAGGAGCACTGTTGACAGGGATTAAGACACAGATACACTATAATAGGAAGACATCTCAACTTTTCCTGAAACAAGGAGGGGTGGAATTAATAAATAAAATTAAGAAAATAAAGCATGAATAAATAAAACTAAGAAAATGAAGCAAAACTCACAATGTAAAGGTATTTCTATAGGGGAATAACTTGCAGTCAGGGCTTGAATCTCCTTAACAATTTTAGTAACTCTTTATGGATTGTACTACACACTATTTGCGGAGAGTCACCACACTTAGAAACATGAGAATAATTTCTTCTTGAAAGTGAGCAGTAGCTGGCTACACATGGCCTTCTCTGAGGTTATCTATCCGATATAGAGCAACTTGTTTTTAGGTATGAGTGTTGAGTGTCTATTTTTCCACCTGGAATAAAATGTTGAATCCAAGATGTTCTTCTCCTAAAAGCTTTGTGACTGGATTTGAAATTCCAAATCTTACGCTTTCAATAGGCATCTTTTCTGTGTAGAATTTATATTTTGTATTTGTTCCCCAAATTTTGGCTATCCTTCTTGGCTGTTTTTATGACCTGGAAAAAATGCCACTTCTCTGAGAATTTTTAAACTGTCTTATTATCTAAGAATGGACTCAATATATGAATGAAGCTATTGTCCTTCAGCATGTCTGGTGCTACTATTACTTCACTTTGACCTTTGCCCTTTGTAGATTCCCTCTCCTATGCTTTTTTTAATCAATCATTGTATTTGTGCCACTAGGCTAACCCTTCTGCTCACTGTTTCCTTTGAGCTTTAGCTGAAAGTTACAGTTTAAATATTTAAAACAGGCCTTCAATGAATTATTATTTAAGTGCAAATACTATATCCTATAGCTTGAGGTTAAAGATTTTGGCAAAGAGGCATTTTGTTTTGCTTTTTGGTGGTAGGAAGTCTTTGATTTTAAACAGGTTAAATATATGATCATAAAACAAAGTCTTAAAAATCCTCCTCCTTCCAGGTAAATTGTACTAAGCTATTCCAGACAGGTCAAAAGCACATATTTTTCTTAACAAATTTCCAGGACAATGATTCTGAAACTCGTTCAGGCGTCCATTCCACACTCACTATCTTCTATTTATATTACTGAGTATATTTCTTGCAGTTCCTTATTGGAACTGACAAAAACTGGATCCCCCCTCCCACATTCTCCCAGCCTCTGGAGAACAAGGCTAATTTGCCTCTCAGCCCTTATTCCTTCAAGCAAATCAGTCCCCATTTGATTAAACTCTCTTAGTGAACACAACCTTAGCACCAGTGCTACACACAGGGCTCTCCTTTAAACAAAGGCTACAGAGGAAAAAACTCAACATTTACAGGACGTCTCATCATGGGATAAGTATCAGGGAATGTTAATAAAGCCTAAATTGAAAATCCTAGAGCCTTAATCATGGGTGGACTGTATGATTCTTTAGAAATTTAAATTCAAAGCAATTTAACGCAGGCTCTTGCCATTCCCTCTTGGGTTTCGGGCATAATATGAGGCTGTTTAAATCATTGTGACTAGCAAAGCTGAGCATCTTTGGAAAATTCAAAGCTGCGTTTAACACCTGAAAAGAGGCCTTTGTATTTCTCTCCTGCCATCATGGAAATAAATTTCATGTGTGCTTCATATTTTAGATACGCTTCTGATTTTATCTGGTTTGGGCTATTTGCTAACAGTGCAGGGTTCTTGAATAATACAGATAACATACAACAATGTGCCCGCTCCTTGGTACACAGGAAAGGAGGATGCTCACAGTACCCACCCCACCCCCCGAGTCAGCTCAATAAATTTCAATTGCTCATTACAGTTCCAATGCCTCATTGTTGCCTATATGTGAACAGCTTAAGTGAATAGGAATCAGATGGAGGGTGGGGGAGAGCACACAGATTTCACATAATTCCTGTTGCCAGAGAAACCATTTTCTTGCTGTCTGGGCATGCACCGAGCAGCTTAAATGAACTTGAAGCTTGGTACAGCCCTTGCTGTGACTTTAGTGAAGAAAACAAACAGAAGGAAGAAAATGCTTACAAAGTAAGGCAGAATGAAGTATTAAGATGTTCTTTTAATCAGAGTGGTTTTGTAGACTGGGCTCTGAAACGCCCTGCCCCTTGAGACGCTGATGCATCTGACCACGCCTGTGTTCCGGACTTTACTTCTGTTTCTCTTTTTCTTACATGACTATGGCATGTCTTCATATGTGTTTTATACATTAGGCGCATTTACACAAGAATGCTCTTTTTTTTTCTTCTTTGCACACATCACACAACTGTGCTCTGTTTAAGGCAAGGGAAACTTTTCCTGAGATGGGGAGGGGAGAGAATGTGGCAGTGGCACAGTCTGCTTTCCACAGCTGAAAAGAAACGATAGACAGCATGGAAGCATCAAGGCGAGGCAAACCATGAATTTTACTCTTGTTTCCGTAACACTTGGGTTTTTTTGATGAAGGATGGCTTCTAAATGAAAGTTGGAAAATCAGTTAAGAATATATGAGATAAAATGTTTTAAATGCATGAATCCCCATTTCCACACATTGTAAGTGTACAGAGTACATACCGATTAAACATATTCTTATCCTGAGAGTATTGAAGGAAACCAAATAGTAGTAGCTTTTATAAGAAAATTATTTGTCATTTATTTACTTATTATATTGATGACAGCTCTGAAAAAATCTGTTACAGGATTTGAAGATTTCTGTTTTCTTAAAAATGTCCTTGTATTCAGGCTTTCATGAGGGTTTTGTCTTCTTGTCCTTTTGGAAAAGAGATAATTGGCAAATCTTTGACCCAGGTTACATGGCTTTCATCAAAGCGTCTGTGCCATTGTATGTCACATGTTTGTCTTTCTGCCTCCACCCCAACCCCCATTCCAACAAACACACCAGGACTGTAGCCATATCCTACTGAATTCCACAAATCCTGTGCCAAGAGTGGAACCTGGTTCATATAGGTATACAAGAAACATTTATTGAAATGAATGAACCAGCATTTTAGTCCCAAAGAATAAATATTATACTCAAGGTAACATTATAAATTAGGAGAAAATAGGCGATGGAATTCTAGGTTCCAAATTGCCAGAGCATATTGATCACTGAACACATTTCACATTTATGAAATAAGAAAATCATGGGTTTTCAAACATAGTTTCACATTTCAAAAGGCACATTTTGAGGGGGTGGAATATTAAGAAAATCATTTTGGTTCTCCTTTCAATTCTTCCTGATTACAGGTCTAATGGTTTTTCTTTTTCTCTGTAAATTCCCATCGTAGAATGTTGCACTGCTAAATCTCTGCCTGCACAATTACTACATGCTAATTTCACCTGCCCTGGGGATACGGCCTAATTTAGATTCATTTTTAATGGCCCATCTTCTTTTGGCCAACACAGGTAGAAAACTCGCTGATAGGTTTTAGAGCACTAACTCTAAAATGGTTTAGATTTTTTTCTGTTTTGTCATTTATTTTGTCTTAGAAAAGATGGAAGATTTAAATTCTATTTTTGATTGTTATATTTTCTTCATGTTTTCTTCGGCTTTTCCCTTAATTCTTTAAATCTCTTCTTTTGTTCATCAGTTAATCAGATCACAGTAGAAGATATTAAAATCCCCCCATAATACTGTTATTACTCATCATTATTGGATGTCGAGCTTGTCATTCAGTATGATAGTTGGAGTGTGGCCTTGCCAGTGAAAATACACATCACCCCCACTTTATTCTTCCTTATATCTTGATCAAGCTCTAATGCTTATTAAGTTCTCAGTTCAAATTTCAATGGAGGGTCTGAGTTTTGTTATGCAACCTCTCCCCGGTCTGTTTAATAGATGAAAATGCAAAGATATTGCAGGCTTAGCTTGCACTGGGAATCTATGCCTTCTTGTGTTAGATCTTTTCAGTATAAATGCAATTGACAGAGGTGTCTATTATAAGCTATTTGTTATACAATCTTTATAAATAGCTCTCATCATGTATAAGACAAGTCTAAATTTGTTTGAAAATAGCTTCCGAAGATACCCTGCTGTGGCTTCCTCAGAGTGCCAGGCTGGCATTCAGTGGGGGAGTCAGACAGAGCAAACTTCATCTAGTCATCCTTCCATCAGCCTGACATGATGTGCATCACACCCAGCTTAAATGAGTCACTGTAACTGGGAACATGGCTCAGAGATAATCATTTACAGCTGAGCAATATTTAGCCATATGCTATATCCTCTGAAGGAAATCTTATTTCGATTCTTTTGGGGGGATGTCCTGCCTAGCTACTTTGGTTGATATTTCCACCAATTCTGTTTCTTTTAACTTTAACTTAGCCCGCAGTCCAGAGGAGGAAAGTCTTAAAACTCAAACTTGCAATTGCCCGTCCTCTCTAAAGACTAGTGTGTATAAGAAAGATAGAAAGCTTAGGACCCTTCTAGTCCTTGGTTCATACTTCCATTCAAACGCAAGTTCAAAAATACATTTCAAAGTCAAATATAAATAGTTTTTGGATTATCCACCATTTTGGATTATACACACCACTGCTCTTCATTACTGCAGGTAATTAAGAGCAACTTTTTGAAATGGAAAAATATTCCCTTAAATACCAACCCTCTCTTCTATCAGACTTTCACAAGAACTTTAATAAGTGAAGCTGATTATAATTCCACCTTCGTTTTTTACTCAGTCTCTGGAGGAGATACTCAGCAGCAGTAGTATCCTACAAGGTACTTAGGAGATCGGTGAGAAGAGCAGCTGGGACCTCAATAATGAGGCCTACATAGGCAGTCCTTGAGGGTGGAGATTTTTCGATACGGTATTTCCAAGGGTCATATCCAAAAACACAGCTTGAAGGGAGGAAAACAAAAAACAAAATAAAAATCACCTAGCAAATATATAGACGCGACAAAATAATACAGCAAAGGCAGATTGTAGAGATGATGCAAGGGACACGTTACCTTCTACCTCCCATTTCGCTGATAAACTAAATATTGCAAAACCATCCTTTCCAGATACTAATATCCCCTCCTCTGCAACCGTTTCTTCTTACATACATTTCTAACATTGCTTTATTTTTACTGTTCCTGTTACCTGCAGTCTTGTGCAGCTGTCTGCTTGTCTCTGGCACCTCTTCAGTCTGAGCTGTGTGGGAGGCTCACTCTCACCCTCAGCACTAGGGCAGCCCCACCCCGCAACAGGCAATGAACGTTTCCTCTGTTGAATCTAATTAATTGTGCACATAACCTTCAATGAAATAAAAGTTCAACACATATATTTCCTGTGAACTTCATATCACTAAGTATGATTTTATTTTGTGTGTGTGTGTTTTTTCTTTTTCTTGAGACAGTCTTATTCTGTTGCCCAGGCTAGAATATTGTCAATATGTTCTTGATAGCTGGCAACAGCATTAACTTTGGATTTAGTAACCACTCTTACACTTAGATTTCTTTGGTTATAAACACCAGTTTTGTAGAGCATAGGTGAAGCCCTTTGAAATTACCAACTATGGACTGAGAAATCAAATACTATGACTACGTCAAAAGATTTTGACCCTTTTGACATTCAAGAGCTATATATGTTTGTGTGGCAGTGGCACTCAATTATTCCATTGGTAGAATATTCTGTCGTTTGGGAGCATTTCCCTCTGCGGAGTGAGCTCCCAATTCCCATCTCCCTTTGGTCACTGGTTCATCAGTAGGGTGCTGTAACCTCTTTGGCAGTGCTCACCCATCCTGAGGAGTGTGGTGGCATTATTATACCTAATCATGGACGGATAACAACTTCAGAGTCATTCAGAGATTAAACTTGCTTCTTCTTTGTTATATCATACTTCATCTCTCTAGAATGGGTTAAGAGTCACCTTCTTTGATGGGGAAATACAGCACGATTTGATATTCATTACCTTCCCCTCTCCCCAAACAGGGTCCTGTGTGCACCTGTTCTGAGACCTGGGCACCTTCAGGGTGCTTGACTCAAACAGAATTGTGTGGAGAAGAACAGCATTTAAAATTCGAAAGGGTCCTGATTTTGAGGGTTATCTAGCTATGTGAGTGTAGACTAGGTTCTAACTTCTCTGAATTTTAGTTTTATCTTTTATAAAATGTGTGTGATTTTACTGCCCATGAAGATTACATAATGCAATATGGACTTAGTATGTAGTAATATGTACTTACTAACAGAAATACCCATTTTGTTAGCAGTAGTTATTTAGCATGCAGCCACTGTCATGAAGATTCCTGTTGAGGGCTGGGTCACTGTTCTGGATATGTGGATAACTTAGAAAGGTCTTTTTGAAGTTTTGATGATTTCTAGGTTTGTGATCCAAAAGAAGAGTCATGAAAATACTGTGTTCATCTGGCTGGGTGCAGGATTAACAAAAGAGAAGCCTGTGTTATACTGGAAAGGAATAAGGGAGTATGTGTTTGATCTGTGTGTGATGCAAGAAACTTGGACTAGGGACAAAAGTCAACACTAGAACTTCATGTATAAATGCTGAAATCAAGCACAGATGATACCAAGAGGTATAGCTGAGAACATGACCTGAAGATGAGAGAGCAGGAGAAATAGCTAAGGCATAGTTAAGGCATAAACATGTAGAAATTCTGCTGGGTAACAAACCACCTTTTACAGAGCCATTTTTAACTCAGTACCTACGAGACTCTTTGATGACTGAGACAGGGAATGTAATTTGTACTGTGTGATAGCTTGTTTGAGGCTCAGGATAGTTGGAAAATAAATGTGAACTGAAGTGATCGCCATAGACATGGGAAAAGTCTGATGAATACTTTAATGGTGAAACAAAGACCAGGAAGCTGACTCAGGTCAGGGATGTCTGGGAAGACTTCCTGTCTGTGAGAGATGACATTGCAGATGGGTATTGAAGGACATGGAGGAGCTTTGAGAAGAAAATGGTAAAGGGCATTGCCACAGAGATGGTAATTTACAGAGGCACAGAGAGACAATGACAGAGAGTTTGTCTAGTTGAAGCATGAAGGGTGTGTGTGTGTTTCTGTGTGTGTGTTATAGGACAAGAAAGGGAGGCCTAGGGTATTGTAAGGAAAAATGGAACTATAAAGTCAGGAAGGTCCATTTTTCTCACAGCAGTTCTCAACCTGTGGTTTGCGACCCCTTCATAACAAGGAAAATACATCGCAGCATTGGGAAGGTTGAGAACCACTGCAGAGGTTTGCATGTCATGGTTAACATGTGAGATTCTGAAAGCAGCAAGGCATTTTAACAGATAGTGACATGACCCAATTTATAGTTTTTAAATATCAATTTGTTGAAAGTGTGGAGCATGGACTAGAAGGAGAGAGGTAAGAATATTTTGCAGAAGTGCAAGTGAGAGGTGGTGAGTACTTCACTAGCATGCTAATAGAGACGGAGGGAAGGAGGCAGGTTGGAGAGGAGTTTATAATAGGCAAGAGTTGGACCCAGTAAATTAATGAAAAGTCAAATATTGGCAGAAATTAGAAGAAAAAAGAATGTGTTTTAAAGCACTTTAAAAGAGTCCAAGTATTTGTACCCAGTTTGGAGTTATTGACACCTGGCTCTGGTGGTTGCTACTTATGAGACGTAGGGTGTGCTCCTTCATGGCACGGAGTTAATAATACCCATCTTAAAGTGTTGATATGAGGGTGAGCGAGGAAATGTAGAAATGGTTCATCGCTTTAGAGACACTCAGTAAATACCAGTTATTGTTAGGAGTAATAAAGATACACTTAACAAGCTACAGAGGGCTTGCATGTAAAGGTGAGTCATTAAACAACTTTTTCTACATACAGTTTCCCATTAAGTCCCAAGTGGGCTGTATGATGTACAAGATGAAATAAACTAACGCATGTAAAGTGCTTAGAAGAATACCAGGTGCACAGTAAGCTCTACATTCATTAATATAAATACATTAGTAAATGATGAAGTAAGCCAAATGTCTGATCATTCACTGTGGATTCTTAGTTTACTCTGTCATGGTGAGAAGTTAGAAAAGGCTCTGAGTTCTGCTTGAAAGATGATAGCTTCAAAATTAGAATTTCATTGCTAAACCACTGGCAAAGTTTGCTTCTCAGTGAATAAACCTCAAAGTAGGTAAGGGTCGTAATTTCTTTTCCTTGAGCTCCATCAGACTGAGTTTTAGGAATGCTTTCCAGTCTTTTCAAAGAAACCCAGTTAAGTATGAACGCATTAAAAAGAAGGAATTTTTAGTTATAGCACAGATTCACAATAACATTTATGATTGTTAAATAAGAACCAAATTATCAACATTAAGCCTTGTCAATCCCCATGAGTGAAAAATCTGCATAAAATCTACTCAATTCTTTCAGATTCTGCTCTAGTCTGACATATAGCAATACATTACTTCATCCTGGTAAGCCTTCAGTGATGCATTGTACAGTGGATATAGATTAATATTACAAAGGGAAACAGGCTATCTGTTATGATTTTAAGAGATGAAAGAGTAACCTTTGCTTGAATTTAACTGGTTTTTCTTCCATTTTCATATTTTAGAAGTATCTCATGTCAGACTGTATTAAGCTCTAAGGTGAAGGCTAAGGTATTTACAAGAGTAAAATCAGGATAGAGATTGTTTTTGCCAAACAGTAATGAAATCTAGGTATGCAAAACCAAGATTATGTCATTAAAGCAATAATAAACACAAGAAGGTATTAGAAACCAGATGGAAATTCAAATAGGAGAATCTATAATGGGAAATAAGAATGCAAATCACCCAGAGTAGAGTTTTTGCACATTTAAATGTAGTTGCTTTTGTCATAAAAAGACACACGCATAAAATACAATCTGTTAAACTATTTGTATCTGAATCATAAAAATTTCTAAGGAGAGGAATAACAATGTTTATTTGAGAATAGAATCTATAGGTATTATTGATACTGTTAGAGTGAGTATTAAGTATAAAATTTTGAGTAGTGTCAGGTATAACTTAGCAATGTTTTAGAGTCAGAGGTTATAACTACACTAAAAACCGTATTTAGGCAGAGTGGTGCCTGTGGCTCAAAGGAGTATGGCGCCAGCCCCATATACCGGAGGTGGTGGGTTCAAACCAGCCCCGGCCAAAAAACTGCAAAAAAAAAAAAAAAAATACATATTTGGGCAAAGCCAATAAGTGTAATGTCAAATTCAGCTTTCTTGCTTATTTTGGAGAATGTTCCTATTAATAACTCATCACTCATTAAATGTTAAATTTTAGAAAATCTCGGTGATTTTATATATGATTTATTTCTTTTTTTAATTTTCAAAATATTACATGGATACAAATACTTTTATTACAGAATCGCTTTTGTTACGCCTGAGTCAGGGCGGTAAGTGTGCCCATCATTCAGAGAGTGTTTGTTGTACCTGCTAGGTTGGGTTTTGCCCAGTCCCTCCTGCCTCCTCCCCCCTGCTTGGTTTCCACTGAGTTTTACTTCCCTCTGTGCACATATGTGATCATCAGTTAGTTCCAGTTTAATAGCAAATACATGTGGTTGTTTTTCTGTTCCTTAGATGCTTCTCTTAGGATAATGGTCCTTGGTTCCATCCAAATTATTACACTAGCATTAATTTATTTGTTTTTATGTCTGAGTGGTATTCCATGTATATATATACCACATTTTGTTAATCCATTCATGAATTGATAGGCACTTGAGTTGACTCCACATCTTGGTAATTGTGAATTGCGCTTCAGTAAACACTTGAGCGCACGTCTTTTTGATAAAATGACTTCTTTTTCTTTGGAAGGATACCAAGTAATGGGCTTGCTATATCAAATAGTCTACTTTTAGTTCTTTGAGGAATCTCCATACTGTTTTCGGTAGAGGTTGTATTAATTTGCAGTCCTATCATTAGTGTATAAGCGTTCTTTCATACATCCACACCAGCACTTATTGCTTTTGGACTTTTTAATGAGATCCATTATAATTGGGTAAGGTGCTGTCTTGTTGTAATTTTAATTTACATTTCCCTAATGTTTAGTGATGGTGAGCATTTTATCATGTTTATTGGCTGTTTGTCTATTTTCTTTTGAAAAATTTTTATCCATGTCTTCTCCCCATTTTTAATGGTTTGTTATGTTGATTTTTTTTTTTTTAGTTCTTTGTAGAGTCTAACTTTAACCCTTTATTGCATGTATCTTGTGAATATTTTCTTCTGTCCTGTAAGTTGTCTATTTATTCTGTTGATTATTTCCTTAGCTGGGCAGAAGCTTTTTAATTTAATCAAGTTCAATTTATTTATTTTTATTGTTGCCATGATTGCCATGGGGTCTTTTTAATAAATTCTTTGCCTAGAATGATACCTAGAAGAGTTTTTCCTACATGTTCTTCTAGAATTCTTACAGTTTCATGCCTTAAATTTAAGTTTTTTATCCATCTTGAATTAATATTTGTGAATGATAAGAGATATGGATGCTGTTTCATTCTTCTGCAGGTGGCTATCCAATTTCCCCAGCACCCTTTATCGAATGATACGTCTTTTCCCCGGTGTATGTTGTTGTCAGCTTTGTCAAAGATCAGTTGGCTCTGGGTGGCTGGTTTTATATCTGGGTTTTCTGTTCTATTCTATTGGTCTGTGCCTCTATTTTTGTGCTGATATCATGCTGTTTTGGTTACTATACCCTCATAGTATCATTTGAAGTCTGGTAAGGTGATGCTTCCAGATTTGTTCTTTTGCTTGAGATATTTTCGTCTACTCTAGCTCTTTTTCTTGTTCCATATGAAGCATAGAATTATATTTTCTACACCCATGAAATATGACATTGATATTTTGATGGGGATTGCACTAAATCTGTAAATCATTTTGGAGAATGTGGGCATTCTAATAATGTTGATTATACTGATCTATGAGCATGATATGTTTTTCCATTTGTTTCTTTCATCTGTGACTTTTTACTTAGTATTTCATCACTTCCCTGGTTAAGTATATTACTAGGTATTTTATTCATAGCTATTTTATCTTGGTACCTATTGTAAGTGGTAGTGAGTCTATAATATGACTCTCAACTTGACTGGTGTATAAGAGTGCTGCTAATTTTTGGACATTGATTTTGTAACCTCAGACTTTGATGAATTTACTTATCAATTCCAGGAGTCTCTTGATGGAGTCTTGGGGTTTTCTCATATCATTAGCACCAAGTGATAGTTTAACATCCTCATTCCTGATTTGTATACCCTCTATTTCTTTCCCTTGCCTGACTGCTCTGGCTAAGACTTCTAGCACCACATTGAATAGAAATGGTAACAGGGGGTACCCATGTCTTCCAGTTCTTAGTGGTGCTTTCAACTTTTCTCCGTTCAGTATAGTCTTGGCTGTGGGTTTGCCAAATATGGCCCTTATGGTTTTCAGATATGTTCCTTCTATGCCTGGTTTGCTGAGTGTCTTTGTTATGAAAGGATGCTGAATTTTAAGCTTTTTCTGCATCTATTGAGATGATCATTTGGTCTTGGTTTTTACTTCTGTGGATAATATTAAAATTCTATCTGTAATCATTTTCCTTTCATTTTTTTTCCTTCCCTTACTTGTATGTGCTCCTTATTTTTTTTTTTTTTTCTTCACTGGCTTACTTTTATCCTTTATTTTTGACATCTCATTCACCAACAGTCCTCCAAATACTTGCATTTCTATTCCCTACATTCCCTTGACAGAGTCAGTGGGTCTTTGAAAGGCAAACCTCACTGCATTCAGATATAGGTAGGAGTTTCAGGGGCATTTAGTTTCTTTAGTTGTTTTATAAGTTATATTCCAGAGTTAGAAGTGAGAATTCAGTGTAAAGGAGGCTAAGATGTATTTCTGGATGTATTTCATTGATCTCAGAGTGCCTCCACGCTGTGCCTGGTAAGGCCTAACTCATGTCCTACTTACCCCTTCATCTCCTGTGTTCATGTTAAATGTTCTTCTCTTTGTTGTTGCTGCTTTGTGTTTTGCAGTAATAGCTGTGTATTAGCCAATGAAACAAGCAATTTGATAAGGTTACAAACAGATTATAAGTCACTGATAACTAATTTTGCTTCTTTAGTTCCAAGCTGTTTGTTGAAAAATATCTATCATTAAAAATAATAAATAAATATCTTCCTATGTAAAATAAGCATTTTGAATATCATGACATGGCATACAAAATAAGTGTTGGGTAACAAAAAATAGGCATAAATCCATGCAGGGTTTATGTATTTGTTTTACTGTATTCCTTATAGTTGAAGTCCTTGACTTGTGATTAATATCTATGGTAAAGTGCATTTGGGGGTCCTTAGTTCATGGACAACAACTGTTGCATCTAGATGACCAGTCTTATCATCATTATAGTCAGAGTTATAGAGATGAAAAACTCCACCAGTACTCATTTAACACAAAATTATTTGGCCTCTTCAGGTAGCAGATGAGAAATTTGGGAGCTTCACACATTTAATCTAAAAATGTTTGCAGCCAGACCTATGCCATTCATATTAGTGTCTTTCCTTAACCCTCTATTTATGCTACAATCTACAACCAGATGCAGCTTGGAATTATAGTCCAGCTAGGGTTAATACACACTTTATTCATTTTTTCTTTTTTTAGTGTAGCTTATGAATTTTTTCAATTTCAAAATATTGAAGGGGTGTAAATGTTTTTGCTAAATGGATAGCTTTAATGATGCTTAAGTCAGGGCTATAAGTGTGCCTATCACCGTGATGGTGTTCATTGTACCCATCAGGTAGGTTTTTACCCCTCTCTTCCCCATCTCCCATCCTGATTTCTAGTGACTTTTACTTCTCTCTGTGCCTATCACCGCCCATCAATTAGTTCCAAATTATTAAAGAGTGTTTGTGGTGTTTGTTTTCTATTCTTAAATGACAACATATTCAAAATTGACACCATCTTCCTATAGAGGAATTTAAGAAATACAAACTTCCATAACAATGAATTAGACAGTATGTATATTTATTTAAGGATAGTATTTTCCGAGACAGTAGCTATGGGATTTTTTTAAAACTTTATTTTCTATGCTGTGATAGCACTTTCTTCTAGTTTTCTTTCTGCCTTTGAACATGGCTTTTCATTCCTCTTTCCCACCCCTTCTTATTTCACCTCCCAAGTTCTGAAATTCCTGAGACTTTGCTCCTCCTGTTACTCGTCAAGATTTCTATAAACTCTTCCTGGGTGATTCTTTTACGTCCTGTGATTCCAGTGTCCCTTATAAACTGGTGACTCCAAACCTGCCCCCAGCACTTATGTGTCCAGTTGCAAAGTAGACCCTCCCACCTCATTGTTCACAGTCAGTGCCAACACACTGTGTCCAAGATTGAATCTACCATCTCCCCAGCTCCTTCTTCAGCAGTCTTATAATTCATATCATCATCCAAGAACTGCTTCTAGAATTTATAATAGATGTTTCCTTCCCACCTCCAAATCCAGGAGATGAGAAAAACAATCCTATCTTGTCTGGAAACAAGAGAGAATTTGAATATTTATAAGTGGGTTTAATGATAATTTTTTATTATTTATTTGTTGAGTGGGTAATATGTGTCCTTGTTCAAATTATTTTACATATATTAAAACACTTAATCTAAAACTGGTGAGGAAGATGCTGTTCTTACCCCCATTTCAATTAAGTAGCCCCAGACATGATTTAGTAACTGTGAACTTGAGAAAAAGCACTTCAAGTAAATTGAGAAGTATTAGTAATCAACCTCTTGCTATAAAGTATTACACACTGTAGCTCATAAAAGGTATTATTTAGCTCATTAAAAAGCACAAATAATTTTACCTTGTTCTTCTACATACATTTTTCTTCAAATCACATAAGTGATTTTTAGAATTTAATTTCAAATAGTAATCGAACTTTGGCAAATGAATAATTCATTTCCCTGTAGAACAGCCATGGCTACTGTCAGTGTTTCTGGAATACCAAATGACACTTGTCGTTCTGATATTCAGTAGAGTACTCTAGACTTAATTGCACTGAACCACCATACCATTTGTGTTCAGATCACTCTCCAACATTTATTCTCTTCTCAGAGGGAATTTCCTCCTTTCATTAACTCTGTCTGGAATTATGAACATTCATCAGCAAAAGGAAGTCTAAAACAGATAAAAATGCATCATGTTCTTTTGAAGACATTCGTTGCTCATGGAAACTTTAGGGAAATTCAAAAATCTAGGGCCTCATAGGGAACTATAAATGATAACATTTAGTATGGTTTAAGGAAAAGTTAATATATGATTATGAGAAATCTTTTTAATTGGAAATAGGTGAGGGAATAAAGAAAGTATGGTTATTTTTAAATTATTAACCTAAAGGTGGCCCAGGAAAATTTTGTAAAAGGTAAAATTTATGAGAGAAGAAAAGAGGAAAGGAAGGTAGCCAAGAAGGAAGGAAGAGGCCATTTAAATCTCCCTTGACTGACCTTGATTAGGGAAATTCTAAGGACAAGTACAGTGTTTTATGTGACCTCAAATATGAATTATATGTAATTCATATGTATGTCTTGGCTTTCAAAAAGCAAAGAGAATCATTATCAAAATTTATAAAAGTATAATCCAACTTGCTCTTTTATTATAAATATGAGCCACATCTCCATTCCATATTTTGCACAAAACAATGTTATCAACAAAATCTTTCCAATTTTCCCCTATAGAATAACCTCATGCCACATGTACCCAGTACAGTAATGCACCTCCCTGAAATCTTGTTTAGGATCAAAATGGCAGAGTTCTGATGAAACCAACCAGATGGCCTTACTAATGAAGGCCCCAGAAAAAAATGTCATTGGCAAAACTAGTTTATACTCTAATTTATAATTGATGTTTAATCTTTATCTTACCAAAAACATCTTTACAATGGAAAAACTGAAGAAATAAAATCATTTGAATTTTTATCATTCTCTATATTTTAATATCATAGAAACAAAATGTATGGTGCATTTTACAGAAGACTGTTTTAATTAATATACTTAATTTATTATATTTTAATATATTAATTTATTTATAATATAGTCTATTTTATTATATACAAATTTAATATATTTTGTAATATTTAAAACATTTTTTCATGCCAGGTGCAGTGGTGCACACCTGTAAACCCTAGCACTCTAGGAGACAAAAGTGGAAAGATTACTTGAACTGAGGAGTTCGAGACCAGTGAAACTCTGCCTCTACCAAAATTAGAAAAATTAGCCAGATGTGGTAGTGGTTACGTGTAGTCCCAGCTACTCAGGAAGCTGAGGGAAGAGGATCACTGGAACCCAGGAGTTTGAGGTTACTGTGAGCAAGGCAGACACCACGGCACTCTAGCCTGGGCAACAGGATGAGACTTTGTCACTAAAACCCAAAACTTTCCATTCTCATAAATAAAAATCATACTCATTTTACAAAATGGGGTGAAAGAAGTTAAAGTCTATACAAAGGTGTTACAGAAATAGAAAAGAGAAAGGCAAGCTAAGGAATGGTGAACTTCAAATTAGTGATGTGACTTTAGGGCAAATGTATCTCCATTCACATCATCTTATTTTTTTTATTTATTTCACCATTAGAAATATATACGCTATTAATTAGGCATATATGTATCCTAATCATTAGATGTCTTTAAACATTTAATCAAACAGAAGATTACCAAAATATATTAGTAGATGTACTATAATTCATAGCAGTAGAGCAGAATTAATCAGAAGACACAAAGTTTTGGATTGTGTTTCAGGTTTAAACACTATCAGAAGGACTTTTAGTAAGACCTTGATAGGTTGGAGTTAGCACTTTGACTCCATCTCAAACATCAGGGGTTTTCCTAAGGTTTTCATGAGGAGTTGAAAAATAAAGAATTTAGGAAGGAGATAATCAAGATGGCTCTAAATTCCTTTAATTTGACTCTTCTCGGAATCGATTCATAAGTACAATATGTGAGCTGTCCCCTACACTGACCACACATTAGGACTGTCCATGACTATCCAACTCATGTTTCATAACAATTAAGATGAGCAAACACAGATATGAGAGTAAAAATTTATCAAGCAGAGAATCCTCATCTTTTTCCTTTAAGTGGCAAATGTGATAGGAACAGAGCGTATTCAAATCCGCCTTGAAACTGCCTGTCAGCCTCATTAGATAGTAAAGCAAATAGCGGCTTGGCTTTGCTCACAGAGTCACACGTTCTTTATTCCTTGATTTATCAGTAAGAGAAGGCAATTAATAGCCTAGTACTAAAGAAAATAATTGTCAGTCCAAGTTATTTGCTTCATAATTTCTATTTACCTAAAATTAATTTTTTGTTTAGAGAGAAATACAAAACTTTTAGCTCATGGCTTCTTTTCTCAAACAGGGGGCTTGTATTATTTGTTTCCAAATGGCCTAATTTTCTTAACTTTCTAATGTAACAATTATGTAGATATTTTACGGTTTGCCAAGTTTGTTGGGACTCTGCGGCCTCATTATGGAGAACCTTTTGACATTCAAGCAAAAGATAACAAGTTTAACAGACAGGTGCTAAAGTGTTATGTATTATTATAAAAATGATCTAAAAGACACTGGCTTCATGTTATATGAAGAACCTTGATATGCGATAGCTGAATGAAGTAGAACTATAAAAAATAAGATATAAGATTCAAGGATGACTCCAATACACAGATTGAGTATGACTTATCCAAAGTGTTTAGGGATAGAATTGTTTCAGATTTTGGAAGATTTGCATATATGTAATGAGATATCATAGGGATAGGACGCAAGTCTAAGCATGAAATTCATTATGTTTCATATACACCTTATACACTTAGTTCACATAGTATTTTAAATAATTTTGTTCACAAAACAAAATTTGTGTACATAATTGTGTACATTCGATCCATCAGACAGTGAGTGTCACTGTCAACCACCTAAGTGGACAATCTATGATTATATGATCTTTCCTGATTCTGAATTTCTATACTACCAATAAGCAATAATTTTCTTACATTTATTCATACATTAGTACTTAACGGTAAAAAAAATATGACATACCATTCATACAGTGGAGGAAGCAATGTGTTCAGGGCGAACACAATAGCATGCCCAGCAGAAAGGGGCTGGGGCTCTTTTTTCCCTTGGAGATGCAGAATAAACTGTTGTGTGCTTTGCTTTGACTGGAATCCATCCCATGAGGTCAGGTGTGGAAGTTTCCACTGTGGAATCACATCAACACTCCTAATGAGATATCATAGGGATAAGATGCAGGTCTTATAAAACTTTCAGATCTGGGAGCATTTAATGTTGCCGATTTTCAGATTAGGGAGGCTCAACCTACATAATATCAAAAGATTTTATTTTGTCAGTCAGCACAGTTTTGACCAATTCATTTGATTTCACTAATGTGACTTATTAGAAATATAAAAAAAAAGTTCCTCACTTCATTGTAATAGAAAATATTTCTGATTATTTTTTTAAGATTCTCTGTAAGTAAACTTGAAGGCACTTGATAGTCATACAAAGCATTTTTGGATTAAACTAACAGAGGAAGGCTAATAGTGAATTTTTTTTGTTTTTTTGTTTTTTTTGAGATAGTCTTACTTTATTGCCCTTGGTAGAGTGCCATGGCGTCACAGCTCACAGCAACCTCCAACTCCTGGGCTTAGGCGATCCTCTTGCCTCAGCCTCCTGAGTAGCTAGGACTACAGGCGCCTGCCACAACACCTGGCTATGTTTTTCCAGCCGTTTGGCTGGGGCCGGGTTTGAACCCGCCACCCTAAGTATATGGAGCTGTCACCCTATTCACTGAGCCACAGGCGCTGCCCTAATAGTGAATTCTTAATAATCTTTCTCCTAACTTCATACAGAAATGAACTCATACGCATAAACAAGATGAAAGCCTTTAACAGTTCTCTGAGGAAGAATGAACATGTATAGATTTTTTTTCCTATAGCTGGAGAAAAATAATTATAGTATATCTCATGTTCTCAAAAAGTTCATGCATCATGTAAGGCTAAGAGGACAGGGACAGGAGAAGGGCAATATAAAAGGAAAGAAATAATACCTCAAACCAAAAAAAAAAAAAAAACTGCAATAGGCCAGGTGCTGTGGCTCAGGCCTGTAATCCTAACAGGCTGGGAGGCTGAGGAAGGTGTATTGCTTGAGCTCAGGAGTTCAAGACCAGCCTGTTTTGAGACCCCATCTCTACTAAGAATAGAAAAATTAGCCAGGCATTGTAGTACCTATAGTCTGAGCTACTTAGAGCCAGAGGCAGAAGGATTGCTTGAGCTAGCCTAAACAAAAGCGGACTTCATCTCAACTAAAGAAAAATAGAAAAATGAGCTGGTGTTGTGTTGGGCACCTGTAGTTCAGCCACTCAGGAGGTGGAGGCAGGAGGACTACTTGAGGCCAGGAGTTTGAGGTTGTGGTGAGCTATGATGACATCACTGTACCTCTACCCCAGAGGGACAGAGCAAGACTTAAAAAAAAAAAAAAAGTGAAGTGTACAAAATTATTCATTATGAGAAATGGCAGAGCATTTTAGAAAATATCTATTTTATTGTTATGATGAAGAGAAAGGTTTATTTACATTTAGAGAAAACTATATTATCATATTATATTCTAATAACTATATTGTTTCATAATATGATTATATCATGATTATGTATTAGATACCATGCTAAGTATAATAGATTCACAACTTCATTTCATGTTTATGACAACCCTTACAGAAATACTAAAAGCAACTTTATTGTACAGATGAAAAATCTGAGGCTTTCAGAAATTTACTAATTTGACCAGAAGAAAAAAATTATAAGTAGCGTAGCTAGGATTCAAATCCTGGCATTCAGTCTCAAAAGTTTAATGTATTTAAAATCTATTTTATACTGCTTGCTGTGCAAATGAGGAAGCAGACTGAGAGGCAGGCTAAAGAGAAATAGCCTCCAAACACGTAGACTGCCATGCATATAAATAACAGGCTTTGATTTCCATGAAGATGATACAGGGTGGACCACACGCCAGAAAATCAACTCAATGACGTAGAGGACAAACGTCCAAACTCCCTGAATGAAAAGGAAAAAGTGTTAAAAGAGAGTAAATGATAAGTGTCAAAAATGTTAAAGACGTCAGAAGGAAGAATATAAGAGAAATAAAAGAAGAGTGGAGATTCAGTAGACTAAAGTTTAACTATGGGATATGGCATTTAGAAATGCATCATCCATGCGGCAGGCACTGTAGCTGTGCAAACTGGTTCAAATCCCTGGATGATGACCGCAAACTAAGAGTTTGATTGTGGGGCTGTAAGATAAATGCTGGATCTGGACTGATCTCTCCAGAGCTGGACTGTTCCCCTATGTGTCATGTCTATAGTTGATTTCCTTGGTTTGATCACAACCTCAACTAGATGAAAGCAAATCTAAAAGAAGACTAAAGTAGTGGGGGCATCAAATCACTCAATACATCCTGAATGGCCAGTGTTCAGTTTGCCCTCTAAAGTAGACATGGAAAGTAAAGGTCTTTAAAAAATAGAAATCCTATTGTTCACTCTATTTATTGGAAAACATACAATTCTTTCCCCCCATCAGTATTCCTGGTAATGAGGAGGGCTTGGAATAAGAGAAAGCTTTCACTTTGCACTAAAATATATACATTAATAAAGTCTTGGGAAAAGTGATGTGAACTTCCACATCATGTAACATGTGCAAACTACTATATGTGTTCTTTGCTTGTGGATGAAGGAGAAGAACAGTTGTGGCACATACCAGCTGATTAATCCAAGCATAGAACTCCACATATATGAAGCAGTGGTAGCTTAGGATTCATGCACTCCTTATTTGTGGTGCAGCCAAAGATATTAAATTTTGCCACAGTAGGAGGGTTAGGCTACATTCAATCATTTCCAGAGTAGATAAGATGAACAACATTACTTCAGTTGGGCTTAAATCTACTTTTAAGAAGTCATCTTGCTTAGAGAATTAGCTTGCAAAAATTGAATGATTATATGGTGCCAAAAAAGAAAAGAAATATCAGGCAGTATACCTTAAGAATATAATGGGAAAGTATTTTGAAAACTTGGGTAGAAGGATGCAAGAAGTCTTGCTCCAGACAGCTTTCTAATCGAAAAGCAGGACAACAGATATAAGCCAACAAGGCTTTTACATGTCCATGTCTCTGTTTCTTAGCTCTAAAAATGGTGTCTCAGAACCAGTCCTGCAAAGACAGTGCATTATTAACCATTAATAATGGGTGGGATTTTTTCCCCATTAACTTCTCTTCTTAGGTAGCTATGAGTTTTTTGTGGGGTTTTTTTGGGTTATTTATTTATGTATGTATTTATTTTTGGTCCCAAGTTAATATTTCCCTAGCAAGTGAGAAATTAAACTCTACCTACATCCAGTCACTTCTCCATAGAGGTGATGAAATGTTTTGAAATCCTGAATGATGAGTAACACTGAAAGCACTGAGACTGTTTGGTGCGGAGAAAAGACTCAGGTGTGCGTGAAGGCTGCTGGTGGATGTTTGAAGTTCTTCCCCATGAAAGGGGAAATAAACTTGCTCTGTTTGACATTGATACAGAATCAGGAAGACGATTTCAGCTTAATAGAAGTGTGTCCTGTAAGCGTTATGTACGTGACTGTGTGTGTGCTCATGAGTAGAAAGGGCATGCAGAGGGCAGGCTACGATTATTTCCTTATCTTTCCTGTATGTCCGTGGTTCTCAACCTTCCTAATGCCACAGCCCTTTAATACAGTTCCTGTGGGTCACGACCCACGGGTTGAGAACCACTGTTATATATATTTATAAATAATTTGGGAAACTATTTAAGAGAACTGGTTTTCCTAGCAATAATTTACCAAAAAAAAACCCCCAATAATAATGAATACCCAACATTTATTAAGTGCTGACTATGTTCCAGGCACCATGTAAGATGCTTCATAAAGACCTGATTTAATTGTATTTTAACAGGTCGATCCTGTCTTTTTGACATGCAGAGAAACTGGTTTGAATATGTATTAGCCATGTCTCAAAGTTACACAGTTAGCAAATGACAGATCTGGGATTTAACTCCAGATGTGACTGACTCTCTTTTACATTGTATGATGTTGCTTTCGTTTTAGGGAAGGAGTTCTTTACTAAAGGGTGCGCTTAAGAGATATACTCTGCACTGAAGTCAATTGTAGGCACTCATTGTTGAGTTAGGAACGGGGAGAACTCACATTCTGGGTGTGTGTGTGAGTGTGTGCGTGTGTACTGCTAACTCAATTTCTCTCATCTCTTATTTGAGAAAGGTTTTAGACAGTTTTTTTCCATTAGAGGCAAAGAAAATCCTTTATCTCTAGAATAAGAGAGGTGGAAGGACTCAACAAGGAGCTGCTTCTGAGGGATTCTTCCACGTTCAGCATTAAAAGATTAACTTTAGTATTTACTTTTCCACAATTGTACATATGTGCATGAGTATAATTTGGCTTTCAAGGATTTTATAAAGTTTCTAGCAAAAACTAAAAATGATCTTTGGGGGGACCTGGATGTGTGAAGATAGGGAGGAAAAGTCTTATGCTAGGTACTTTGAGTATGATTCAGTTATTCCTCCTGACAACTCCACAAAATAGTTTATATTGGTACTTGGGACACTGAAACTCCAGGAAATTTTCAGTAATCAGACAGCTTCTATGCTGTAGAACCAAAGGGTTTGACTTTATGTCTGTCTGGATCCAAAGCACTTTTGCCAGTTTACTTTCAATAAATATTTGTCCTCGGATATGCAAGAGTTCTGCTCTTAGCTGGCAGAATCATGGCAGCAGGACATTTCTCTAAGAATTTTTCTAAGGATGAAGGAGGCACTAGGCATCCAGCTTTACCGTGGAGTCCGCATGCTGCCTCACCCACTCCTGAAGAGACAGAGGATGAGCAATGATCAGTGGATGGTGAGATCAGCCAGTCTGGGGATCCACGGAGCACTGGCGCAGTCTCCTGGCCAGTTACTTGGGAAAATAATCCAAAGACCAAAGACAAGTCTGGCAATCTAACCTCCCCAGAGGAGCACCCTACTTTGTTTGGTCTCCTCCCCAAGCCTCTGAAAGTTCATATTGACAAGTGAGGAACTGGAAATATTTGTAGGTTTAGGAAGAAAATGTTCTCTTTATGATGCTAATAGAAGAAAACAAATATTCCAGATGGTTTTCTCCAACTTTGGAACTTTTTAATTCTGGATGACCCACAATACAGAGACTTGTTCATAGATTGCGTATGTCACTGGAATACTTTACCTAAGCATACTGTCAATTCTTAATCATGGCAAGAAAATATATTTAATAATGATACAATTGCAAAATATACTAATAGTCAAGATATATTGAGTACCTACTTTGTCTCTAGCACTATGTTGTGCCTCACACAAGGCACATTGTTCTTCATCCTTGATATGGAAACTGGGATGAATAAAGATTGAAGACGTTGCCCAACATCTATAGCCAGCAGGTGGCAGCAGTGGGATGAAGACCCAGCCTCTTGGCCTCCAGGCCTCCACTGTCCACTGTAGTGTGCTGCCTCCCTGGTGCACTTGGCTTTTCACTCTTTCACATTTTCACTGTGCATCATGTTCACTAGATACTGATCTCTGATGATGCCACTGGGCATCAGTGTTAGATAGGATCCCAATGTCACCATTCAAAGACTATTACTGTAAACATTGCAGAAACATTTTTAATTCAGTGAAAGAAACTGTTGATGGGGAAGCTTTTAAACTATAAGCAAGGCTTCATTAATCTTACTTATTCCAATGTGCACTAGTCAACAGAATCATTTAGTAGTCAATTACTTAGACAACACAGCCACACACTTCATACATGTGCTATTTGATTCAGTGATTAGAACACGCATTTCTTTGTTCCAGATTTATTTGATCACAAAGGATAAATTGGGAAGATGTGATTCGATACTTGAATACATTATGTTTTTCGGAACTTTTCAAAACTAGCATTATAATGTGAGAAACATTATATGTAAATATGAAAATTAATGACCTTGTTATTATCTAATCAGAACCCTGATTTCTCCTTTAAGCATCTCTTAACACTTAATTGAATCCTTAAGCCTTACGAAACTGTGGGAGAGAAGGTTTGTCGGATGAACAGAATGTTTCTTTCCAGACCATTAGTCCACACTTTACTAGTGTCCAATTTAATTGACACCATGTTGCTGTGAAGTATCCCGGTGGCTCCCTGAGGACGCTCTCCAAGGCACCACACACACCTTCATCGAGAGGGAGGCTATGGACAACAGGGCCTGCAAACTTCCTGCTTTCTGCAGTAAATGCCATCCGTTCTCTCCTTTTATGACCTGCAGCCTACAGGTTCCCACCTGTACACTTTCATTAGCACTTTAATCTCCAAACATTAAACATCAATATTTCTTCTTTAAAGATCATTTTCAGCATGACATCCATATATTTAAAAACCTGCTTGCTGATTGTTTTTAATATAAATCTGTAGCCTGCAGCTCTCAAAATCTTTCACCAATTACCACTGATTTTTTTTTTTAAAGACTTTACATTTTTAGAGCAATGTTATGTTCATGGCAAAATTGAGAGGAAAAGTACAGAGATTTCCCATTTTCCCCACACACCCCTGTCCATGCATAACCACCTCCCTTATCAACATCACCCACGAGAATGGCACATTTGTTACAACTGATAAACCTTCATTGACATGCCATCTTCACCCGAAGGCCACAGTTTGCATGAGGTTCATTTTCAGTATTGTACATTCTCTGAGATTAGACAGATTTATAATGACATGTATCCACCATTATAGTATCATACAAAGTAGTTTCACCCCCTTAAAAATTCTGCATTCTACTTATCCCTCCTTCCTTAAACGCTGGCAACCACTGATCTTTTTACAGTCTTCATACTTTTTCCTACTCTTGATTTTTAATTTTTCAACTCCCTTTTTCTAGTTTTCCACTTAAAATCTGCTCTGTTGGTCAAACGAATTTTCCAGTTTCTAGAATGTGACTTTTCTTGATGCCATTTTACACAATCTAGCACTGTTTCTGTTGTCCATCAGTCATTAGATTTCATCCTCTTCAGAGTCAGGATTAAGACTCACCTATTTCAGGAAGCCTGTCTGAATTCATCGAAGCCAAATACTTATCCTGTTGTTTTCTGTATCTTCAGTAATTCTTGTATTCAACCTCATTCTTTCGTTTTCTCACAAATATTTGAGGTGTCTATTGTGTGCCACGCCTTGCAGTACACCCTGGAAATACCACTGCTATCAAGACCCGCATAGTTCTTGCATTTACAGAGGTTGCAATTAGTGGGAATGTTAAAAAGTCAAGAGTTAGTAAAGAAAGATGGCGAAATAAATAGCAACTAGAGAGAGTGTATGAAAGTACATAAGGGTGGTTCTGACCCAGGCTCGGGGCTTCAAATAAGGCTTGTTGGGGAAGACGCAGTCTATACAGAGTCCTGAAAAAGTGATAAAAGTTAGCTAGGTGGAAAAGAGGTCCAGAGAGAGGGAACAGCATATGCAGAGTCACATAGGTGAGGATTTGAGAATCATTTAAAATGGATGGAAGGTGGAAAGTGAGTTCATGATTCAAAAGGGACAAAGTAAAGTTAAGGCCATCACAAAGAGCCTTGCAAGCTATGTAAAATGTTGTGCTCTATTAATTTGCATCTTTTTGCTGCAGCTTTGTATACATTTTACAGTTCTGGGAACACACAGGATTTCAGATCTGGGAGGGATTAAGAGGCGAGGTCCTGTTGTATTTTAATTGCTTATGTGGTCACTGCTCCAGTTAGAGGGATTATTCAGGGAATGTCTCTGACTGAGCTGTATTTCAGCAATCATTTAAGTTTTCATTTTTTTCCTCCACCTTTCTGAGAAGCCAGTAGTAATATTTTGTCACAGTCAATGAAATAATCAGACTTCCATAGAAACAGAATTTAAACCTAAAGCCTGGGGAGTAACATGGATAATTCCTAAATTCAGTATATTTTGTGCCTTCTTACACACCAAGATAAACAAATACAGTTGGCCCAATGTGGTGTTAGCATTATTCTCTATCTTTAAGACATAGATTAGAAATGTCTGAAGAAAAACAAAACATTTCTGATGGATGGCAGCACATTCTCCAACCAGAGTCCATAATCCTTCAAATTTTATAAATATTTTTGCTTCTTAGTGTTATGCTGGGAATTAGGAAGGGGGTATTGCTAGAGAGTGATGGGCTTTTGCTAAAAATGTCAGCCTTTCCTGTTGTGACCCATACATGGTACTATGGAAACTCTCACACTGCCCTCTGATTTCCATGCAAGACTCTTGCCTCCCTCAAATTCACCAAATTATGAGCACTGTGGTTAGCACTCTTACACAGTGTGCCTTGGAATGAATTATGTGCTTTAATGTATATTAAAATTGTACAGCAAATTGTCGACAATGAAAAAGATAGGAAAACAAAAAATACAAAATACAGTACATTCAAGTTCTTTAAATACTTGTATTTGGGATAGTTTTTTATAAGAAGACCAAAATAAATAAATAAGTCTAAAGCCAAATTAAAGATCAAGAGAGGGGGAAAGTTCTTATTTAATAACTGTTTTAAAACATTATCTCATGCCCTATTGTGATACTTACATGAGAAATCTGTGTACCACATTCACAATTTTTAAATTATTGGAAGGATAAACACACAGTTAAAATTACATGACTTGTTTAACCAAAAAAAAAAAAACTCAAAATAAAACTCATATAAGAATGTTCTTAACAACTCTAATCATAAGAGACCCAAATGGAAACAACCCAAATGCAACAGGTGAGGGAGTACAACAATTGTGATATCTTATTACAATGAACACACCTTGGTAAGAAAAGGTAATCATTACTGACACATGTAATAGCATAGATAAATTTTAGAAACATTGTGCTCAGCAAAAAAGCCAGGGCCCAAAAGATACATATTGTATAATTTCATTTGTAAGATCTGAGAACAGGTGAAACTAATATATAGTGAGAGAAAGTAGATGAGTACTTGCCTTAGGGTCATGTAGGAGAGTTGAGAAAACTCCAAAGTAGTATGATGGAATTTAGGGGGTGATGGAAATGATATAAATCTTGATTAGAGCAGTGGTTATACAGATGGATACATTTGAAACATATCATCAAACTTAGAGTATTTTATTGTATTTAAACTGCACCTTGATTTTAAAATTTAGGAAATGTATATTTTTAGTGGCTTTTTTGTAACATCAGTTTACAGTATTCAGAATAATTATTGTGATATATGGGTTTTTGAAAAATATATTTACTAAAACTAACAGTTGATTTTGATAATATTGTAAGATTTTAAATATGTCTTTTGGGGTTATTTGTTTATACTTGCTATAATCTATCACCTAGAGTAGTCAAACTCTGCAATAGGATAGAAAATTTTTAAAATTTACTAAAATGTACTATGTAAATTTATTTAATTTTTTTTACAGTTTAATGCTATATTTCAGCCACAAATCCTAATTCCATGAAGAGTGGTGGTCATTGTTTTATTTTGTCAAAAAACAAATCCAAAGTATACTGGCTTAATTCCAAAGATGTTTCTAGATAGAAAACTCTGACTGATACTGTCAAAGCAATTTTCATCTCTTTTTTTTTTTTTGCCGTTTTTGGCCGGGGCTGGGTTTGAACCCACCACCTCCGGCATATGGGGGTGGCGCCTTACTCCTTTGAGCCACAGGCACCACCTGTAATTTTTGTCTCTTAAGATCTATTTAAGGAAAGTACTAAAAGGTAGTTCTATCTTTCCCAGATCGTTTTCATAAACTTCTACTGGCAAACACTAAGCACATTGGAACAGGGAACCATTACAATAAATTATTGACATAATTATTTTTTCCTTTGTATTTTATCTGTCCTTGGGACACATTCGTCTGTTCTGTTTTAGAGGAGTTCTACAAATTGAGGAACAGAAGATCTTGTAAATCTTGTCACTAGCGTTTATTTCTGTTCACATTTTTCTTAGAAACAGATGCGTTGGGATGGGAGATGTTGCTTCCCATCTCCCTTCCAAGGAACCGGGAACCTGCACTTCACCTCCATGCTCCTTTCCACTGCTCACGGAGAGAAGTACTCATGCTTTCTGTTGCACATGCTTATACCTCTGTGAACCATGAGGATTTAGTGAATTTAAAGGATCCTTTCAGTAGAGATAAGAGGTCAAGAATTTATGGCCCTCTCTTCTTATGTGCATTTCTTCTTTCTTTTATAAAAGTCTTACAATATTTTGGACGTTTTATCTAGGACTGTTCTTTTTTTGTCTTCATAAAAAAGAAACCAGTTGTTAATCCTGCCAGAACTAAACGTCTTCAAAGTAATATCTAATAGGAAGTTGAACCTGTTTTGTTAGAAAGACCAATGTGTTGGTCTTTTCCTTTTTCATAATGAAGCCAGCCAGCCAGCCTCAGCCAAGGCTAAGGGAGATTGGTCATAGATTTTTTAAATGACACCTTGACCTCCTGACCAAAGGCTAAAAAATAGGTGATATTTCATTATATCATTGCGTTGGATAATTTTCATGGCCACTTCAAAGCCTTTGTAAAATGAGTTACGAAGTTGAATAAACATGAGTTTTTTTATAGGTTACATGCTCTTTAACGTGCTAACTGTGATGAATACATTATTTTTGTCGGTCCAAAACTTATTTTACTACATGAATATAAGTTCCTTTTTCAATTTAGGTCTTCAGTTTTTCCTTCAGTTGTTACCCAGAGAAACTTGATGTAATAGTAACCTTTTAAATGACATTGTTTATTAATATATCAGCACATTTCAGGCAACATTTTTGTGCTACACGTTGGACAAAGTGCTGGGAGAATATGTGTTTATAGTTCTGTTCCCGTCGGGATGAAAGTCTATTTCTTCTTTGAGTCTCATGTTCCACGTGTTTTAAAATTAGTGCCTAGCATTTATAATTTTTAGGAATTAACCTTTCATTAGGATATTACAAATCTTCTGACAACATTTCACATGTATGTTTCAAGCTGTAATTTTTCTCTAGGTGGCTATATTTAGCTCCTTAACAAGGGGACTTTGTGACCCAAATAGTGACACAAGAATCAAAGCAAGGATGAGTCACAGCTATGTGCTCACCTCCAAATGGGATAATCAATGACAGTAAAAGCTCTGGTTAGATGAGGGCCTCAGAAATCACCTCTGCTTAGGAGAGAGGAGAAAATGAGAAAACCTGGCTGTGCTCAGGGCTTGGCACATGTTAAATACCAGTTTTCCCAGTTTCACCGACAAAGAGTTCTAATTAGTCCTGGAGGTGAGGATTCAGTATTTCTTCTTGAACTAAGCACTAAGGCAGTTCAGCTAGACTAAGTACCAACATTTGGAAGCTACCGATTTAGCCCCCTCTCTTACATGATATATATGTGTAGTCCATCTACACCTCACGGTAATGAATCTCGTTCTGCCCTTGCTTGAATGCTGCTGGAGACAGAGAACTCAATACCTCTAAAGGGGAGTGTTTCACTTTTATCTGTAGTTATTAGAAAGAGTTTCCCTTTCCTGAGCTAACATGTGCTTGTTTCCCATGACTTCTGCCTTCTGGAGTAACGCAGACTAAAACTGATTTCTCTTCTTTATTATTGGTCCTCCATAGGCTATAATTTGAAGAGAGTTCAATCATCTTCAGAAATGTGCCCTCAGTTCAACAATATTTTGACTATCAAAGCCTCAGATCACATTCTAATTGACAGAAAGACATAAATACAGCTGGCCTTCAGATACAATTTCATCTATAAGATTCTTCATCTGTCCTTTTTGTTTTTTCTCTTCCTATGGGACGCTGACAGCTATGATGTAGAAAGGAAGAAATCTATGATTAAAACACATTAATTCCATAATTTACATTTATTGGACTAACACAGGTCTTCCTACAGACGGCTTCCCCTACTAACATTAATAAAGAAAGGGTTAAGTGGAAGGTGGCCATGGTGATAGGTGTGCAAGGCAAGGGGGGAGCACTTCTCACTTGCATGGATGGGGAAGAGTCAGAAGCCATTTGGAGCTCGTAGAGAGAAAATCGTCAGAGTGGATAGCTTTTGGTCAGCCATCAGTCACAGCAAAAAGAATGGCCTGCAAAGGTGCACCGTTGAATCTTAAAAACAGATAGAGTAAGGGGAGAGCAGGTAATAGAAGAAGGGTCTAACTCTGACCTCAGTGGGTTCCTCCCCCCATGGGTTTATTTTTGTTTGAAAATCACATTTCACCTTCAACGTAGCCTGACATTTCTGGAATGAAATCTAAAGAAAATAAGCAAAAATGCACCTTTCAACTTAAATAGGAAAAGGGACCACAGAATGGCATGCTGATGAACAGTATGCTATTGATAAAAAATAAAATGCAGGACCCCATCAACTTCTTTTACTTGGAAGAACTTTGACTGTAAGGACTTCCCTTTTGGTGGGAGAGCATCATTTGTGCTCATAGTATCCCCAAAAGTCAGAAGAATAATGATGGCCATGATATGAAAACCACATTTCATCTTCATTCAATGTGTCTGGACATTTTTGGAATGAAATTTAAGGAAATAAGCAAAAAGACACCTTCCAACCTGAATAGGAAAAAAGAACCACGAATGGCAAGGTGAATAAAAGTATGCTGTTGATGAAGGAAAAGGCAGGAACCACCAGCTTCTTTTTCTTTGAAGGATTTCGAGTGTGTGTAGTAATCGGTGGTGGTACAGCATCCTCTGGGCTCATAGCATCCCGAAAAGCCAGAACAATAATGATGCCCCTGACACATCTGCTCGCAGAGCCTTTCTGCCTACGTTGCCTGCTCCTGTCTGCCCTCTTGTCTCCCTTTCAACTATCAGTTAAAATAATGTCATTAAACACACACAGTCACACACACACACAAAAACCTTGGTTGAGCCCAAGTTATGTATGTCATGGATTTCAGTTCAAAAAGAACCGTGTGCCCTTCTCTTTGGCTGTTTAAAAGGAAAAACTGGGAATGAATCAAACAATTAAGTTCTTGTACTTGTCTACCTGCTACTAAAATGCCCTCTAGAGGATTTCACGGGTGTGGGGCCGTGAGAAAGGACAGTGACAAATTGAAGGCAGTGCAGAGAAACAAAAGTGATACAATGTTTAAAAAACAACATTGTCAGAAAAGGTGAGCCTAGCTTGTTATGTTCAGCCTGAAGGAAAAGCAAATAGCCTAAGGACACTTGAGAATGACCCAAAATATACGCTGAGATCTCCACCAGGACAGAAATCAATTATTGTCATTAACACAAAGGGCAGGTCTCGGGGTGACAGCTTTAAACACTTCCAGGAATAACTGATGTGAGTTTCAACATCAGAAAAGGCTTCTACAATTTTTTTTTTTTCAAACCCACTAGACGAGAAAAGCAGACAGGAAGATGTATCAAAAACAGGTGTCAAGGGACACAGTGTAAGAACTTCTTTGACAGAAACATTTAAGGCTGAGATGAGACATCTAGCCCTCAGATATGATACTTTATATTAAATCAGTCCTGCTATATGCAGCCTCATAAATGTAATATGAGAAGGCACATTAGTATAAATTAAGACTGTATTGATACCACAGGCGCTTCGTATGTTAAAAATGTAATATTATAGTAAAGGCTTTGGTTTATGCTAATTATTGGCCTGCTTTCACATACATACTTTGCCATTATTCTGAAATTTCTTTGTCCAAGATACAATTTCTGAACACTTCTTCATATGAGTAGATAAAGATACTGAATATTAAGTGTTCAGGGCAGGTCATAGCTGTGTCTTTCAAGTTACGGGGTGGGGGGAATGTCACCTTTTCTGGTCGGGAGAGCAGCTGTAAAGCTGACTCTCTTCATTCGTTCTCTTTTTTGCTTCATGACTTGGCTGTTGGCTGCCCTCTTGTAATAATACAGAAGAAAATATAAAGTAGAAACTTTAGGTGAAGTTAATTTTATGTTTTAGCTGAGAACATTGAATTCCTCAGTCTTTCTTTCATACAGCTATACAATTTAGATGAGAGTATGAAAACCAGTTATTCCAAAAGAGCCCTTATTTAGGTTCTAGAGTTGGTTTTGCATTGGAAATCAAGGACTTCTTCCCCCCTCATTGCACAAAGGAGATTCAAAGTAGTTGCTGTTTTAAATGTGGAGTTTATCCATTCCAAACAAGTGTTAATTGAGAGATCATAGGCTGTGATTCACAACTGCACATAACAATCCTGTCAGTCACTAATTATTCTTTTCTTTGATGCTTTCCTGGAAAGGTTACAATAATTAATATACTTTAAAAATTACCAGGACCAGTCTATGGAACAAAATGTGTTTAGAGAATCTGTTGATAATGAATGAAATCTATGTTCATGTTTACACTTTTTTTGACCAACCTTTGGTATTTGGAGGATGGCATAGTGGATTCTTACTATACACATATTATATTGGGCGTAGCCAGCCCAGAAAGAGCATCTGGCATGAAGGCTGGAAAAAGCAAACTCTTACATGGTAAAGGATGGAGCTCTGAATTCTACCCTTTCTATTGTATAATTAGGAGAAGCCTGTTAATCTTAGCAAGCATTTAAAATTATCTATAAGTTTAACTCTTAAAAATATTACATGTAATTTCTTCAATACGAGAGCCAGACAATAACCAGTGTTTTATTGGCTGTTGTATTACTTCTGAAGTCACTAGGTACCATTTTCCACCAAAGAAAATGAAATATTAGTATTGAGGAAGAGCCCCAACAAGGACATTGCAGAGCGATAGTTTCGTCTTAAAAAATGAGTGATTGCATGACTGGGGATGGAATATGGTTTTCTAATAGTCAATAAACTGCAACAACTGCAGTGCCTGGGACGTAGGATGAGGAAAGCATATGGAAAGATGAGGGGACACTTTCTTACAGAGAGAGCAGTCTATGCTGGAAGATTTCAGTACAGAGAATCAATGCCAAGTTTTTTGTTTTGTTTTTTTGTTTGTTTGTTTTATTGTTGGGGATTCATTGAGGGTATAAGAAACCAGGTTACACTGATTGCATTTGTTAGGTATAGTCCCT
>NW_003852400.1:7268185-7274534 GCF_000181295.1 Otolemur garnettii | reverse complement strand
CCTCTTTTGTTAGGTATATTCCTAGGTATTTCATTTTCTTAGAAGCTATGGTAAAGGGAGTTGCATCCTTAATGCTAAGTTTTTTAATACAGCACTAGGAAATCAGGTGGCAGGCAATGACCTAAGTCATGTCTCTTTGTAACTCCAGCTCCCAAATGCCCTTACAACATTTCTCACAGTTCACTAGTGGCCCTCTAATCAATAAAGCCAACAACGTTTCCTCTTCTGGTTCTCAGTGGTTCCTACTCTCTCGGACAGTTTTCTTTAAGCTTTCTTCCTTTGCCTTCCATGGCACTGAGTATCGTGTTTAGTAGTCAAACTCTCTGCACTTTCCACCCTAATGTATTTTTTTGGCACTATGGCAAAAGGTAGAGGACCTTCTGCCTAGGTCCTCCTGACTGTTATTGCCTTCACCACAGGCCAGAATATCAAGAGTCACCACTGTGTTCACAAAGATTCAGTGGCTGTATCCTCTCAACAGTTCAGAATTCAGATTAAAAGTCCTCCACAACCATCTTTGTCACTATTGCTTTTTTCATGAGTTTTTGTCTAGCCAAATTGGTCAGTACTGCCTGTCTACAAAGTCAGACAATTAAGTTTGCAAACACATCCTCGAAAAAGTGCTACATACCCCATTGCTAAATATTACTATGGTCACCTTTGAGGTACTCTGGGAAAGCTCTGCACTGATGCCAGCACCTAGTCCACTTTTCAAAGCAATTTTGGGACTCTTTTTCTCTAATGGCTATCAGAGCTATCATCTTCACTAGATGTCCAAGGAGGGGACTTTGAAATTGACCCTAGTGATATTCAGCGATGAGATATGTAACAGTGGAATGAGTTCACAAACTTAATTGTCAGACTTTGTATATATTCTTCCAATTAATCATTTCTGAATTTATTGCATATTATATTCTCTCAAATTTTACTAATATTCTACCAATAATTTACTTCTCATTGTTCCTATAAGCAGCCATGAAATGATTTCAGATGGTTGAAAAGAGCATTAACCATAAAATAAAATAAAAGAGTTTAAATTTTGAAAATATGGGTAGCTTTTCATCTTTCTGTTCTTGTTCTAATATCATACAGAAAAGTAAAGGCCACTTTTAAGTGTTCATCAATCATGAAAATAGAAAAATCTGGTTTTCCTAGGAGTGAAAGATTCAACATTTCATGTTCTTGAATCTAAAACATTGAACAGTTTTGTGTATATCTTCACTCCAAAATTTGATTTTATTTTTGAGGAGATAGAAGTCAAGACTAAAACTAGCATTTATCCTACCTACATTTTAGAATTAAGGTATGAATTTTGTGTTCGGAAATCAAATATTATCTCTCCAGTTGAAATAAAGAAAGGGTTATGATACAGAGATTTTTAACAGTATTTGCTTGGTCTTTGCATTTTCAGTCCATAGCTTACAGACCATCCCTTTGAACGTCTTTATTACTTTAGGACTGCAGTAAGATATTGGTGTAATTGTCTTATGAAGGTTGTGATTCCAAAGTTTCTAAATTAATGCCCCTTTTTTTTTTTTAAGTCAAATACACATAGATCATGAATACATTCATGCATATGTGGGGTGTAATGTGCTGATTTTGAGGGTTTTTTATACCATCTGATGTGGTTACACTAATCAACATAGCTTTCACCTCATTTACTTCATTATTGTGCCAAAACATCTATGTCTTTATAAGAAATACTTTTGATTGAAAATTCCTTCTCTCTTTTCCCTGACTTCAATCTCTTTGCTGTTTATCTAGGGCTGTGTATATGGCAGTTTTCTGTCCTCACTCTGTCGAGTGTCTCTGAGTGAACCTTCTCATGGTTGTGACTTTACTTTGTCAAATGTGTACTATTATCTGCTACCCAGATCTCCTTGTACATCAGACCCACCTATAAAAATATCTATAAGTAGATGTCAACATATAGAAAGGACTGATACTCTAAAAATAACAAGGGCTTTGGAGTTAGGCAGATTGTTGACTTGGTTCTATTTGTTCTTATCTGTGTGACTTTGAACAGATTAGTTGCTTTCTTTGATCCTCATTTTCTTCATATTTAAAATGAGGATACTGATTCTCACCTAAATATGGTTGTGTCACATAACACATGCAATGTGGCAGAGATTGGATGGTTAATAGTGACAGTGGTTGTTATCATAATTTTGTTGTTTTCATAACAGATCTAGAAGAGTGAGAAAAAGTACACATGTATTTGAAATGTACCAAAGAAAAATACTGACTCCCCCACCACTGGATCTACATACTGCTATGTAGTGTATAGCATCTACATACTGCTATGCCAGACTCTGGCCTAATTGATAAGTATACATCTAGGGGTTATGGACCTGTGGGTCTCAAACAGACAGTTTCACCCCAGTGTGGGGCCAGAAAAGTAGAGATGAAGAATGCATTTCTACCCTCCTCGGCCTCCCAGAATGTCAGGATTACAGGCAACAGCCACCGCAACCGGCCCTGTAACTTCTTTTTCTATGCAGGTCTTCCACAGAAGGCAAATCCATCCTCCCATAGGATAGGGCTGAACGACTCAAAGCCCAGTGGGCAGGCGGTGAGGGGAGTGGGGAGATCCACGATATTTTGCCCTTCCAGGTCAGATCAGGTCAGCAAAACTCTTGGGAGTTTTGGCACCTACCTCTCCTATAAAATGGAAAAGATCAGAAATAAAAGTCAAAAACTTAAAAAAAAAATGCATTTCTAGTTGCTACTGTGACTGGGGAGTGTGTGCCATTAACGTTTGGTGGGGGCAGTCTGCAGGGAGGGGAAACCATTTTAAATGTCCTGCAATAAGCAGGATATTCCCACTAACAAAGGACTTTTCTGTCGAAGAGGCCAAGAGCACCCCCAATGAGAGGATCCCACAGTGTCCTGTTTTCTCAGCGGTGGCTTGTCAGTGGGCAGGCCTTGAGAAGCAAGAAGTCACTTTTAGACCCACCGCCAAGCATGGGCTCACATCAAGATCCACTGAGCCTAGTGCTTATTTCAGCCCTCTGGGGCCCTTTCCAGACCTGAGACTTATTCACCAAGTATCTGAAAGGCTATATGGAAGAAGGTGATAAGCTTACTCCTCTAAGGAGCACACTGAGGAAGTGAATTCCTACTGGGTTAAGAGGGATTTAGGTTGGCTCTACAAAGAATGATTTGATTATGAATGCTGTCAAAACTCAGGCCTAGGTTACAAATGAAAGTGTTTAAATCTCCTTCAGTGGGTATTAAGAACAGGATTACCCCCTCATAGCGGGTATGTTGTGGATATAATCCTGTCTAGCAGCAGAAAGTGGATAGGAAGGTGGTCTCAAATGGGTCTTTTACTTCTGATATACAAACTCTAAAGGGCTAGCATTTGGGAAAAAAAGAAAAAAAAGATCCTCTCCCTCTCACTCCTGTACCTGTATTGCTCCCTACCTTTACACTCCTCTCCACTTTGCAAGCTGGAGACCTAAGAGATCCCACTTTGCTTTAGGGGTAAGCACACTTCTCACTTCCTCTAAGAAACCCTAGCATTCAATCCAGGGGAAACAGTATAATAATTCACCATACTCCATTACAGTACATGCTGTATATACCCAAATAATATCAGAGAAGATTATGTACACGTGGAAGATTCTATACGTACACTAATCCATAATCATGACTCTTGGGCTGTTTCTCTCAATTTAAAGGACCTGGGGAATTGTAAGCATATCATTATTTTTCAGGTAATGTGGCACAGTCATCAAAAAAAGGACTGTAGTAACTCAAGACCAGAAAATGCAATCAAAAATACATGGCCAGTTGTTTTCATTTTATATCTTTTTTTCTAAAATGTAAATGAAAAACTCTCAGTCCAACTATTTGCTTTTGTTTGTTTGTTTTTATTAAATCATAGCTGTGTACATTAGTGCAATCATGGGGTACAATGTGCTGGTTTTACATACAATTTGAAATTCTTTCATCAAACTGGTCAACATAGCCTTCACGGCATTTTCTTAGTTATTGTGTTAAGACATTTATATTCTACACCTAGTAAATTTCACATGTAGTAAGATGCACTGTAGGTGTGGTCCCACCAATTACTCTCCCTCCACCCAACTATTTGTTTTTGATCCGGTTTTCTTAATGTCTATTCACCAACTTGACTGATTTTCTCACTGGTCGCTTAACTAATCTGACCATGTTGCCTTGGTTGAGTTGTTTGCTTTGTTGATTGCTTCTGGGGTTGGCAGCACATAGAGAGAACTGAAGCATGGAGGCTCCCATCCAGGGCTGATTCCTTTATGGTTTTGTTAAAAGGAAAGTACCTTATGTCTTATCGCAGTTTCCCTTCATTGGTATTGCTTCCCAAATTTTAATGGTCCCACTGCACTGCTACCTGTGTTCCCTCCTGCCTGTCTTTATAAGTGTGAATTGAAGAACAGCATTTTCTGTTTGGAAATTGTTTGCCCTTCACTTCTTCACAATGACCTTGTGATTATGAGCACTTTATGTGTTTAAAAGAATCTCTCTTTAACACAAACTTTATAAGCAGGGTGTAGGGTGTATGTCACTGTTAGGTTAGAGCTGTGCTCCGTTAAAAATTTAACTTCTTTCATAGGGTAGAACATTACCTTACATAAGCTATAACCTTTTTTTTTTTTGCAGTTTTTGGCCAGGGCTGGGTTTGAACCTGCCACCTCTGGCATATGGGGCCAGTGCCCTACTCCTTTGAGCCACAGGCACTGCCCTAAGATATAACCTTTGGTTAAATGTCTGAATCACCGTTTCATTTATCTAACAAATATTTACAAAAATGGTATTGTGTACCAGGCATTGGGCCATTGTGTGAGCTGTTAGAATTAACAGATGAAGAAGTTTTGGTTTCTGATTCCTAGGGCAGATAGGCGTGTAAACAATAGAGTGCAATGTAGTAGGTGCTCTATCAACATGGAAAAGGTGCTGTCAGAATACAGAAGAAGGGACACTGGCTTCTCCCAGGGAGAGGAGGGATGAGAAAAAAGATGCACAGAACAAGTGACATCTGAGCTCAAACTTGAAAAGTAGCATTTCATAGAATTTCATGGGTGAAGGCAAGTGAGGACAGTGTAGACGCACTTAACGACTTGCTGTTAGTCTAAACTTGTGTTCATTTAGCAGTTAAGCAAGAATGAATGAATAAAATGGTGTTCTTGAATGGAAATTACTTCAGCTTGAAAATATAGCAGTTATGTTATTAAATGAGAGAAATTGCTCACTAGGAATATGTATTTTAGTGAGAAAGAGAGGGATCTTTTTTGAAAGTAAAATAGTTACTCCCTTTTTATTTCTTGCAATGTTCTTTATATTTCAGAATAATAAATCCCAAAATGTTATAAAACATATTCAAATGCCCCAGCTATTTCATTCTTATTACTGTAGTCCTTTAGGCAACATAATTAAAATCCAAGCAACTAGTCTGTGTAAATACTATAATTATTAGGACCATCTTGTGACTGGTTAGACTTCACATTGATAGATTCTGGCATCTCATCACTCAAGAAATCAATAGAAGAAAATATCACCCACCAACTCCATACAATTATAGTCTTGGTACTGTGAAAGATGTAGGTTAAATTTGGAGAGGTGTGTGTGTGTGTGTGTGTAAGTTTAAATAAGCACAGTCCAATCATTCTGTTCTCACAGCCTTCTCCTTATGGAACATATAATTTATAGGGTTGCATTAGGTATAGACACATGAAGAAATTAGTAGAAGAACAAAGCAAGAAAAAATAGATTCCATATGAATTGGGTGACCACATAATTTATTACAAAACCATCACTGGTGGGGCTTTATTAATAATTACATCAGAATAATAGGAATAAACTAAGACTCTTAGGAAACCTTTTTACCCTGCAAATGAGTATAGTCCCTCTACAACTGAGTTATTCAAATAATAAAATATTTTTGAATAAAGAGAGCTATCAATTGAGTAAAAACTAGGTAGTATGTTGACTGATCAAAGGGTCAGGAGGCCTTTTCATGCACAAGTGTTTCCATGGCCATAGCATCAAGGGTGGGAATATTCTGCCAAGTAGAGAGTATTCCAGACAGGAGAGAATAGTAATCATTGTAAAAGGCCAGTAAAAATTGAAAACAAATAAGTAAATAAAGGGTGAGATATGTGAAAAGCCCATTGGCTTTGGAAATAACATAGTTTCCCATTGCTCCCCTCTTTTAGTCCACATTTTAAGCTTTCCTTTTTGATCAATACTATTTCCCCAAGCTTCATTAGATCAGTTCCACTTCTCTAATATGTGGACTTGAGTATGACTTTTCACTTTGCCCTTCTCTTGGAGGTTTTCCATGCTTCCCAGGCTTGCCCATGACCAGGAC
>NW_003852400.1:7238002-7263749 GCF_000181295.1 Otolemur garnettii | reverse complement strand
AGCCTCCCAGACTGCACCAAGCAGAGTACAAGGCCCTCTGCTTGACCATGAGGGATGATCAGGTGGGGTTAACTTTGAGCAACTCATTTAAAATCTCTGGATGACGTGTTTCTCATTCAATAAAATCAAAGCATTGGGCTAAATGATATTATAAAAGCCAAAATGTTCTAATTTTCAAACAGAAGACTCTCTAGTGATCCATAACAATTCCTAGGGGAAGATTTCCTAACTCAAAAAGCACTGTGTCAGGTTGCAAATGGTAATTGCCGAGCATAAAGTCTTGTGTGTAATATCTTAGACATAGTAAGCAGTTGATAAATGCTTCTTATTTTAATGAAAGAAAAAAAATGAACTCCATGTAACAGTGTATTTAATGAAACTAACTTTGTTATATGCTGGTCTTTTAAATGTTTTCACTGTTCAAATTTTTGTTTAATTGAAAGGAAACCATAAAAAGTCTAATATAAGACACTTAAAAATACACTTTTAAATCTAGAGTACATATATATATATATTGTTTTTTAATAATAACACCTGCAGTATAACAAAATAGCACAACTTTGATGTTATTATATCACTGTGAATAAGGTTTACTTCAGGCCAGGATTAAAGCAGTTCTTAAATAATGAAGTAGGAGGCAGGGAGATTTCTACATAGAGCTCAGTTTACATTTTCTTGTCAATCTCCTATGTTTAAAGAAAGGAAAGACTGACTAAAGGAAAGAACAACAGGAAATTAAAGGAAAAATCGAAAAAACTTAACTAAAATTGAGTAGTGTTGACTTAAACTTCGGAAAATTATTTTAAATCATCTAAAATAAAAAAACCTGTCAGGCCTTTTGGTCCCCTACCGTGAACTACATGGAGCTTAACATTTTGAATCAAGAGAATGCTTTATTTGTTTAGTAGAAAATGCCTCAATGTGTTAGGCAAGAAAGCAGTTGTTAAGTATATATTCATTATTTAGGGTGGTGGTTGTTATCCGGAAAAAACTAACACAAAATTAAAGTGCATTGACTCTGCCGTTAGTATAATCTCCACATTCATCCCCGAACCACAATGCTCTGAGATACTGGGTATGATCACTCCTGCACAATGTAATAACCCCGCTTTGTCAAAAACAAAAACACCTGCTTTTATAAATGTACCAAAACAGAACCGTGTGTTAAATGCTATTGTAACACTGGATTGGGCTGAAATAATCTCTGTGGTTTTCTCCTTGGCCACACAGATACATACTTAAAAAAAGAAAAGATGTCTCAGAGAATAATTTATTTTGCAAGCTGGCTTTTCCAATAAAACACTTCTTTAAGATGAAAAGAGTAATTCCTGGAGTGTAGAGAATAACAAATACTCAGAAGTATGACGTGGCTTCTTAATTTAGAAGAGGCCTGAAATCACCAAGAAAGTAGTGTGAGAATCTAAGCATTATTATTTGTTCTTGTCTTGAGCACTGATTTTTTTTCCTTAGTCTCCTTTTATACAGTCTTGCCCATAGTAGAAGCAGCATATTATGAGTTCATTTAGCTTTATGTTTGTTTAAATGTGTTTCTATAATGGCATTATATCTTTGGGGACCATAGAATCGTTTGGAGGAGAAATTACCTCATTCTTTATAATGGGATTTTGTGAGAATATCACTTTTCTAATTTTTTTATTCTGTTGCATACACTTCTTATTACTGAATATATGGCATTAATATTGATATCGCCCTTGCCCACAGCTAGCAGGTTATGGGTGACTTAGAATCAGTGAACACAATATCCTTGTCACTTCTCACTGGTGTTTTAAAATACACACTGTATTCCTGATTCATAAAAACATTCCATTATTCATAAAATAATTTCTTATTTGAAGTGGAAACTATGCCAGTTTGCATATACTACCGCTTGACTTTTGGACACATCCTATAATCCTGTCCTCAGGTACATCATCGATGAGCTCTGCACTTCTAATTAAACTTCATTTTCGTTTTGAAAACAAGAATGATGATGGATATAAAAATAGGGTTGTTTATATCCTCCTGAGGTCTTGATTTATTGCCTGTCCTGCATGTCCAGTGCCTTACGGTTTATAAACAGGTCTCACATATATTATCTCATCTTTGGGGAGACAACGTAAGAATCTTAGGTAGGTTCATACCCAATGTCTATGCATATCTGTAACAAGGTAGATCCAGGAGCAAAGCCTGACTCAGAGTTCTCTTTGATAATTTTAAATTCTGTGTCTTGATTAACTAAATGTATTTATCAGTAACAATCCAGTTGATAACAATCCGGTTATCAGTCTTCCCTCACTCCTTCCTTTCCTCTTCTCTGCCTGCTTGACTAGCTTGTACTTGCTGTCTCTCAGTCATTTGAGACACCCTCCATAGAGTGCTATGGCATCAAAGCTCACAGCAACCTCTAACTCTTGGGTTCAAACAATTCTCATGCCTCAGGCTCCCAAGTAGCTGGGACTACTGCAGGCACCCGCCACAACATCTGGCTATGTTGTTGTTGTTGTCGTTATTGTTTAGCAGGACTGGGCTGGGTTCAAATCCACCACCCCCAGTGCATGTGGCCAGTGCCTTGAGCTATGGGCACCAGGCCTCAGTCATTCATTTTTACTTTTTCATTCATTTTCTTTACTGTATAGAGTCATTGAAACCTCCCTCCAAAAACATATATATATACATACATATATATATAATTCTCATTTTTATAGGCATGAAAATGAAAGGATCCCTGGCTCTTTTGTGGCCTCAAAATAGAATCAATTTGGAACTTGTTAACAAAAACAGAGCATGTCTTTGGTTCCAGGAAGTAACCCCCAGCAATACGGGATGGAACTACTGTTTCATGTACACGTTACATGTCATCTAAAATGTTAGCGGTTTTGACCCAGACTGACATTTTTAAGTAATGTGTTGGTTTAATTTGATTGATTAAAGAGAGCAAACTTTGTCTTAATTTTTCCTTCTTTATTCAAATTTTGAACATGTTTGCATTCTCTTTTTAGAAGCTATTCATATTTGAGGAACATGCCTAATTATTTACTTTTTTTCCTCCAGACTTTTCTACATATGTATTCAATGCATGGTATATATAATCTAGATAGTCATGCCATTTTAATTTCTTCAGTCTTAAGCTCACAGTAATTACATTGCAAAAACTCCCCTAACTGTCTATGATCTTTAAAAGCGTTGTTCCCTTGGACCTTAGCATCAAGTATGAGCATGTAATTCCTTTCCTGATTTTGTTGATTTGTAGCTTCTATTTCTGTATTCAATAATTTAATTAGCCTATAAGTAATTATATTGAGTGATTAAACTTTTCTTCCCAGTGTTATAAATAGAAAAGGTGAAGCAAGACATTTTGATTCACATTGACTAAACAATTGTGAGGTGGGCAAAATTTAAAAAAATTATTCCTTACATATATAACTTTCCCAATAGACTCCTTTAAAGTGTAGAATAGATTAATTTACCTTTTTTTAGCTGCCTGATTTAGAATGTTTAATTTTAAGCATTAATTTGGGAAAACATGGAGCCTAACCCATAGCTAGCATTTTACATGTAATAGACATGCCAAAAATATTTGCTCTTACTGGTAATTATCCGAAATTCCTTCCACCTAGAGAAATCTTGCTCTCTTCTGATTTAGGATCAGTCTGCTTGATGCCAAAATGGTGAATTAATTAAACACTCTGCTGTGCTACCATGTATAATAAAAATGATGTTTTGCTATTTGGATGGATTTTTCAGTTATTTCCAGCAGAATTGGCACTATCCAACAAAGCCTCTCTACTTATTATCCTTCAGCTTACAAATTTTTATTGATATGTAGAAAGGTACACTGTAAAGAACTCTGACTGCCCAGCATCAACGCTTCCCCATGTGGTCGGTGACTGGCTATTTTAATTTATGATAGGCTCGGCACCTGTGGCTCAGGTGGCTAGGGCACCAGCCACATACACCTAAGGTGGCAGGTTCAAATCCAGCCTGGGCTTACCGAACAACAATGATGGCTGCAACCAAAAAATAGCCGGGCGTTGTGGCAGGTGCCTATGGTCCCAGCTACTTGGGAGGCTGAGGCAGGAGGCTCGCTTGAGCCCAGGAGTTGGAGGTTGCTGTGAGCTGTGATGCCACAGCACTCTACCCAGGGCAACACCTTGAGGCTCTGCCTCAAAAAAATAAAAAATTAATAAAAAAAAATTTATGATAGCAGAGTCTTTCTTAGTGTCTCTTATATGCTATATTAGTGCTTAATTCATCATTGTTATATAAGTACTATTAACTACGTCAGGTCCAATAAGAGCAAAATGATGAACATATTGGTAAGAACACTGATACAGTCTTGGTGCAAATAAAAGTAGTGATTGATTTCAAAATGACTATGATGGTTAATTCTTATGTGTCAGCCAGGCCACAGAGTGCCCAGATGTTGGGTCAAACATAATTCTGGTTGGTTCTGTGAGGATGTTTTTAGATGACATTAACATTCAACTCCATACAATAAATAAAGCATATTGTCGTCTTTGATGTGGGTGGGCCTTGTCCAGTCAGTTGAGAATCTGAACAGAACAAGAGGCTTACCCTTTTGCAAGTGAAGGAGAACTTCTCTTCCCACTTTCACCTGGGAAATGGGTCTTTTCTGACCTTTGGACATGCACTGAAACGTAATTCTTGCTAGGTTTAGAGCCTGCCCACATTTGGATTGACTTATGCCTTCTGATCTCCTGGTTCTTAGGTCTTATACTTAGATCCCAACTACACATCTGCTCTCCTAGGTCTCCAGCTTGCTGCCTGCAGCTCCTGCAACTTCTCAACTCTCATATATTATAAACCAATTTCTTTTCTTTCTGTATCTTTCTTTCAAAATATTAGGGGAATACTAATGTTTTTGTTACATGGATACCTTGTGTAATGATTAAATCGGGGCTTTTACTGCTCATTGTACCCTATAGGTAAGTTTTTTGTTTGTTTGTTTGTTTTTGAGACAGAGTCTCAAGCAGTCACCCTGGGTAGAGTGCTGTGGCATCATAGCTCATAGCAACGTCCAACTCTTGGACTTAAACGATTCTCTTGCCTCAGCCTCCCAAGTAGCTGGGACAACAAGTGCCAGCTTGTTGCCACAATGCCCAGCTGTTGTTTGGTTGTAGTTGTCGTTATTTGGCAGGCCTGGGCTGTATTCAAACCCACCAGCTCTGGTACATGTGACTGGCACCTTTAGCCACTGAGCTACAGGCACTGAGCTCCTAAAAGTAAGTTTTTGTCCCTTACCCTCTCTGACCTTCCCCCCTTTCATGGTTTCCAATGTCCTTTAAATCTCTTTGTGTCTGTGTGTGCCCGTTTGGCTCCTACTTGTTAGACAATATGTGTGGTATTTGTTTTTCCATTCCTGGAATATTTTCTGTAGATAATGATCTTCAGTTCCATCCAAATTGCTGCTAAAGACATTGTTGCACTCCTCTTTATGGCTGAGTAGGCTCTGCCTGTATATACATAGCAAGCACATTTCCATTATCCATTCATGAATTGATGGGCACTTAGATTGATCCCACATCTTTGCAATTGTGAATTGTGCTACAATAGACATTCAAATGCAAGAGTGCTTTTGATAAAATTACTTATATACTTCTGGGTAGATACCTAGTAGTGGGATTGCTTAAGTCTGTATTTATTCCTTTGGGGAATTTTCATACAATTTTCCATAGAGGTTGTACTAATTTGTGCTACCAGCATGACTCAATAAGCATTCCTTTCTCTCCGCATCCATGCCAGCATCTATTGTTTTTTAACTTTCTATTAATGGCCATTCTAAGAGAAATAAGGTGGTATTTCAGCATGATTTTAATTTTCATTTCTCTGATGATTAGAGATGTCGAGCATTTTTTCATATATATATTGGCCATTTGCCTTTTTTTGAAAAATTTCTGTCCTGACTTTTGCCTCTTTTCTGATGGGTTTGTTTTATTCTTGCTAATTATTCGCGTTCTTTGCGTATTCTGGATGTTGGCTCTTTATCGGATGTATATAGTTTCTCCTTTTCCATATTCTGTCTGTTACACTGTTGATTATTTCCTTTGCTGTGCTGAAACTTTTTAATTTAATTACGTTCCATTTATTTATTTATTTGATTATTGCTTGTATTTGCCTTTGGAGTCTTTGTTTATAAATTCCTTGCCTATGCTGATGTCTAGGAGAGATTTTCCTATGTTTTCTTCTAGAATTTTTATGGTTTCTTGCCATATAGTTAAGTCGTTTATCCATATTGAATTGAAGTTCATATGTGGTAAGAGATACAGGTCCAGTTTCGCTCTTCTGTATGTTTTTACTGAGTTTCCCAGAACCATGGATTGAATGAGACTTTCTTTTCCTAGTGTATGTTGTTGTCTGCTTTATCAAGGTCAGTGGTTTTAGGTAGATGGCTCTACTTCTGGGACCTCTATTCTGTTCCATTGGTCTATATCTCTGCTTTTTATGGCTCTGATGTGGGTGGGCTTGTCCATAAGTACCATAAGTCTTCGTTACTATGGCTTTGTGGTTTAATTTGAAGTCAAGTCATGTGATGTCTCCAGATTTGTTCCTTTTACTTAAGATTTCACTATTCAGGCTCTTCTTTGGTTCCAAATGAAGTGTAGAATTATTTTTTCTAGATATGTGAAATGTGATGTTGGTATTTTGACACGAACTGCACTGAATCTGTAAATCACTGTGGATAGGATGGACATTTTTATGATGTTTGCTCTACCAATCCATGAGCAAGGATGCTTTTCTACTTGTTTGCATCATCTACAATTTTTTTTTATTGTTTGGGATTCATTGAGGGTACAAAGAATTAGGTTATATTGATTGCATTTGTTAGATAAAGTCCATCTTATAATTGTGTCCCACCCCCAGGAGGTGTGCCATACACTGTGACCCCACCCACCTCCCTGCTCCCTCATTCCCCTACCCCACCCCTTATATTAGCTCATCTATTGATGAGTACATTGTCATTAGAATTAGAATTGGGTACATTGGATTCTGCTTCTCCATTCTTGTGAAGCTTTACTAAGAAGAATGTGTTCCATCTCTATACAGGTTAATACAAAAGATGTAAAGTCTCCATCTTTTTCTTTTCTTTGGCCGGGGCTGGGTTTGAACCCCCAACCTCCAGTATATGGGGCTGGAGCCCTACTCCTTTGAGCCACAGGCACCGCCCCTCCATCTTTTGTAATGACTGAATAGTATCAGTGTTTTGTAGTTCTCCTGGTGGCAATCTTTAACCTTCTAGATTAAATATATTCTAGATATTTTATTTTATTTGTAGCTGTTGTAAACAGTATTGAATCGTGGATATGACTCCCAGCTTGGCTATTATTAGAATATAGACATGCTACTGATTACTGCATTAGTTTTGTAACCTGAGACATCACTAAATTTATTTATCAATTCTAAGAGTTTTTGGTAGTCTTTAGGATTTCCTATATACAGAATTATCTCATCAGCAAACAAGGATAATTTGACCTTCTCTTTCCTGATTTGGATGCCTCTTCTTTATTTTTTCTTACCAGATTGCCCTTGCTAGGGCTTCCCATACAATGCTCAATAGAAGTGGTGACAGTGGGCACTCTTGTCTTATTCCATTTCTCAGGGGGATGCTTTCAGTTTTTCTCCATTCAGTATGAAGTTGGCTGAGGGTTTTTCATATACATCTTTTTTTATTTTGAGGTATGTTCCTTCTATGCCTAGTTTATTAAGGGTTTTTATCAAGTAAGAGTGCTGGACTTTGTCAAATGTTTTTTCTGCATCTATTGAGATTATCATGTGTTTTTGTTTCTGTTTACATGGTATATCACAGTTATTGGTTAGCATATGTTAAACCATCCTTGGGGGGGGTGAAACCAACTTGTCATGGTTAATTATCTTTTTGATGTGCTATTGAATTAGGTTTGCTAGTATTTTGTTGAGGACTTTTGCGTCTATTTCATAAGAGATACTGGTCTATAGTTTTCTTTTTTTTGTTGTATCCTTTCCTTGCTTTGATAACAAGGTGATACTGATTCACAGAATGAGATAAAGAGAATTCCCTCCTCCTTGATACTATAGAATAATTATTATAGGATAGTTGCCCATTAGTTTTTGTAGATCTGGTTCAATTCAGCTGTGTATCCATCTGGTCTGGGGTTTTGTTTTTTGCTGGGAGGATTTTTATTAATTTCTCAATCTTGCTGCTCATTATTGGGCTTTTCAAGGTTTCTATTTTATCCTGATTTAACATTGTGAGGTGGTGTGTTTACAGGAATTTATGTATTTCCTCCATGTTTTCTGGTTTGTGTGTGCAGAAACCTTCAGCGTATTCACAGATGACATTTTGTATTTCTGTAATATCAATTGTAATATCTCCTTTTTCATTTCCAAATGAGGTCCTTTCTCTTCTATTTCTAGTTAATCAATATGTAGTGGTCTATCACTTTTGTTTATCTTTTCAAAGAGCCAATTTTTGTTTTGTTGGTCCTTTGCTTTTTTAGTTTAGATATGCTCTGAGCTTATTTCTTTTCTTCCCCTAGCTTCTCCTAGTTTTCTAGTTCCTTGAGGTGTAGCATTAGGCTGTTAATTTATAATCTTTCTGTCTTTTTGATCTAAGCATTTAATGCGATGAACTTCTCTCTTAAAATTGCTTTTTCTCTATCTCATCATAGACTTTGGATGCATACGTCATAATTGTTATTTAATTCAAAGAATCTTTTGATTTGCATCTTAATTTCTTCACTGACCCCTTCTTCATTGATCAAGGATCAGTCAGCAGCTGGTTGTTTAATTTTCAGGTGTTTGTGTGGATTTAGCACTTTCTCCTTGAGTTGATTTCTAATTTTATTCCAGTATGATCTGAGAAGATGTGTGGTGTTGTGCTGTTTGTTATGAATCTTCCTGCTGATTGAGCACCATCTTATATCTTATAAACCTTTAGCAATATTAGGGAAATTTTCCTACATCGTTTTTCTCAAATAGGTTTTCCATGCTTATTACTTTTTCTGCTTTTCATGCAGGGATACCCATAATGTTTATATTGTGTTTATATTAGTTTGTTTACATTAGTTTGTGTTGCATAATTCTATATGTCTGTTTTTAATTGTTTATTCTTCTTTGTTCTTTTTTCTGCACTTTTTTTTACTGACCGGGTTACTTCAAAATTCTCATATTCAAGCTCTGTCGTTCTTTCTTCTGCTTGTTCTCGTTTGTTGTTAAAGTTTTCTGATATATTTTGAAATTCCTGAAATGACAGTCTCATTTTTTTTCAATTTCTGTTATCTCTTTTATAAAGTTATCTATCTCTTTAGTGAATTTTTCATTCGTGTCCTAAATAATTTTTGTTTTTGTTTCTTTAAGATGGATTTCTATCACAGCCCCAATTCCATTCATCTGAATTGCCATCCATAATCAGAATTCCCTGTCTGTCATTTTAACAACTTCCTTTTGATTGGAGTTCATTACTGAATAGCTATTGTAATCCTTCGGGAATACTGAGATAGCCTGTTTTTTCCTGTTGCTGGAGTTTTTGTGTTGGTGCCTCCCCATGTGTCTCTCAGCTCAAAACAGACAGCAGATATGGTACACCTGTTCTCCTGAGGTGACTGGAGACCTTGGTTATTTGGTGAAGGTAGGGATAGGTCCCTAAATGGTCTGCCTGGTTCCCACTCCAGAAGCTTGACCAGGCAGGAGAGTGACAGATAGATTGTGAGCCTCTAATGATACTGATCTGCTATGTTTCCCCTATTCCTCTGTGGTTATCACTGGGCCACTGTGGCATGGCTTATCCTTGGTGCCAGGTGCCCACATGAAGTGGAGGTGACTATTGGGACAAGATGTGCGTGGGATGGAGGAGGTCTTCTGGGCATGATGTGCAAGCATGCAGGCCTGGGCAGCCTAGTTCCAGCCCTGGGCACTGTGGCTGGCAGCAATGTAATACCACAATCCCAGAACACTACTGGGTAGTGGGTAAAGTCCACGTAGTGTGTGGTGCAGGGCTTAGGTTATAGTGGCCCTGTAGGCTCATGGGGCAGAATGGCTCCTGGTGTGGAGTGGACCAGCAAGTCATAGCTCAGGTGCAGAGTAGAACAGAACACCTGCCCAGAGTAAACCTGCTGAGCAGATCACCTACTTGGAATGGACCGTATCCATGGAGCATGTTGCTCACGGGTTGTCATGGGAATGGGGACCTTGATGCATGCATGGGTGGGGCAAGGCACAGTGCCCAGTGTGCCTGTGCAGGACAAAGGCCATGGCTGTGCTGGCTTTCACCCTCTCAGAGTCTTTCAGGCAGCAGTGGTGGTGGCTGTGGTCTAGCTGCCCTGGATGTGGGCAGTGGTGCTGGGGATTATGGACACATGCTCTGCCCAGGCCCCACCCAGGCCACAGCAGTGGTTTCTGGGCCCTTCATCTCCTGCTTTTCCCAGAGTCCCTGGCAGCAGCAGCAGCACTTTACCTGCCTACAGGGTGCATGTGGGTGTTGGGATTCCTTGCTCCCTCCCATTTGCCAGGGCCAAGCAGTAACCTAAAGTCACAGATCAGACCACTGGGCAGAGGTTGTGTTCTGGGGTTGTGGTGTTACATTGCTGCCAGCCACAGTGCCCAGGGTTTGCGAGCCAGCTATCCCTTCTGTCCAGGGCAATGCAGCTATACAGCCCCCAGTCATGTCTCTGTCTCAGACCAAAGGCCTGCTGCCATGGAGTGTCCTGCTGCAGCCCTATGTGCCATATCTGCAGGGGAATATAGAGCCTGAGATTTTCTCCTTTTTCCCTTTCCCAATGTGGGCACCTTCCCTAATTGCCTCTGGTCTTGCTGAGCTGCCCATCTCACTCTTGCTCAGAAGATCTATTGAAAGGTGGATTTCTGTTTGCCATTTTCTTTCTTTCTTTTCTTTTCTTCTTCTTCTTCTTTTTGTTGTTGCTGTTGTTGTTGTTGTTGTTATTGCAGCTTTTGGCTGGGGCTGGATTTGAACCTGCCACCTCCAGCATATGGGGCCAGCGCCCTACTCCTTGAGCCACAGGCACCACCCTATTTGCCATTTCCAATACCCTCTGAGAGCAGTGTTGTGCAGGCAGCTACTAGTCCACCATCTTCTGATGTAGGTCCAGTTTCTTATAACAAATACATATACACATGCATATGGGCGTATGGTGTGTAAGTGTGTATGTATATATATAAAATCTCATATTGGAGAACGCTAACTAATACAATGACTAAAGGTCCATTAAAATTTTTATTATCATTAATAAAGTGAGTCACTCACCAATTGTAAAGATGCTGAGGGACTGAAACAAAAACACCTCATATGTGAAATCTGCATTCCGTGTAATTGATGGTGTTCAGTAAACAGTGAAGCAAAGACATAGATTAATGTTGAAAAGAAACGTTATTGAAGATGAATATTAGCAGTTGATGTTTAATAATCTCATGATAACTTAGAAGAAGGTTGGACATTTATTCCAAACTTTGATAGGTTATGCATGGTAAAAGTCACTGATGAAAGTTTGTTGCAAACTCCCAGGTATTTCCAGAGGCTCTGGCTTTTTAGACTCTCATGACTTTGAGAGAAGGGTAAGAAGTCCACCCTTTTAAGAGAGTAGTCTACAAACTTTTCCATGCATTAGAATCAACGGAAGGGCTGGTTAAAATTTAGTTTGTTTAGACCCAAAAACTGAGTTTCTGATTCAGTAACCCTGGGGTGTGGCCCAAGATTTTTCATGTCTAACACATTCCCAAATGAAACTCATGCTCCTGGCTGATGGAAACCACACTTGGAGAATGGCTGAAAACAACTGTGGGGATCACAGGCTTTCTGCAAATAAATGAAACTGGCTATTTTAGAAAAGAATCCTTGCTTAAGTGACTATTAACAGAAAGAAGACCGTATTTTCTTTTCTTGTGCCTTCTTTGAAGATCTTTCAAACATTGAAAGATCACAAAGAACATTTCACTGCAGACAGTGAAAATGCATTTGGGGAATTGCAAGCTTAGATTTGCCTCTTTAGTGGCTTTGCACTTAAAAACAATTAAAATTATGAATCACTTTTTGGAAGTCGAGAGCTGCTTTTTATGCACAGCTTCAACTTAGCCTCCCAATTAATGTCATCATGTACAAATACAGAGATGAAACATGATATCTTCATTTTCATGTTTCCTAGAGAAACTTCTAAATCTGTAGCATAACGATTTGGTTTTAAATAATCACAGACTTGGTAAAGAAAACCTGATGACTCTTCCTACATATGGGTTTTAAAGAGGGCACTTAAAAACTGAAAACAATAAACATCAGATGGTTTTAGCTGTGTTTACATTTCCTGTAGAACTCTTTCTTTATGTAGTGCCAAATGATTACAGTTAACTTTCATTTCCTTGGGAATTGATTATTGAGTTTGAGGGTACTTCTATTTCATGTGTTCTCTGCTTTACCCTCTGGCTGGCTCCAAAAAGAAAGCAAAACTCACATCAACCAATTTTGCTGCAAATAACAGGTTTGCTTAAATGAGAAGTTGAAATTGCTTTTCGAAATGGTATTTCGGGCATGTCCATGGATTTTAGTCACAAATGCTATCTCTGCTTTCTTCTATCATAGAAAATTAAGAGTTGACCATAATTATTTTGCAGAATATATGCTTGAAAAATCTCCTTTGTTGCTCTGAGGCACATAGTGTCTCTGTAGGGAGAGGAAGAACAGCCAAATTATTGGTTATCTTAAAAAAAAGAAAAGAGCGAGACATAATTAAATTATATTATGTAAATCTGTGGGAGAACCAAAGCTTAGATGGGAAAATGTTGTTGAGTTTTCTGGAGGTAGAAATTTGAGGGTCAACCTAATAAGAAAATTGGAAATGACTACAACAGAAAGTGAATTAATCAAATGTCTGAGGATGATATTAGTAATTGGATCACCTCCTCTAAAAGTGATCTGTCATTGTTTTTCCTTGTAACATTCCATATTTGGAATTAGGAGCAATTGATCAACATAAAAGTTGATTATAAAATTCTGGTATCATAGAGTTCAGAAAGACAGCATTTTCAACTTGTCTTTGGCTTCATGAATTCTGTACTATTTAAAATAGTTGAATACATTTTTAGAATCTCATTGTTCTAAGGAAACAGTTGATGTAGTTTTTAATGATGGATTCGAATGTTTGCTATTTGGGTAAGTCGCTTACTGAAAAGTTAGACAGCAGACCAAGAATGATTTGTCTTCTTTTCAAACTTATGTTAAAGACACAACTTTGTTCCATGGTTCAAAATAGTATAATCTTCATAGTCTTTAAGAGTTTTCCCCATGTAGAGTGATTCTTTCTTATAACCCACATTTCATGAAGCAAGGCAATCCAGAGGTGTTAAGGAAACTGTTATTAACAAAATGAGCAACAGACTAGGAATGTGAAGACCTCACTACTAGTCACGACACAGTTAACTAGAAGGGTGACGCTAGGCAGGGCATTCAACATTTACAAATCGTTTCTTCTCTTAAAAAATGAAGACAACAGTAATTTCCTGGGTTTCAGCAAACTGTTATAGTAGGAATCAAACTAGCTAGTGTTTGTGACAGCCTGAGAAAGTGTGCCCAAGGTCTGGACACTCCCTGTAAGAACCTCAGGCATCATCCAGCCAGGCGTCTTTGCCAATGTCAGCTGAAGAGCTCCTGACGACGTGCCTCTGGTTGGCAGGCTCCGGCAGGTCTGTTCCTGCATAGCCACCAACATAACAGATTTGGAGTTGGGTTCATCTAGCTCAGACTTGTTCTTGAAGGGGTGCTTTGTCAAGTCTCAAGAGAAAACAACACCAGGAACAAAAAGGAAGAGCCAAACACAAGCCTATTGGAAACATACAAGTTTAACTATACAGTTAACTGAAGCATATTTGTAACTGAACAAAATGTTTATTACACAGGTCTAACCTTAATTATTATTACTACCTCCTCAAAAGATTTGTTTCTCTTTTTAAATTCATTTTTAAAGTTTTCCTATGCCTTTTTCTGGATTGCTGTAATATGGCTGATATCACAGGTTATGCATAACTATGATGATCTCAAGAGTTTTAAAATCCTCTAGTTCTCTCCATCAGAATACATTTGGAAGCTATGAGGTTCCAAATACATGTAACCTATTATTATTTCTGGACCTGTGATGGACAGCAAAAAGCTTGCAGTCAAAGTTCTTCACCCTATTAAATCTGTCCCATCCATTACCTTTCAGTTTTCACTTTTGACAACTGCTCTCAGGTGCTTTCCCTAATCGCCCTAACAGGGTTACTTGTCCCCATGAAAATTTTGTCCCACTGAGGTTGCTATCACTCTATTATAACTGTCTGGTCAGTATTTCTCTCTAAGCTATAAGGCCCATGAGGATATAGACCATGTTTTTCTCATTCATTATCATATCTCCAGCATTTAGAGAAGTGTGTGGCATTTAATAGTTGCTCAGTAAATACCAATTTAATGAAGGAATAAAGGAATGCATCCATCAGCCTTATAAAGTGCGATTCATTGCACATATTCTTTTGGTATTTGTGATTCCTTTTTTCTCTTCCATTAATTTGCTGATACGATTGTTCTAAGTAAGACCACTCAGATTTTCAAGCAGTTTTCATATTTGTTCACAAGAGTCGCTCTGTTCTCTGTATAAGCCAAGAAGTATAGTTTCCCAGTAATACTTCAAATCCAAACTGAGCTGACATTGGATGTTCTGGATGGTTACAATAAAAATAAAAGACCTAGACTACTCTGTGTCTCTTCCCCAGCCAGGTCATAGGTGTACAACGTGCTGCAAGGCGGAGCTCAGAAACCGTACTGCGTCTCCATCCGCTGCCCTTCTCCCCTTTTCCCGCTGCTTTGCTGCTTTTGATTTTTCTCAGTTCTGGACTTCATTATCCACTTGTAGAGAATAACTATGCCATGTATGTGTAATGGCCAAATGGTTAGTTTTGACACATCCCAAATAATGCTTTCACTTTATATGTGAAAAAGATTTTTTTTTTAATTCAAGCCTTTTAAATATGGCTTTTAGAAAAGTAATTTGATATTTATAATCTTTAGCATCATTTCTGGGAAATTAAGGAAATAATAAGTATGGACAAAAATTCGACTCTTACTCATTGCAATGCTGTTTGTAAAGTTGAAAAATTTTAAATTACACTAAATGTGCACTAAGAGGCAAATGATTAAGTATAATATATTAGTAGGATGCAGTGATCAGAATCACACATATGAAGAGATATTACGCTTCAGAGGAATTCACATATGTTTTTAAATCATATCTAATTATCAAATTATCATATATTCATAGAATAAAGTATAGAAGAAAAAGTCATGGTTGATAATTTTCATATTAGTATTTTTTATTCTTTTTACTTATGAGAATATAATATTCTATAGATCATCCAAGTTAGTTTAAAATAAAAATGCTTTAAGTTTCAAGCCTAGCTGAACTCAGTATAACATCCTTTCTTCGGTGGAAACTTCTGCTATAATTTTTTTGTCTTTACTTATGCATTTATTAAGAACTGTGAGAAAGAGCAGGCTAGAACAAAGGGAATCTGCTTATATACCTCAGTATTTTCTTTTTGTTGAAAAAAAGTAGAAATCAAAGCATGAACATTACCAATGCAGATTTAAAGTGGTGCATATGTCATTTCAAGGTAATTAACACTGTTAACAATACCATTCCCTAGATTTACCTCAAGGAAATTATTCAAAAATAGAAAAAGATATGAATGTATAAAACTATTTATCTCAGAAGTGTCTATGAAAAATTTTCAATGATAGAATATCTAAAAACAGTGATACACACTCATTGAAAATGGCAGTTATGCCCTACTAACAGTAGGGAAAATGTTTCCACCACGACGTTAACTCTGAATATTCAATTCACTAATGTGTTCACACCAATGTTCTTCTGTAATATAAAGACAAATTAGAAGTGGAGAAAATAGAAGTTTTCATAAAGTAAAATTAAATGTTGTATACTAGCTATTGGTAACTACTGGTGAAGAGAGAAAAATGTAATGTCCAGTTGGTATCTGTGTATCAACATGTGTACATACGTAATGTGCGTACATTTGCCTCTTCTCAATAATATATCAATAGTCATGGTTTGGAATGAGGGGCAATGGACTGATAGTCTTGATGGCTAAATAAACACTCTGGGGTAGCTTTTGTCTATTTTATTTCCATTTGCTACAGACTGAAAAACTGTGAAATGTAATCCCTGAAACGCACCACTCACCTTGTGATGACGCCTAGTAATTACTGCCACATCAGCTCCACGAACACATCAGAAAAGTGTTGGAATGTGTCTATTACCCATGCTGCTGGCAGCTTTGCTACAAGAAACTTTGGTAGTCTTTTTGAAGAAAACCTGAAGAATACCAGAAGAAATTTCGTAATAACTATTAAAGGGGAAATTAGCCATGACAGCTAGGAAGATTTAAATCAAGTCTATGGTTCATTAACGTTTATATAACTCTTGAAAACACTGTTTTATACATTAAGGCTGTTTCTTTCTGTATATAAGTTACAGACTGAGTCTAAGTCAGTAATAGTGTTAACTCTTTCCTTCCATGGAATCAGTTAACTCAACCATTGATCTGATAATTTTGCTAAGTCTCTTAGCTCCATATTTAACAGTGAAACCTCAATAAAGTGTCAATTTTTGTTAGGAAATCTTATGGTCCTTTCTGTTACGTCTTACAACCATGGTTCCAACTATTCAGCAAAAGATTCTGGCATTATACAAAGCCTGAAAGATTTGGTACAAATACAATCTTGGCTTTGATTGAAGGTAGACGAGGTAACCATGGTAACTAGATAGAAGAAAATGGAAAGAGACTACAGGCTTCTATGCTCGTATGTTCAGAACATGTGCTTATTTAGTCCCATTCAAATTTGTAGTATTGCTTAATGATTTAAGTGCTAAAGCCAGATGGCTAGAGTTTCTAATTCTGTATCTATTATGTATGATCTATGTAACCCTGGCTACTTACCACTGTGTCTCCAGATTACTAATCTGTCACGTGACTTTGGGAATTACATTACTTAATGCATGACTGGTACACGGTAAGCACTCAGTAAATGCCAGCATGTATTACAAGCTTTTACTGAACTCCTCTTACAGTTACTGTAAGTTTCTTGAAGGCAGATGTGATGCTCTCCATCTAGATGATAACATGTACTATTCTGCAAGGTTAAATACATATGTCTAAAAACAGTAAAAAGAAGATTCATGGATGCTAGTCGAGAGAAATGGTGATATTAGTTTTGGTAAACTAATGTTTCAAATGATGATAATTAAGTATTCAAGGAAGAAGCAACAAAGAAGCAATAAAAGGTCCAAGGTTCTTACAATATCTAAGCCAACTAGTTACTAGTTTGTGAAAAGAAAAAGGTTTAAGAATGGAAGGGTAGGAGGGGGTCCACGTTATACATGAGAAAACAAAGCCAATGTCTGCCCTGCCACCTTAAGTCTGCAGACACCAAAATTATCATTCAGAAAAAAAAGTGCTTGATATGCTGAGATAAAACAAAATGCAAGGACTATTCCAGGGGTCCTCAAACTTTAAACAGGGGGCCAGTTCACTGTCCCTCAGACCGTTGGCGGGCCGGACTGCAGGCCCCTGGACGAGTCGGCTGCTAAGCAGGACAGGCAGCGGCGGCAAAAACACCCAGCGGGCCGGATAAATGTCATAGGCGGGCTGCATGTGGCCCGCAGGCTGTAGTTTGAGGACACCTGGCCGTATACTCTGTTAGTTCTGGTCCTTCAAATAAATAAAGACTTGGGCCCTTTTATTTAAATTAAGATGGTAACTTTTTAAAGAAAAGCTTTCATGGCAGCCTTTTTCGTGATGTTTATGTCTGCAGACTTTGTCCATTGCAAACAGACTAAATGCGGGCTTCCCCACCCCCCACAAGGATAACTCTAAACTCTTGGCCTTGCACTGTTGCTTCTTTTCTTTTCCTTAAGCATCTGCTATATCCTTTTTACTGACAGCTTAGCTCTTCTAAAGTGTAGGTAGGCTCCCATGAAATCAATTCATGTAAAATACTTTAAAATATGTCTTACTTTGAGTCTTCCTTTCACTTTTGACATCAGGCACGTTCTGAGTTGACAGAAGAAGCTGACAGCAGAAGAATAAGCAGTTGCAGGCTTTCCTCTTAAGCATAAAGCTACAGGTGAGGAATATTAACCTGACAGTGATGGGAGAATAGACTACAGGCTGGGCGTTGTGGCTCACGCCTGTAATCCCAGCACTCTGGGAGTCTGACGCAGGTAGATTGCCTGAGCTCAGGAGCTGGAGACCAACCTGACCAAAAGCATGACCCCCATCTCCAAAAAATAGCCAGGCATTGTGGAGTTTGCCTGCTACTTGGGAGACTGAATCCCACCTATTTGGGTGACTGAGGCAATAGGATCACTTGTGCCCAGGAGCTTGAGGTTGCTGTGACAGCTATGATGCCATGGCACTCTACCCAGGGCAACAGAGTGAGACTCTGTCTCAAAAATGAATAAATAAATACATTTGAATAGATTATAACTAGGACGTGTTCAGAGGCCAGTAGACCAACTAGTTAGCATCCCAGCGGTCTGTCTGGGGGGTGGGCGTGTATATGTCAGCACCCCAAAGGAAAGAGAGTGGGATAGAAAGAATCAAAGTGGAGAGACATGGAATCTCTAAGGCTGACTAGCAGACTAGATGGGAAGGAGAAAATGGCTAGCATTCAAGCTTCATACCTGGACGACTGGAGAAAGGGTCAGGCCATTAAAAACAGCATACCTGAGAACTGTTGGTTTCTTTGGACGGTGCTGTTCATAACCTGATAAGTTTTGGGAGTATCTGGGACATTTTTTGCCAAGCTGTCTAACAGTCAGTTAAAAATGCAGAACTTGGAAAATAGATGTGACTCATCACTGTAGTTTAAAGATATCTCCATAAAGGTGACACCAAAAGTAATAAAATTAGATGAGATTAATGAAAGAATAGGAATAGTAAGAAAAAAAGTGAGGAACAAGATTTATTTGACTGAGTGTAATCCTGGCCAGCCTACTTGCCTATGTCTCACTTTCCACCCTGGTGAAAAATGTATAAGATGATAAAATTTCTTCATAAATGTAAGTGAAATAATGTACATAAAAATAATTGGCAAAGTATAAAGGGCTTCAAAAATGTTGTTGTTTTTGTAACTATTAAGAAGAAGGTTGTTATTAGGTTATAGCTTTCATATAAAAAGGTTTAAATTAATTTCATAATAGGTGTGTGTACATTGGATACTTTTTCTTCCATTCCTGTGATACTTTGCTCAGAAGAACATTTTCCAGCTCCATCCATGTGAACATGAAGGACTTAAAGTCTCCATCTTTCTTTATGGCTGCATAGTATTCCATGGTGTACATATACCACAGTTTGTTGATCCATTCGTGGATCCGTGGGCACTTGGGCTTCTTCCATGACCTGGCAATTATGAATTGGGCTGCAATAAACATTCTGATACAAATATCTTTGTTGTAATGCAATTTTAATAACAACCTAAGGATATGGGGAGGGGGGAGGGAAGGGGGAGAGGGATTCGAGGGTTCACTTCTGTGGTTCATCTTGCAAGGGTATAAGTGAATATTTCTATGAGTAGAATATGAATGTTTTGACATAATAACTAAGAAAGTTACATGAAGGCTGTTAACCAGTTTGATGGAAGCATCTTGGATTGTGTGTGAAAACACCACACTGTACCCCCAAAGTGCATCAATGTACATAGTTACCATTCAATAAAAAAAAAGAAGAAGGAAGTCTAGTGAGTGGGTGAAGTGGAAACTGCAGAGGAGAGATATGAGAGGACACTGTCCCAGAGGCCCACAGGGAAAGAGCTTCAAGGAAACAAGTCTCAGAACTCTTGGGTGTTAAGATTTGAAAGTCGTTGGTCCCTTCTTTTTCAAATAATAAATAACCAGATATTCAAATTCATCCAGCATTTAGAAATGGAATTCACTGATTTTATTTAAGTAGGTTAAAAAAAAAAAAGGTCGTCAATATTATCATAAGTGTCGGACATTTTACTTCTTCGTTACTTCTTAAACATTTCTTTGTTTTTTCTTTTTTTTCCTGTTGAGATAGTTGTCTCTTTGGAATCCCTAATCCTCTGTGAACATTACTTAACATTTAATTTAATTAAGCTTTAGCACTCCATTTCCTCTGATATTAATCATTTTCCTTTTAAAAAATCTATTAATCAAGTTGATATTTTCATGAGAAATGCTATAAAATAATCAGTTAAAATGAGTTCAGGGTTGATGCCCATTTTCTTACAATAATGTTTTAAGATCAGTCAACAAACAGCATATTAAGGAGATACACTTGCCATGGATGAAAAGAATAGGGTAATTGTTGAGGTTATCATTCAACTAATTTTTCTTTTCAGTTAGACATGTCATTTTGAGCTAATTGTACATTCACATGCAGTTGTGTGACATGATATAGAGAAACATTATTTACCTTTTACCCATTTACTCACAAAGATAGCACCTTGCAAAATGGCGGCCCAGTGTCACAACCAAGATATTGACATGGGCAGAGTGAAGATACAGAATATTTTCTTTCCCACAAAGATTCCCATAGGGCTGTTTTTGAAACCACCACATGTTCCTCTGACTTGAATTCCCTTTACTTTCGGCAACAAGTCGTCTGTTCTGCAATTTTCCCATTTCAAGAATGTTACATAAATGAAAGTAGATGAGCTTTGGGGATGGAATTTTTTTTCACTCAGCATCATTTCCTGGCTATCCATCTAGGTTCTTAAGTGTTCTGATAGTTTATTTCTTTCTATTGCCAATTAGTTTTTCATGGCATGGGTGTACCATAGTTTGTTTAACCATTCACCATTGAAAGAGGGACATCTGGATTGTTTCTTACCTGGGACTATTGCAAGTAAAGCTGCTATACACGGTCAGGTGCAGGTTTTTGTGTGAACATAATTTGTCATTTCTCTGGGATAAATGCCTAAAGGTTCTCTTGCTAGGTGGGGTGGTAGCTGCACATTTAGTGTTTTTTCTTTAAACTATCAAATTGTTTTTCATAGTCACCTTATCATCATCCATTCCACCACCAATTTACGAGTGATCCAGTCTCTCCACACTCTGCCCACAATTTCCTGTTAGTATTTTTTATTTTAGCCCTTGCGATAGGTGTATGGTGACAGGTCCCTGTGGTGTTAGTTTGCCTTGCTGTGATGACTAGTGTTGTTGAACGCTAGTTTATAGGCTTCATTGCCGTGTATATATCTACTTTGATAAAATGTTTCTCTCTGTGTCCTTTGCCCTTTTTAACATTAAATTGTTTAGATTTTTTTACTGTTGAATTTTGAGTTCTTCTTTTTCTTTTAGATACCAGTCCTTTGTCAGATAGGTTGTGGTTTGCAAATATTTCCTCTCCATCTGTAGTCTGTCTTTTCATGCTTTTTAAGAGTCTTTCACACAGCAAATGGTTTTAATTATATGAAGTCCAGTTAATCAATTTTCTCTGCTATTGATTGTGTTTTTGGCTTTAGAACTCTGCCTAGACCTAGATCTCCAAAGTTTTCTTCTGTTTTCTTCTAAGAAATGCCACTTCTTGTAAAGATTTGTTCAAATTCTTGTCAAGGGTCTTTGTTGGAAAGAGGATATCTTTCTTACCATCATCCAATGAGAAAAATACCGTTCTATTCATTTTTCCCGGGGTGGGGGGGACAGGAAACCTAGAATTTATGTAGTTTGCCCAAAGCAGCACCGTTAGGAAGAGAAGGGATCATGAGTTAATCCCCAGTCTGTCACATACAGAAGCCCTTGGTTTTGACCACCTTAGTGTAATGGGAAGCCTCCTTGGGGCTTTGTGATATGTTCTAATGTATAGTTAAGAATGGGGTTCCTCACTTTTATTTTTCCTTTAAGTAGCTTATCAATTTTCTCAACCCAGTTTCCTTTCTTTTTTTTAATTTATTAAATCTTAAAGAGGTAGATCGTGTATACATTAATGTATTTATGGGGTACAATGTGCCGATTTCATATACAATTTGGAATACTTACATCATACTGATTAATAGATCCCTCACCTCATTTATTTAATTATTGTGATAAGACTTTTATACTCTGTAATTAATAGATCCGACATGTACCCTAGCAATGTGCACCATAGTTGTGATCCCACCATTCACCCTCCCTCCATCTGTTTCCTTTCTAAACGCATACCTCCTCCTTCGATTTGCTGTAGTTTGAATTCCAATAAATAATAGAGTCTGTACGTGGAGACAGGGTCAGGCTTACTGCTGATGGCTTTCTGGGTGCTGCTGCTCTAAGGATACAGGAGACAATTCCTGGCTGGCTCAGAGGTATCATCTATTCTGTAACAGCGAGTTCCCCATTTTCTCTGGTATTCATACAAACCGTGACTAAGCTTAGGAGAAAAAGGATGGAAAAATGAAGCTATTGCCCATTTCTCCTCAGGCAGGGAGTTTCCCCTTCATGCTGAGTCAGTCATATTGAGGGTGACAATTAGCCTCATGGCCTTTCTATTGATAGGAGACGCCACCTGGGTTTCAGCAACAGGTTTTCCATCCATCTTGAGTTTTGATAATACTGTGATATTTTTTCAGCCTTTTCTGCCCTAGAGGGCATTTTTATGGAGGTGGCTACAGACTTTGTTTGTAGCTGCTAAACCAGGCTCCATTCAAAGTACAAGTCCTGAATTTATTGTTTTAAATAGCATTTTATATTACATTTAAATCAGCATGCTTGGCATGTGAAACTCTGTATAAGGTGGCGAAATACAGAAAAGACATCAGTAGCAGAATACAAATGATACCAAAACTACAATCCACACCTTCATTCTAGTTGTGACTTGAAACAGACACATGGAAAATTACAGACAAATAATTACAAAGCAAAACAGCGGCAGGTGCACACCTGAACTTCCCTGAAACGTATTCAATGACACCATTGCTATGGACATTAACTGGAACCAGCACATCTGCTGGGTGGGGAAAAGGAGTTCCATGCTGAAATAGGCTTGGGAAATGTTGGTGCAAATACACTGATACAAGAATTTGGGCTATAGAGCTTTTCAAAACTTCAAATTTACAAGGCAGTACCTGTGGCTCAGTGGGTAGGGTGCAGGCCCCATATACGGAGGGTGGCTGGTTCAAAGTTAGCCTTAGCCAAACTGCAACCAAAAATAGCTGGGCATTGTGGCAGGTGCCTGTAGTCCCAGCTACTTGCGAGGCTGAAGCAAGAGAATTGCCTAAGCCCAGGAGTTGGAGGTCACTGTGAGCTGTGACGTCACAGCACTCTACCGAGGGTGATAAAGTGAGGCTCTGTCTCAAAAAAAAAAAACAGACTTCAAATTTACAAATTATACCACGACTCTTCAGAAAATGAGACATTCTCCAAATCTATTTCATATGTAATTTCATAGAGCATTTTATGGGGTCAGGTTTATTCAAGACTCAGATTGGGATTCAATACTTATGTAACAGTATTTATATAGTGTTTCTTATAGGATGTGCCACATGTCATTTTAGGCAATTTATAAATATTATCTAATTTAATCTTAAACGTATGGAGAAGGGAGTATGTTGTTATCCTAGTTTTATAGATGAAGGAACACAGAAAGTTTAAGTAACTTGTCTAACGATACCCGGTTAACTAAAAAGTGTCAAAGCCAGGGTTCTTACCCATGCAACTGCCTCAAGAATTCAAGCTCTTTACCTCCATGCTAATTACACAGTAACTTCTCTTAATTCTGATGCTATAGGTTGAGGGTAATTTGGGGTAATTAAACACTTTCAGGGTATCATTGTAAGGAACAGTACTCATTCTCCAATACTTCCTCACTTACAACTGTCTATTACACATGCCCTATGTTTTATTTAAAGATGAATAAAAATAAATTTTGACCTCAAAATGCTAAAAGTATAGTGAGGATGGACAGGAGATGTGGAAAGACTCAAAGACGGAGCTGATTAAACATTCTGTATCCTGGATGTGCCTTCCTTGAATAGATTTTTGTCTTACTGTTTGCCACTTAAAAGTCAAACACCATGTAAGCAAAAGTCTGTTTGTTTGCACATTTGGTTCTTGCAATAGTTCCAAGTTAAGAAATCACTTGAGACTGGAGATCAATAAGGGAAATTTGGATGTGGAGGGTCTTGAAGGCTAACCTGCAGACACCACCTGCTTGCCTATTTTTCACACTGAGGGTGCGAGTCGCCCCATTACCTAGAACGATCACTCGCTCATAAGATTAATTGGGTAGTCCTGTTTGTTGAAATAAAATGCAGCTTTTCCAAATTTTCTTCACATAAAGAGCTGCGTGTGCATATGCCACCAGCATACAGAATCTGTCTGTGATGTTTGAGATCATCTTTGTGCAGCAGGACACTCACTCAGCGTGACAAGTGTCTGGTCTGGTCCTGGCCCTGGCCTTTCCCCTCTTTGCTCTTTAGGTTCCGACGTCTTTACTGTCTTCTTTACTTTCACGTGTCAGAGAAGGCGGTCATTACCAGGAAGTTGGAATATGTCATATATATCATTACCACTTTTTATAGAATCCTCATATTCCAAATAAACATCTGACCTTAAAAACACACTGAACGACTATAACATGGCCTTGATGGGGGTATTTTATGACCACCCTTTGCCTCAGGTCATCATTTCATTCTATTAAGCACAATAAATGTACACACGACAAAAACAATCCATTCTGTTCTTAGGGCAGAACCCCAACTCTCTGAAATCTGTAGTAACGAAAAGAATAGTATTAATTACTTTTCTTGGTGGGGTTTTAACAACAACGCATTTGAGAGTTCTCTACTTCACAAAAGCGGGCTGTAAAAACAACCTATAAAATCAAATGGCATTTTAATAAGAGAAGGAGTTAAAAACTAAGCACATAGAAGTTCTTCCCTGTGTAAGACGAAATAAAGGGGTGATGAACAGCCAGCGAATCGGGCAATGTAGGCATTGAAGGAGTCAACTTAGCAGGAACATAGTTGTTATGTTGTCTCCGTTAGTCAGCGCCAAAGCGGAAACTTTCTATGGCATGTGTGTACATCGGTGTTTATTTTTACGTTTTGTGTGTTGTCGCATGAATTATCTGAACGCCACTGAGGGTTCAGCAGGAGGCTGGAGAGTCTTCACCACCAGGCTCTGTGATAGTAAAAATACTTCTACTGGATCAAGACTACTTTAAAGCTTCATGGAGGAGATGTTTCTAGGATATATAATGACTGATGTGAAATAACATGACGTGAGAGGTACGACTAAGAATCTTAAAGGATGACAGTGGGGTTTTCAAGCTTCATGAAATGTGATGAAGTTGCCCTGTCGAGGACTGCCAGAAGCCTACTTACACGACTCCCTCAATCGCTGCTGAGAATGCCGCTGTGCCTGGATTGTTTCTGAGCAGCTCTTTGGCAGTGCCAGGTGACACTATCTATTGGATACAAAGAAACAAAGTGACTATCGGGTGTGTGTTTTGCTTGTTAGCCAGACATCATCTTATTACCTCAAACAGAATACTATTTAGAGCCTAGTAGGATTTAATTATATTTCAACATACGTAGATGGCTTTAATCTTCTCACTGTGTTGGGAATGATTAATAGCCGGCAGCAATGCTGAGCGAAGGGAAGACAAAGACGGCTGCTGAGGATCATTATTGCCCGGGAAAAGCAAGGTGTATTTTCATCAGAACTGCCTGTAAAATTTTCTAACAAAAGCAATTTCCTCC
>NW_003852400.1:7234226-7237811 GCF_000181295.1 Otolemur garnettii | reverse complement strand
GGAGACTTTGGTTCCCACCTGCCCATCTGACTTAACCCATAGCTCGGGTGCCTGTCACCTCATTCCCTGGATGAGGAGGAACCTCGGACATTTATATGACTGAGTGAAGATACTAAGTCATAAATGTAGAGGCTAATCCACGTGATTCTGTGTGCACCATGAGTCACTCTCCTTGGGACAACACTTAGAACCTACTACTAGCGATAGTATTACTGTTTGCAGTTGTTAACCAAAATAGAGAACCCTTAAAGCAACAAAGATGGGGATGTTTCTTATAGGAGAGAAGGACTTGACCCTATTTGAGTTGCCGGGTTACCTGATACAGGCAAGGCCAAGCCCTGCCGCTCACAGTGTTGCCACAGACGTGCAATACTGGTGTTGCCTGGAGTCTTGTTGGAAATGCACAGACTCAGGCCAGACCCAGGCTTGCTTATCAGAAATTTCACTTTACCAAGACCCTAAGGAGATTTCTGCACGGGATCAGAATGTGAGAAGTGTCAGGGAAAAGCATTTTAAAATATTTTCTCGTTTAATCCTCACAGCACATTCGCATGGTTGGTATCCTTATGCCCATTTTACAAATGAGGCCTGTTAGGACTACTGAGTTAAAACACTACAGCCCAGGGGCGAACCCCCTCCTTTCATAGCACTGTCTTCATCTGTGTGACTTTGTGCCTCTGACAACAGCGATGGCCGGGCCAAAACACAGAGCCTCATTATCCTGGGGATAATTTGACACAGGAGCAGCTGCCAACTGCTGTGAAGAAAAAGAAAGTTTCTGTTAATTATCCTCGCAGCCAGGTGTAGTCACAGGAAAATAGGCCAGGTATGGTGGCTTGTACCTGTAATCCCAGTACTTTGGGAGGCCAAGGTGGGAGGTCTGCTTCAAGACCAGTGGGGCAACATAGCAAGACCCTTACCTCTACAAAAAATTATTTTAAAAAATTGTCAGGCATAGTAGTGCTCATCTGGAGTCCCAACTACTTGGGAGGCTGAGACACGGGGATAGTTTGACCCCGGAATTCAAGGCAGCAGGGAACATGGTCGTGCCACTGCACTCCAGCCTGGGCAACAAGAGTGAGACCTGGCTCTGAAAAGAAAGAAAATTATTTCATTATTTTAGTCATACTTCTACTTTGAACCAAATGGTGTTAACTTCTCTAATTTCTAACTCAAAATATTCCCAAGGTTTAGATCTGAACAACTTTTAGCTGTTGTCCCTACAGGCCAAACTCAGATGTTGAGATTTAGCCATGATAGTAAAGGTTCGAAAAATGTGCCACCGAATCCCAAAACAATTCCAAAAGTAGAATTATAAAAACAGAATTTTAGCACTGGTCGTTATGTATTACTATATATTCTCCAAAGGTGGAAATACTCAATTTCATGTTCAAGTTCTGACAGGTTTATCTTTAAAAAAGTTATTTAAAAAAAATTTCTAAAAAGTGTCATTACTTTTTCATCACAACGCTAATACTCTCCAACAAAAAGAACCAAGCATGAGACAGTGGAGATTAATGTATGTTTCAAAGAGTCATTGTGGGAAATGAAATAAGTGCCACTACCCAACAGACATGAAGTTTAACAAGCCACTCAAGATTAACAAATGGCCACCGCTCAGAATGTTTCCAGCTAAGGAAAATTAATCACCACATGGGTGCTGACCTGACCGTGTATTACGTAGAATGTTGAAATGAATAAAAGTATGAGCTTGAGGAACCATTGAAGCCACAAGACTGGTCACCTAAGGCAAAAATGGTTGTAGGCCTGCAATGGAACACATTTCCATAGCAAAATATCTTAGACTGATACGTATATAGCAAAGTGGAAGGGGCGAGTCGTAGGATTCCTGAAATCAAAATGAATTTCCATCTGCCTTAGAATAAACTTTTTTTCTTGTACATAGTTTATTTCATACATATATGAATATACTAATGGGATCAATTCCTAGAAGCAGAATTGCTGGGTGGGAGGATATATACATGACAATTTTTAAATTCTATTTTTATCACCAACTTTGGTACCATCGATAAATAAATGTAACATGTATATGAACTATAAAGCACAATAGTATCATAACAAAACCAAGAATAAACATCTTCCTAAACTTCCAGCATAAATGAGAATTAATAGGAATTCAATTAAAGAGTTCATCTTTCGTATTATAAACCAAATAGCTGATTATATTCCAGAATCGGTGATCCTCACCCTGATGCCCAGTAAACTCACCTGGGAAGCATTCTAAAAACTAGCAGTCCCTTGACACTAACCCCTAAACTCAGGTTTAATTCATTTGAGTTGGAGCCACTGGTTTTAACATCTTTCCAGATGATTCTAATGCAAAAGCAGAGCTGAGGTTTCCTATACTAGATGATGCAGCAATAAATGAAAGACAAGTGAAAAGAAAAGTATCTGAAATAATGGTGAAAGAAAATGCTAAGAGCACCAATATTTCAGGTTCTAGTTGTTGTGCTTTGGAAGCAAGGCTAACAGAAAATTTTAGGGGTGGATACATGGTGGCCTCTTCTTTTCCTCCTGCTTTGATACACTGAGTATTTTCGATCAATAATTGAAGGTGAGGAGGAAGAAATTGTTTCATTTGTGGGTTTTTCTCTGTTCCACGTATGCTATAATAAGCGTCCTTGTTTATATACTCATATGTTGAGGATCATGAGAAAAAATTTGGGTGATAATTTATAGAAATAGAATTATTAGTCAGAATGTTTACACACGTTAAATATTGATACTTATTTATTTTCAACTGCCTGTCAGAGAGGTTAGAATAATTTATATTCGAGTGGCAACTATTTCAACTGCTGTCTAATTTTAAGAGTGGATTGTATACACAAAGGAGACAGGAATAACCAGGAGCGTAAGGTTCTAAGAAGGACTGAAGGAAGAGTGACAGAGAGAATGTGGAGAGGAAGTGAGGAGACGAGTGTGATGGTTAGGCAGGACTAAAGGACTGTTCCAGGATGACTGACATAAAGTGCACATTTTCTTCCAAGTAGCAATTGACTATTCAGTGCAGGCAAAGAGTAAAGCTAAGTGCAACTACCTTTTCTTGACATCATACGGGACTGTATTTTCCTGTGGCTTTTATAAAGCCAAAGTATTGGCATGTAGTGATTACATTGCTGAGTGTATTACACTGCTGAGCGCAGGAGTCGTAAACAAGAACATTGGCTGTAGAGTAGTTTCTAAGTGAAAATTTGAAACCAACTTAAGTCATTGATGCTTCATCAGTAGTATGGTGAAGAAACATATTGGGATCAATTTACATAGTAGAGTATTATGCACATACGTACGTACTTTACAAACTGTTCTCTTCCTAGGTACATTTTGTCTTTCTTTAAAGTAACATTACTCATCACAAGCATTTTCACACCATCATTATAAATGTTATTTTAATGATGCTTAATATCCAACTATATTTATGCACCATCATTTATTTTAAGGTTCCAGAAGTGGAGAAGGAATAACATAATAAGCATCTTAGTAAACTAAAATTTACTGATTTTTAATATTTTCCTACCTCTTCTCTGTTATTTTTATTTTTAATAAGATATTGCAGATACAGTTGAC
>NW_003852400.1:7231875-7233742 GCF_000181295.1 Otolemur garnettii | reverse complement strand
GAGGCAAGAGGATCGCTTAAGCCTAAGAGTTGGAGGTTGCTGTGAGCTGTGTCTACTGAGGGCAGCATAGTGAGACTCAGTCTCAAAAACAAAAAATGTGTTTTCTCTTTTTGCTGGTGAATAAGATGAATTGTATTGATTGGCTTTTGAATGTTAAATCAATTTTGCATGCCTAGAATAAACTCTACTTAGTTATGATATATTATCTTTTTTACATGTTGTTCCTTTCAAATTGCTAAAATTTGGTTAAGAGTTTTGTATGTATGTTTATGAGGAATGTGAATCTGTAATTTTCTTCCCCTGTAATTTTTGTCTGGTTTTGGTATCAGGATAATACTGGGCTTGTTAAGTAAGTATTTTTGCCTCTTTTTCATTTTTTTGAAAGAGTTTATGTAGAATTAGTATTATGTCTTCCTTAAGTGTTTGGTAGAATTCACCAGTAAAACTATCCAGCCCTGGAATGTTCTTTAAAGGATGGTTTTCAACTACAAACTCAGACACACGCACACACATACAAAGACACATACATGTCTTAGACACGCAGTCTGTAATATAGGTTTATAATATGTATTTATGCTGTTTATGTATAGTATAATTAAACATGGTTTGGTTATTTGTGTCTTTCAAAGAATTTGTCCATTTATCGAAGTCATCAAATTTACTGGCATACATTTATAATTTATATTTCTATTAATATCCTTTTAATACTTGTGAAATCTGTAGTGAAGTGGTTTTCTTGCAAAATATTGATAATTTGAGCCTTCTCCCTTTTTTTTTTTTTTTTTTTGACATTAGTCTAGCTTGGGGTTTTATCAATTTTATTGTTCCTCTCAAAGAACTTGCTGTTGATTTCATTGTTTATTTCATTAATTTCTACTCTGGTCTTTAATGTTCCCTGTTCTCGTCTTACTTTGGGTTTACTCTGCCCTTCTTTTTCTAGTTTCTGAGGTCATTTATTTGAGACCTTTCTGCTCTTCAAATATAAGTATTTTACATTATAAGTTTCTCTCAAATTCTTGCATTAGTCACATCTCACAAATTTGGATTTTTAAAAAACTTTTCATTAGTCTAAAATAATTTCAGATTACCTTTTTGATTCCTCCCTTGATTCACAGATAACTTGAAAATGTTTCCAAATACGGCTTTTCCAAATGTTTTTCTGTTAATTGTTTCTAATTTAATTTTATTGTGGTCAAGGAAACTTAGTTTTTATGATTGAATTTTTTAAACTCATTTTAATTCCCAGAATGTGATCTATTTTTGTAAATTTTCCATGTGCAATTGGAAAGAGTGTGCATTATTGAGTGTTCTATAAATGCCAATCAGGGTCAGCTGGTAGACGGTGTTGTTCGGGTCTGTATCATTACTGATCTTCTGTCTACTTGATCTATCACTTATTGAGGAAGGGGTGTTGAAATCTAAGTACAATTGTGGATTTCTCAAGTTCTTTTTATAGTTCCATGTTTTTTTTTAATTTATTTTGAATTTCTCTTATTAAGTATGTAAACATTTAGAATTTTCATGCTCTCTTAATATATCGACCCCTTTATTATTTTGAAATGAACCTTTGTATTACTGTCAATATTCTTTGTTCTATAAATCTACTTTTTCCAATTATATTATAGCTTTCATTTGATCATGACATGGCATACCTTTTTCTATCCTTTCATTTCTACCTTTGTTGTGATGTTATATTTAAAGTGTGTTTTTTGGACCAGGCACCATGGTTCACACCTGTAATCCTAGTACTGTGGGAGGCTGAGGCAAGTGGCCTCAGCTCAGGAGTTTGAGACCAGTCTGAGTAAGAGCAAGACCCTGTCTTTACTAAAAATAGAAAAACTAGCCAGGTGTTATGGCAGGCACCTGT
>NW_003852400.1:7230607-7231730 GCF_000181295.1 Otolemur garnettii | reverse complement strand
TAATCTAAACAGATTATCTCTGTTTTTTATTGTATTTATTTGATTTTTTGAGAGAGAGTCTCACTTTGTTGCCCTTGGTAAAGTGCTATGGTGTCATAGCTCACAGCCTCAAATTCTTGGGCTCAAGTGATTCGCTTGCCTCAGTCTCCCAAGTAGCTGGGACTACAGGCATCCTCCACAGCAGGAGGAGGATGCCTGTATTTTTAGAGAAGAGGTCTTGCTCTGGCTCAGGCTGATCTTTGTTTTTTAATTGTGGCTATGTGTGTTTAGAGATTTCATTAGGCTTTACATCATGCATCTTTAACTTATCAGAGCTATTAAATGATATACAACTTAATATCAGTATAAGACCCTTATGGAGTACACTTCTCTCCCCATCCCTTGTTCTTCTATGGTCGTGTATTTTAATTCAATATATTGTTATTTTTTATATAATTTATTGTTATTTTTTATAATAACCCATCTATTATTTTTGAAAAGGATTAAACAATATATTTTCTTTACCATTTTCAGTGCCATTTTGAAAGAATATACAAGTGGCTACTGTTGTCTGTACCTGAGGTCTCCAGGATGATGAAATGCTTTTTTGACTTTTGTCTTTCTATCAGCTAGTGAAGCTACCAAATATATATCGTTGAAATGTCTATTATGTGACTAGTAAAAAGAGCATATGAACTGGACAACTAAAAAGTTCCAATTTTTAATGTTTTGTGATTTATCTATTCTGAGGAAATTTACTACTCTTTCTTCTGTTCTATTATATTGAGAATGTAGTCAAGCATCCCAGCTTCTTTCTTGATAGTTCTGAACTATCTTTTATATCCCTACTAACTCAGCAACAGTGTAGAGAATGTCTTCCTCCTCCCCCACATCTCCATGCTAGATTTGTTTTAATTGATACGTAACAGTTGTATGTATTTTGGGGATACCTGTGGTAGTTCACTGGTAGTTCACTACTAATTCTTAGTAAGAATTAGTTCTTATGAACATTGTTATTTACACAAACAGGACTCTCATATAGTTCTTTATTTAGCTATATTTGTCAGTCAGGTCTTTCTTGACTTTTTCTAGTAGATAAATATTCATTCTCCAAATCCTATGTCTATTTGGACAGAGGATAAAT
>NW_003852400.1:7229169-7229685 GCF_000181295.1 Otolemur garnettii | reverse complement strand
TTACCTCGTTAATTGTATTTAAGAAGTTTTCAAAAGAAAAATAAACACGCATGTGAAATGTGGCATGTAACACTGGTTACACCATCAGAAATGGTCATATTTTTGTCTGTATTGAGGTAGTACCCTCAGAGGCTGGCATTTAAGTTGCATTTTATTCGTTTAAAAGTCTTGAAGACAAGAGTATCAAGACCTAAAGCATCAAAAATCTAATGCCAGGGTGGGCAAACTATAGCTTGCAGGGGAAAATCTACCTACCAGTTTGTAAATAAAGTTTTATGGGAACACAGTCACACTCATTTATTTATGTAGTAGCTGCGGTAGCTTGCATATTGAGTAACAGAGTTTGGTAGTTGCCGCAGAGCTAATATGCCCAGCAAAGCCAATATTTATTGCCTGGTCCTTTTAGAAGAAGTTTTCTGTCCCCTAAATCAAAGAAATAGTTCAGATCTAACTGGGAAGATGAAGAGCTGCTTAAATTTGTTCCAGCACTGTCAGGGCCCAGGACTGGCCAGGTCT
>NW_003852400.1:7225073-7226350 GCF_000181295.1 Otolemur garnettii | reverse complement strand
CAAGGAACCTGATTTTACTTGGGTTAATCATCTTATCCAATCATATCTCTGTATCCACGAGCAGTGGATTATTCTTTACCGTGAACGCAAGTGAGTAAAGGTATAATTTTTATGAGGAAAGTAATTTGTGTAGCTGAAGTTTCTTCTGCAATCTGGTGGGTGGAGGAGTTGGACTTTGGTGTGAAGTAATGGATAAAACTTATAGTACAAATCTTTTGTTACCAAAATAGCAATGATTCAAATGAATGAGTGAATGAATGAAATCATTCACTTTTCCTTGGCTTGTCTTCAATATGGGGGTGCTTGTACATCAGTGGTCAATGATGTCTTGATACTGTCAGTAATTAAATATGGCCATTACCATAGGAGCCTTAAAATGTAAATTACATATACATATATCAACATGAAATGTGATCACCCCAGCTGGTGATCCTTCCTTAATATTATGGGTATTTCTTCTTTTAATATTTCTTCCTTCCCTAATATTATGGGTATTGAGTCTAAGTGATAAAAGATAATAAAATAAACTTCAGTGTTTTGAATGTATTTACTTTTTATTTTTTATTAATGTTCAATTAATATCATAACTGTATACATTTATGGGGTACAATGTGATGAGTTGACATACAATGTGGAATGCTTAAATTAAACTGATTACCATAACCATCACCTCACTTAATTTTTTTTTTGTAGTAAGACTTTTATAATATACTCTTAGTTGTTTTGAAATGTATGTTTTAGAATGTTTTGGATGTATACTTGCGTTGTATACATTAGGTGAGATCCTGCCAAATACCTCCCTCCACTTGCCCTCCCTCCTCCTGTCCCTTCTTTCTCCATTCCTCACCTTTCTGGACTTTATTTGTGTTTTATCATTTGTATGAAAGTGTAAGTGATTATATGTTGGCTTCACAATAGTATTAAAAACATTGCATACTTTTTTCCATTCTTGACATACTTTATTAAGAAAAATATGTTTCAGCTCTATCCAGGTAAACATAAAAGATGTAAAGTCTCCATCTTTTTATGGCTGCATAGTATTCCATGGTGTACATATATCACAATTTGTTAATCCATTCATGGGTTGATAGGCATTTGGGTTGCTTCCATGACTTCGCAGTTATGAATTGGGCTGCAACAAACATTCTGGTACAAATGTCTTTGTTGTATAATGGAATTGAAGGATCAAACAGTAGATCAACTTTTAGTTCCTTTAGAATTCTTCATACTTCTTTCAAACAAGGCTGTATTAGTTTTTAATCCCACCAACAGTATAG
>NW_003852400.1:7212082-7224516 GCF_000181295.1 Otolemur garnettii | reverse complement strand
TTGAAAACTGTCATGGTGCTGGTGGGTATGATTTTCACTATGTTACTGGCCTTGATAGTATCTCTCTACTTTATGGTTTCTCTGCTTCTTTCTGATTGGTCAGTCCTTGGAGACCCTCTACTGTAAACCAAACATCTAGTCAGTCCTTAGGGATCCCTTTGACACATCATCTGTTCTTTCTTGGGAGCCCCATCCCTAAGGTCCTAATCAGGCTGTTTCCCAAACAACTCAAGTCAGTATAACCACATCTGTCTGTCCATATCAGAAAGTCTCTGGAACATTAATCAGTCCCCCAAAATAACCAGCTCCCCCCAAACCCACCTGCACATTCTTGCACATAGGAAGTTTCAGTTAGCCCTGTTTCCATAACAACTCGGGGCAGCCTGACCCACGCCAGTCCAAAATAGCATCCACTATCCACCCTGCTCATGTCTAACTATGCCTAACCTAACATTATTATGTATCTCTGCTGGTGAGTTATATTCATATAAAAGACATCTAAGTCTTTTATAATTTAAGCCATATTGTTGCACAAATAGAGCCAAAATAGTTTATATCACTTCAAATAATAATGAAAGTTACTTATGAGCAGACATAAGTGAAGATAGGTGCATTATGGCCCAAATTCATACAACTTCTAAGAGAACATTCTACTAACTATGAAAAAGCAATGTGAAGTAGCACAGGAGAGGGTTGTTCTCGTGGCTTGGTCCATTTATGCACCAGTAAATGCAAAACAGCCTGTTTTCTTTCAACCCAGTACATGGCTGTAGATGATTACTCTATAGGTGGTTGTAGTTATATTTGACAACTGAAATTTAACACTGCTTTCATTCCTGAGATGTGAGTGAAGTTAGAGCAGTGGTTCTCAGAGTATGCTTCCTGGGCCAGCAGCATCACAGTTTGCTAGAAGTGCAAATTCTCAGGCCTCACCCAAGTCATAAATGACTCAGAAATCCTTGGGGGGTGAGAACAAGCAGTCTGTGTTTTAACAAGTCTTCCATGTGGTTCTGATACATCCTATATTTTAAGAACTACTAGATTTGGGTCTGATGTTACCTCAATCCAAACTGTTAAAATTTAAAACAGTAATTGGTGCCATATGGAATGTTTGTCTGAACCTTTATATCCAAGATATTCAAGAAGAGGTTTCTTCTTGAAAAAGGTGTTTATTTCTGAAAAATACCTTAACATTGTTAGTATATGCCAATGCTGCTTTAAACAATCATTGACAGTGTGGTATTTTAAAGAGTTTTGAAATAATCACTGAGGCTTAGAGCAGCACACTGTTAAAAAGTGAAAATAACTACTGCCCTTCATTTTATGAATAGATTTGTCAAATCTTCAGTATTTTATAAAACATGCATAGGGGTTGATTGAGGTCATAAATAATCTTTATACTCGTAAGCGATTAATTGAGTGGAAGATTTTGCTCTTTTTTTTTTTTTAATCTTCATCCAATCTACCCCATCACAAAATCTATAAGGTTCACATTACTTTATAATATCACACATCTGATTGAATGACACTATGTGTATTGCTTACTTTAGCTATATGTCTACATAATATTATGCTTTGGATTTTATATGATTGAAAATGAGTACAGTATAATCCAAACCCTCTGCTGCTCATATAAAAATTTATTGGAGGCAATGGCCAAAACAAACAAAGAACTTATGAATGTTTTTGTTGGAAGCACACACAAAAATGTGGTGATTGTGTTCACACTCGCTAATGAGCAAATGACAAACTAAAGAAGTGTCTTCAAGAATCTAAGAGAGAGTTAATTAAAGGTCAAATCCAGAGGAAGTCACCCTAGCTGTCAAGATTTATTTTCTCCAACTTGCAGGTGAAAAACACGAGGGGGGAAAAAAAAGGGAGACTGTAGTCAGAAACGTGATAAGAACAGAATTCAGTTTCTCAGATTCTCACACAGTGACCCATCTGCTTAGAACACATTGACTATTAATGATCAATTCCAAGTCCATTTCTTTAGCAGATATGTATTGGGTACCTGCCATGTAGCAGACTCTGTGGAGCAATCAGAACATGGTACACTAGATGATTGTACTGAACCGTCATCTAAATAAGAATTCTTTTCTTTAAGGGTGACTTTTTTAAAAAGTATTTCACTTAAATTACAAAATATCAGGAAGATGAAGGGGAATGTTCTTTAGAATTACATTTATCACAAACGTCATGCTCTTTTCCTCCTAAGGCAAAAGTAACAGTGTTCTTTCATTTAAAAAGTAGAATAATAATAATAAAAAAAAATTCCATCACCACCCCCAGTTACCATGGTAACAAAGTAACAAAATGACAAGTGGCCTTCATGTGATTTCACTGTGTCTCAATAAGCTAACCATTTGGGAGAATATGTATTCTCTTTAGATATGTCTTTTGAGCATTGTACATTTTCATCAACTCATGAAGCAGATGTATTACTCATACAATATTAATTTAGCAATTAATAAATAAGGTGGTTTTTTGTTAAAGAAATGCAACTAAAACAAGTAAAACAAAGACAAGTTAGTTGCATTTCCTTCTTTTCAGTCCTATTTATTTTTTCCTTCTGGGGAATGGCCTAGAAGAAAAAATAAGAATGAAATATATAAACCATAATATGTATAATAAAAATTATTTTGGACTTTTCTATACACTACTTAGGAGGATCTCAAACAAAAATAAAAGAAGAATAAAAGTAGATGAGCTTCACCATCAGCTCTATGATGAATCAGCCATATTTCCTCTTTAATTCTCCCTATCTTCCACCCAATTTCTGATGCTGGGTGATTACTTGCTATTACTTTGAGTCTTGCTTTCTTGTCAACTCTCTATGCATAATCAGTTGAGTTGTGAAGGCAACTATAATTATTTCAGCATAAAAATAAGGTAAGTAACCACTTCAGGAAATTCAACTTAACTGTTCCTCAAGAGTAGACATTAAATGCCTTTAGCTGCAAATTACTATTGTTTAACACTCTGTTTCATTCACATATATTTGCCTTATTGTTAGAATCATATTACTTTCCTCATAGGTGTTCCTAGATCTCCAGTTGCTTTTTTTTTTTTGCAGTTTTTTTTTTTTTGGCCAGGGCTGGGTTTGAACCTGCCACCTCCGGCATATGGGGCTGGCGCCCTACTCCTTTGAGCCACAGGCACCGCCCAAGCTCCAGTTGCTTTCTCTTTCTTCAGCCACTGTTTTGCCAATTGATTTAACAATATTAGAAGCCTTTCTTTTTAGACACATAAATCTAAAATCATGCTTTCTGACTTTTGTTGTTGCAGGTACTACACCTACAGGTTAAAATAAATGTCCCACTAATCAGGTTTTATGAGTACTTTCACACTTTTCAAATGATTCAGCAGAAGGCAGAAAGTTCTGCAGCCTAGGATATAGGCTCCACCTGTTTTCCATGTCCGTAAAGTGAAAGACAAAAGGGTCCTGTAAGTGGCAGCTAAGGAATCGCGTACCACATGTTAGTGTGTAATAAATGCAAATGGTTTATATCTTGATTGATATTTCTTTACACCCGGACAATAAAAAAGGCGATTTATAAGCTTGGGCTTAAGAACTTTTTCTTTATAAGAAGTGTTAGTTTGAATGCTGGAAACTGATTTAAAACTTTGATTATAATATATTCCCAAAATAAGGTAGCATCAATGTTTGTTGTAATTATAGTATTTGTAGTAGTATGCAGATTTGTTTGTACGGTGTTTATGCTTTTACTTTTTAGAATGCCCTTTTATATCTGGTGTTTAAGTCAGTGTATGATGAGAAAATTGATGATCAACTAAAAGGTGTTTTAATCCAGGATTCCATACATTAAAACAGAATGGAATGCAGAGGCCCTTGAATTTCAGTTCTAAGAATCCTTTTATCATACCATGCCTCCACCTTCTTCTCCTGAAAATGAAAGTTAATATGTCCGTATCTTGTGTGTACACATATCCCCACCATTAGAACTAACTGTGCACTGTCATATTCATCAGGCCTACAAAAATAACTGCAAGTTCAAAAATGCTTATATTGGGCACCAAGGCTTAAGGTCAAATGACCCAAGCTAAACCAAATAATATGTGAAACAAATGAAATATCTCTTTAAGAACTGAGTGATTCTTTGCAAAATATAACCAGGCTCATTCTGAATTTCCTGTTGCCTCCCAGAGGTCTCCAGACAAGTTGTAACACTCACCCTTGAGAAGCCTAAAGCCTGCAAGTATTATAGGTGTCTGCTCCCGTTCAGTTCCTCTCCTCGTGGTCTTTCTCTTCTCTTCAACCTTTTCCTTGGTATTGTCTAATTGACCTACTAGTTGTACAACTAAGTTGTAATTGTTCTAATGACACAATTTTTGGTCAATTAATAGGATTTATGCCTTTCTAGCGTAGTGTATAACTTTTTAATTTTGTTTTTTGTTTATTCTCTCCCTCTTCCTGTTAAAATATAAGTTCCATAAAGACAAGGATCTTGACCTGTGTTATTAAAAAATATATCCTGAGAGCATCCATTGCTTAGTGGTTAGGGTGCCAACCACATGCCCTGGGGCTGGTGGGTTTGAACCCAGCCTGGGACTACTAAAGAACAACAACAACAAATTGTGCTGGGCATTGTGCTATTGTGGCAGGCACCTGTAGTTCCAGCTACTTGGGAGGCTGAGGCAAGAGAATTGCTTGAGCCCAAGAATTGGAGATTGCTGTGAGCTATGACACCACAACACTCTACCAAGGGTGACAAAGTGAGATTCTGTCTCAATGGGAAATTAAAAAAAAAATGTATATATATATATATGTATGTATGTATATTCTGTATGTTTGGAACACATCATATATATTATACATTATATTAGAGAGCTAAATCTTCATTTTGTTCACTTGAAAATTAAAATATAATTACTAAAGTAAAAAGAAATCAAGAGACATCCTAAACATATATATACCGTATTCCAAGCATATGGAATGATACTCAAATTAATATTTGTGGCAAGAATTCATTAAAAAAAAGAAAAACACTGATCTAAGATATCACCTCTTTTCTTCCAGGCAGCAGTACTTAACATAGAATCCTTGTTGAGTGCTTAATATGTGCCAGACACTGTCTTAAGTATATTTTGTGAATCATATCATTTGTTTCTCTCAACAGCCCTATGAACATGCTACTATTATTGTTCCCATTTTACAGATAAGAAAACTATAGTCTACAGAGGTGAAGGGCCTTCCTCGCTCACAGTGTTACTGATAGCAGGTGGCAGGATCCCAGCAAGCACAGGCAGTGTGATCCCATAGCTCAGGTAGTTGCTCCTTTGTCTAAACCAAAGAGTAATTCTAATGGTGGAGATTCTAGGCTAAGGAGAAAGCATTATGCCACATAGAAATCAAAGAAGAAAGATATTTATTTCTTAGGTAGAAAATTTTTAATTTATGTCCTCTTACACGTTCAGTCAAGGCAAGTCCATGTAGAGAGACTCTACAAGGCGGGAATGCCTCCCATCTCTCTGCTCACTTTTTTCATCTTTCTACATTCTCTTCCTGTCTCTCACTCCCTCTCTCTTTTTAAAATGAAATAAATTTTATACTCAGTCTAGAGAAAAAAAAAGTAAAAGAAACCCTACGAGCTGATATACCTCCAGTTGCCTGTTATTGTAAATAATAGAAACTGAGCTTTCTCTGATTCTTTTGCGCTCTCAGTATTTTTCTCTCTCTGTCATTTTCAGCCAAATCTCTTGAGATTGTGTAGATAAACCTTTCGAGAGGAGAATGTGATTGGCCTTGAGCTTTCCCAGGGCTAACCGGTCAGTGCTGTGAGAAACCAAGAGAAGGAGGCAGGCACCTCAGTGACAGAGCCACCATCTGGTCCTGGAGGGCTGTGCTGGGATGGGCGATAGCACAGGTGGGAATAGGCATTGAGGAGTTGCAGGGATAGACCTTGCCAAATATTTGGAGATAAAAGAGTGGAGGAGGACTCATAAGTGAGTCTGAGGGAAGGAGTCAGGCAGCTGGCTGGAAGAATTGTGGTTGACATTCACAGGGGAGTAAGATGGAGAAATACACTTTCATTATGATGTTTTCCTGAAATATTGTGAGATTTGCCGCCCATGAGGGTGGAACGAAGACATTTTCAGACATGCAAAATCTCAGAACGATGTAGGTCCCATGCAATCTTTGACAAGAAGCTTCTGACAGATGTGCTCTGCCAAAATGAGGACAAAGACCATGAAAATAGGCATGGAGTCTGGAGAAGAGGAAGAGCAGTACAAGACAGAGGCAACGTGATTCCCAGGATGACAACAAGTGATCCCAGGTGGCACCGTGGGTAGACCAACACAATCCAGAGTAGAGCAGGTTAGAATAGGGTGACCAGATTTTAACATTTGTAAAGCGTGGCAACATGGCAGGGGACGGGGCAGGGCAGGGCCTGATAACAAGGCAAACTTTGATAAGCAGTTCTCAATAATCACTTCTCAATAATTATTTGTTATTATTACAGTTTAACATTATAAAATTAACAAAAATAATATAAAACTTATATTCTGGCGAAATAGCCACATGGCAGCTGAAAACCATATATTCCCTTTTTGTTCTCCAGCCCGTTCGTGCATTCTTTCCAAAAATTGGGACTTTTTTAAAACGCTGCGGGACGTGGGACAAATTGTTGAAAAGCGGGACTGTCCCGCCAAAATCAGAACGTCTGGTCACCCTAGGTTAGAAGGCAACTGCAGGCACTTATTCTTCAATGGGATAAACTTGATAAGTTATCAAACATGGTTGTACATTTTGAAAGATTTCTCTGACAAGGAGAGAGTTTATATTTGCATTAATGATTAATGTATTGAAAATGGAGACATATTAAATCTATACTGATCAAAAAATTACACAGTAAGGGAAAAGTAGTTGGTAGAGCTGGGAATAGATTTACATGGTATTATTAATGATTATTAATGTAAACACTAAGTAGTGACCTAAACACAAATTTCCTCTGTTAGAGTAATGGAAAAAGGGAAAAAGGAGGAAACTGTGAGTGTGAGAAGGCAGAACTGTGGTCCAGAGAGAGCTAAATCCTTATTTTGTTTACATGAAAATTAAAATATAATTACTCAAGTAAAAGAAATCAAGAGACATCCTAAAGAAAATATTTAGAGATATGGAAGTAAAGCGAATGAGTCAGCTAAAAGTTGAATTTGTTTGCCTCTGATAAAGGGAAAGGTATGTTTCTGTGAGTGTGTGCATGTGGGGTGTGCATGTGGGGTGTGCATGTGGGGTGTGTGTGTGTGTGTAGGAGGGGGAGTGGCTACTACGGTCTGCTTTTTAAAAAATAACAAGCCTCATAGAATAATTTGAAAATTTAACGTATCTGTATATGCAGCTTTTATAAAAACTAAATTTTGAAAGGAAGCAAAGGAGAAGGGATTCATTTTAGCACAATGGATGGATAATTTCAATGAAGGGTTAGTTTTGAAGGAGAAGAGAAAATATGAAGATAATGTAGATGAAGAAAATCGAAATTAGCAAGCTTTAGGGAATTTGATTTCAGATCATCTCTTGCTTTACCAAGAAAGAATGAGCTCATGTCTTCTGCAGAAGCTCAAAGCAGTTGAGTATTAAAAATGGTGGGAGTGTGACAAGAAGAGGCAAGAAGCCACATAGAAGAGGATTCTCAAGTATTGGTGGGGTGAAGCTGACATGAAATAACCTGAACTTACAGAGTACTTTGTTAGGGAAGGTTTATAGTTTTCTGTAGCAATTGCTGTCAATGTGAATGTGATATCTAATAGTGATTGTGGAGATGCATTATGAGTCAGAAAATGGTGAAGGTGAATTAAAGGAAGGAAGATTCTAAGTTGTTCCTAGTCCTTTAGTAGTTAGGGAGGCAAGTGAAGCTAGATTTAGGGAGAATCAAAGAAATTAGGAGAGATCGAGGGACTGGAGATCATGATTAGAAAGAAAAGCAGAATAAGAAAAAAGATAAGCAGTAGATGTGAAGATGGGGGGCCCAGTGTATGAGATTGTAGAGTCAAACTTCCTTAGTGAGGTAGGCAAGCTTTCAGTCCAAGTAGGCAGTGGCATCAAGTGGGCAACAGCTGGTCAAGTGAGGCAGCACAGAAGTCAGAACCTAGTCACAGAGGTCTGAAGGGCGAGGTGGAGATGGAAAACCACTCAGTGAACCAAAAGTACTCAGAGTCCTCCCAAGAGTAACATAACCACAAACATGCTCACTTGAATTTCGTACCGCCAAGTTATTCCAAAACAGTCAGCAGCCCTGGAAGTTGCTCTCAGGCATGTGATCCTCTGCTCAAGTTGTGCTAGGAATGCATTACCAGGTTGCAAGCAGTTAATTAGCCAAAGCGTGTAGCTTCTGAAATATGCAGGTGAATTAGTAAGGAGAATTGAATCTTTGTTATTTGATTTTTTCTTAATGATTACAGTGTAATCTAAATAAGCAGAAAAGCAAATCAGTGATGCCAAAAACCACGTTAATACACTTCTGATTCACAAATTTGAACACACCAGAGTCAGGGTATTGAAAGTTAAGGTTCTCATAGAAACATTAATTTGACGCCATTATGCATACTAGGTGTAGGAGGCTTCTATTTTATAGCATGAAAGGAATAGAAAATATTGCAAAATGTGGTTCAGTCAAACAAAATAAAATAACAAATTCAGGGGAAGTCATTAAACATGATTATGGAAAAATATTGTTTTGAGACCTCCAAAGAAGGGTTGTAAAAATTTTGGAAAATAATACCTTTAAATCTCACACAATGTTTTCAATGGGAATCTTTCAGTTTTACCCAAAATAAATTTCCCAAGTACATGGTACATTCTGACATCAGCTTCTGCCTTTCATATGCAGTCAGGATTTGTTCCTACCAGACCAAAAGGAGAACTGACTAGCTATTTTCATGACCTAGTAATAAAGATATCAAATTCAGAGAACAAAATATACAATTTAAAGATTTAAAATACTTTTTTTTTGGATATAGAAACAAAATGGGGGCGTCTTAAATAGGAAGAAGTCTGCCCATGTATTATTACCTTGCTTATATATTTGGCCTCTGGGTATTTCTGCATACTTAATTTGCATGTATGCATTATGTAAATTACAATCTGACCATGCAAAATGCCTTCTGTAGGTGGCATAGAAAAAGAAAGGAAGATGTTTAGGGCATGTTGAGGGAAGGAAATATACCAGAAAACAAATCCGTATCTGTGAGAACGTCTATTTCTGCTCCCACCTCGCATCCTGGACAGCCTGCCTGGGAGGGTCTGTGTATCGGGACAGCTGAGTGGAGCCAAAGGTGGAGCCACCGATGCTCCTGTCACCGTGTCTCTCTGTAGCACCGTTCCCTGTGCAGGTGATGCAGGAAGCAGTAACCTCCAGGAGGGTGTCACTTCCCCACTCAGGCGAATTGGAGGCAATAAAGAAGGATGGCAGGTCGTGTAAATGAAGGCAATGATGAAGTCAAAGGCAGTTTCCTCTTAGCAAATGAGATACTACATTAACAGCATTATGGTTGCTAATGCAATTTTAATTATGCCTAACTCCAGTTGAGTGATAAATTTAATTTTAAGTAATAGTAAAATGTTTTGTGGTCATTTAAATCAAACATACATTATTTTTTTGGCACAAATTTAATAAATGAAAACCAACAAACTGTTCTCCCAAAAGGAAACAGATTATGAAAATACAATAATAGTTTGCCAATTTGTTAAGATTTCTATTTTCTGTTGTATTTTATGTCATAGCACAGCAGTCTAGGGAACAATAGATGTCCTTTCATGGGAATGAAATATGTAAATTCCTGAGCTAGCAGGCTCCTGGCCCAATATTCAAACCACCTCTTCAAAAAAGGCACAATGTTCAGCATTCTTCACTGAAAAATACACGCACCCATATTCCATGGCAATGAACTCTGTTTAAGTTTGATGAAGAAAATGCTTTGTGCATTTACTTTAATCTTCACCCTCTGGTGTATTCTGTGGCCAAACAAACAGAAGGACAAATACGAACTGTCGACTTGCAGGATGTACAAACAAGGGTTATTGAATATTCAGAAATATGGTGATATTTCCAAAGTTCAACAACAAATAACTTAGAGTCTCTCTTTTGTTTTGACTTTTCCTTGTTCAGGCACCACAAGGCCACATAAGGAGGGTGAGGTTCCTGGAGTGGACTATATTTTCATCACTGTTGAAGATTTTATGGAATTGGAGAAAAGTGGTGCTCTCCTAGAAAGTGGGACTTATGAAGGTAAGCCCAGCTGCCCTGGGAATCCTGTGCCATGTTGCATTGCATTTTTCTCATTTGACTAATGTGTTGCCAATGTGCTGCTGTGCTTGGGTTTGGAAGTTTTAATAAGATAATTAAAGGAAAGTTAAAAAAAAAAGTTTTCGTTGAACCTTCTTTTTGGCCCCCCCGGGGAATTTTTTTTTTGGTACCCACAAATGTATTCCCTCTGTTGCCTCCTGAGGCTAACCTGTGATCTTCTAGATAAAATGTCTTTCTCTCTGGGCAGTGTCTAAATGAGGACTGGGCGAGCGTTCTGGTCCTGTCATTATCTCTCTGTGGCTTTCCCAAATTATTCTGCCTCACTGGCCTCCACTTCCCTCCCATGAGAAAAGATGGGGTAGGAAAATAGGATCTGTGAACGAACTCCAAAGCTCTACCAGGACTGTAAATCTTCTTGCTTACCCAAGCCAAGCATGAACAACAAATTAAGCCAAAACCTCGAATGCAGGAAATGTGCTTCAGTGGAAAAAACACCGTAACATGAACCAGAATCTGTCTTGGTGACAAACCTGGCTTCATTACTTACCTGCTATAAATAGTTAGTAACTCAGTTACTATCACTAAACCTTAGTATTCTTAACTACGAAAGGGGAGTGATAGTATTGAAAAATACAAACGAGTAACAATGTGTTGCCATGATCACATTTATATGCTTGGCTAACATCTGCGTGCATCTAGTTTATGTCTAATGAAATTGTATATCTCTGTACATGCATAATAAAATTTAAAAATGACTTAACTAAAAAAAGAGGAAAAAATATTCCCATACCTATTTCACAATTGTTATGTGTTAAAGCATATGCACATGTACTACGATTAAAGTCCAAAGATGAATCTAGTTTTACTGAACTGCAGTTAATAGTGGCATTATGAACAAAGCTCATCGTGCATCCAGCCCATCATACATCTCATCAAATGAGCTGGGAGTGCTGTGTTGACAACTGAGGCCCTCCACTTCCTCCTTCATTTAAAACACTTAACAAAAGGGATACCGAGAACTGTGTCTTTGGGACACTTCTACAATAATAAATTAAGCTTAGTTTCCTGTCATTTGTTTACTTTATAACCTTTAACATTTCTTTTTTAACTTTTTGGTACTTTCATACTGACATTTGGCTCAAAACACAAACACATTGTATAGCTACGTAAGCTTCTTTATTCTATAAGCCTTTTTTCTACCTAAAAAACTTCTTTTTAACTTCCTAAAGTTTCATGCTAGAAACTAAGACACAAACACACCATCCCTAGGCTACTCCAGGTCCAAATCATCGGTACCACTGTCTTCCGCCTTTACATCTTTTCCCCCTGGCAGGTCTTCAGGGCCAATACCAGGCGTGGGGCTGTCATCTGTGATAACGTTACCTTCTTCTGGAATACCTCCTGAAAGACCTGCCTAAGGCTGTTTTTATAGTTCACTTTTTTCTTTCTTATAAATAGAAGTACACGTCAAGATAACAGTAAAGGGCATAGCATAGTAAATACATAAACAAGTAACAGTTTTTTAATCTTTTTCAAGTATTATATACTGTACATAATTGCATATGCTAGACAGGGAGCACAGTAGGTATTTTTATACCATCTTTATGGACGGGGGGTAGTATATGTCACTATGACGTTGCAGCAGCTGCAGTGTCACTAGAGGACAGGATTTTTCAGCTCCATTATATTCTTATGGGACCACCATTGTATACAGGTTGTTGACCAAAATGTCATTGTATGGCACGAGACTATAATTAATTCCATAGTTTAGTGGACTATAGTTATTCAAGAACATAGACTTTGGAGGTTGTTAGAAGTATTAAAATCTCATCCATTATTTAGCATTCCTAAGGCAATTTAGACTGAGACAGTTGCCTAAATCATGGCTGAGGCATTTAGTTGCTGATTGCCACATTTACAGGAAATAGGCAAAAAGACCCAGGAAAAGGAAGTAGTTATACCTTTGTACTGTATCTTCTTCATACTGTCAAGAATAAAAGATAGTAGAGATTGACTGAAAACACTTTTAAAAAAGAAGCTGTGTTGATAAGCCACCTTAGCCTTTAGTAACGAGTGTCTAGATTTTTTTAAGCTGCCTAAAACTGTACATGAAAAATAGTTTGCATAAGTCACAGAAAATAATTTCATTAAAGAAGTTGGAGTACATAA
>NW_003852400.1:7209746-7211419 GCF_000181295.1 Otolemur garnettii | reverse complement strand
AAAATGTCTGCATTTCTTCAGGATTGGTCATAAACTGCAGACTTAGGGCTACCACTGACTGTGGTTTTTGTCAGGGAATGTCTTTTCTGCTGCGGGTGCTTTCAGAATATGCAGAGTACAGTCACGCGATACTCAAGCGAAGAAAGATCGGAGGGCTTTCCATATTTGTCAAGTTTTACCATATCCCTCCCCATAAGGTTTGTTAGAAGGAAGCCCCTTTTCTCTATGGGGTGCGCTCTCCATCTTGCCGGTCTCCTCCCCTTCTCCCTACCAGCACTTTCTCCTGCCTTGTCAGTATTCGTTAGACTACAAAATCCATTTCTGGTGTTCTGCGAATACACTAATAATAATAAGGAATTGAGCTACTTTCTGCATTAAGCTTACAGACCTCATGTTAACCATGTGGGGTCCTGAAAGGAACTGCCAGAATGCAACCCACAAACCAGAGCAGAAATGCTGCTGATATAAACTAGAGATAGGGAGATGATCCTTTTTCCTCTTTCCTTTCCTAAATCCTTTCCAACTTGGTACATTTATTGTCAGGGACATTGGGACTACTTCATTTTGTTTTTATTAGCAAAGATCAAGGGAGTCCTTTATAAAATGTCTAGTTAAACTACTCATCGTTGGGAAAATCAGTTTTTATACTGTTTCTGTGCTTCCCTCCCACCATTTGATCTTAGAACATAACTACTTAGAAAAGTAGTCATGAGGAAAAAATGTGTTCTTTGAGGCTTGTTCTACATGTTTACAGTTTGTTTCATTGTTAATGATCCTAATTCTAATCTTGGTGGATGGATAGGTGTAGCTAAAATGGACTTGGTTGCTGGATTAGGCACCAGATGCACTGTCGTAAATTATAGTTTTGCCTCTTAGAAACTAACTGAAAGCTTTTGCTCCCAAAGAACAATTTTGTTACTTCTTGGGCCTCTAAGGAAGGCCTTGACTTGCTTACAGTTACTGGCTATAGCTACACCACATGCCCCAGGCAGAATTTTAGTTGATTTTAAAGCCTTTCTTCTTCCCCTGCAGCCCAGCCTGAAAGCCTTTTACCATTCACTACAGGACAGCTGCTGCCTGGGCTTAGTGTGTGGTCCCCTGAATGGCCCAGAGGACCAGGCTGGATGGCAGCCATCAGGTGTTGATACAAGTTTCCTGGCTAATCTTGTCCCTACTTTTTCATATTGAATAGATTTAAAATCAAGTTGACGAGTTTTATGCTCAATAAAATGATTCATATAAATCTATCAATAATCCCTTATAGATACAGTTCAAAAACCCGGTGATGAGCCTGACATAACCTCAAGCAACATACACACTGCTGAGCCTTCGTGTTAGGACTGAAAATGCAGAGTTTGTGTGAAACACAGAGCAATGAATGCAGACAATTTTATTGGCATTAAGGTCACACATAGGGAGAGGTGAGACACCAAGATGGAATGAAATGAGTAGGTCTGGCACTCTGAGTGCCTGGAAGGGGGAAGGTTTGTTAGGAACTGTCCAAAGTGCTGAATTACCCAGCGCTCTAATTTAAAGAATCCTGTCTGACTAACTTCTTCCAGTTGTCCGGAACTTGATATCCATGGTTTCATTAACTACTGACACTAGTGTCTGCCTCAGCCTGTGCTCTGAATGTCATAGCTACTTGATCCTGTGTTCCCCAAGCTGTGACT
>NW_003852400.1:7207323-7208681 GCF_000181295.1 Otolemur garnettii | reverse complement strand
AGCAATATCATTCTTCTGTCAGTTTTAGTTTCTGCACACTAAAATGTAAATAATATTTCTTGAAGGGAAGATCAGTGTGTGAATTGATGCTAAGATTTTTGTCATTTCAGGAAACCAAAATGAGATAAAATTTCATTGTCCCTTTCCTTTGCATACTATTACAAGAGAAAATTTTGCTAGGTAAGTAATAATCTCCATAACAGCAGTAGGCTCTTAGAACTTGCCGTTAAAAGAATCCAGCTGTTTTTATATAACCAGTTGTAATATTTTTTTTAAATTCTTGCTACTTTTTCTTTTGGTAACATTCCTATTGTGGAAATTCTAGCCTATGAATTTAAGTGAACTTTTTAAGGAACACTATCCATTTATACATAAAGCTCACTAGATGATCATTTGACCAGCAGAGAAAAACACATTTAGAGAAATGCTATACCCTTTTGAGAGCTCATAATGTCAGAGTTTTCTTTTTTGGTTTGGGGGGTTATTTATTTGGGGGGGATTCGATTTGTATTCAGACAAGAGAGTGTATAATTTTTACATGCTATGCTAGTCTGGTATAAAGTACAAAAAATATAAGTGTCATTATATATTAAAATATAAAAAAGTTCTGTTTTGGTTTAGGAATTTTGTAAGCCCAGCCTTTTCAAAATATGCAATGTAAACACCTATTTTTTTAAATTAAATCATAGCTGTGTACATTAATGCAATCATGGTGTACAATGTGCTGGTTTTACACACAATCTGAAATGCTTTCATCAAACTGGTCAACATAGCCTTCACAGCATTCTCTTATTGTATTAAAACATTTATATTCTACACCTAATAAATTTCACATGTACCCTTGTAAGATGCTTTTTCTCTCAAAAGAGGATGGAAAAGTGACCCAAGCAAATAATGAACTACTTTAATATTATCATATAAATTATATGAAATCAGTAACTTTAAGACTAGCATCAAGGAAAATGAAATGATTTGTTCTGTCACCTGGACTACAACATTAACCAGTTTACTATTTGTTCTATAGTGTTTTTGTTTTGTTCTTTGTAGCTGAAGAGAATAGGAATAGTCTTTTTGGGAGGTGCATCTTATCTATCTTGAAATAAGGCCAATATTCAAGACAGAGAACCCACTTCCACTACTCTCTTCTCATAATCCAGGATTTTATTTATAAAACCTAGGTTTCAGAAACTATGATGTCCATGGTTTAATTCATTTTCTTTTAGTTCATATCTTTAATTGCAATGATTTTCTAACTCTCATACATATCCCTAGTAATTTTTTTGTTTTTTTATGTTGTATTTTGTTTTCAGTTGGAAGATAGTAATTGTAGATACCTCTGGGATACAATGTCATGTTTC
>NW_003852400.1:7204918-7206933 GCF_000181295.1 Otolemur garnettii | reverse complement strand
ACCACATTAAAAAAAATCCATCTGTTCAACGTAATTCGGTTGTTTTTATTTTTATTTGAAACAAAGTGAAAATTCATCAGGGAAAAGAATTATTCCCTTCATTGAGTGTGAAGAAAATAAATTCATGACTTTTAAATTTTTACTTAGATTTCTTCTCACTGCATTGACAAAGAGAACCCATTTGCCCTTACTAATCAGGTGAATATTTCCAAACCCTCTGAGTTGTTTTTCAGAGTGGACAAAAACTGAATGACAATATTGATAATAAATATTTCATAATTCTGATGCATGTCTTGCTGCAGCTGTGAATATGTATTATAATATATTCTCCAGATCTGACAACTCCATGACTTCTAAAGACAGTAAATGCACTCATTCTATAAGAGGCACACAAGAGAGTCTTGATGAAATTGATTGCAGCAGTCTTTTCCATGAGAGCCTCAGCTTCTCTGAAATAATATCATCATAATGATGAGCAATGTCTCTTGCATGTTAAGTCTTAGATCTAACATACAGACCTTTCAAAAGCACAAGCTTTATTTACCCCAGTCATTCTCAGCAGTGGCCTTCTTGTCAAAGGTTTTTCAGAGACTTGTTCTACACATCAATGACTTGAAAGCTATAACCTAACATCCCACTCTACAAAAGTCATTTTTGTATCTGAATTTAAAATATGAAAAAGGAAACCCCCTGAGACTTTCTTTTCTTATATCTTCTATGCTCCTAGTCTGAGGAACAGAGAAGACTAGAATCTAGTTGACCTCAGGTCTATTATTTCTCTCGGGGAAATGAAATCATCCAAAATGGGACACGCAGTGGATGTAGATGGTCGCATGAATTATTTTGTAAACTGCAACTTTTATTCAGACTGTGCAGAATAACAATCTATGGAATGTTGAAGCCTCAATTTATGATGCAGGAAAGTAGACAAATGTACCAAGTGGCTTGTTTAAAAATTATAAAGTAATATTTCTCACACTACCCTGCTGCCTGTGTTTAAAAGCAATCATATTATAGTAGAGTCAGACCATATCTAAGCCTCTCCATGTCGGAGGCTTAGAAACTCTTGTCTTATGGCAAATCATTCTTAGCACTAGACTAAAATTTAGTATGCTGCAGCTGTCAGTTCCTCCTGAAATAATAATTAGTTTTCTTACATCTGTTATAGGTTGTGTCTATAGGTAGCAACCAGAAAAAATTGGGTCACTTGGTCAACATAGCATGTCTGTATTGGACTGTTTCTATGAAAGGAGTTCTTTTAAAGACTCTACAAATGTGAACTTTTAGAGAATAGGAAAAAGCATAAATTGATTTTTGTTATTAGTTATAACAAATTGGACAGTTTGACTTATGTGTCCCTCTGTTTATATCGTTTATACTGGCCCTCTTTCTGTTTCCTGCATATGGCCAGCACATTCCTACCCACTTAGGATCTTGAAATTGTCATTTTATTTTCCTGGAATATTCTTCTTCCAACTATCCACATCTCTCTTTAAGATACTCATTCAAGAATCGTGTCTTCAAGAAACTCTTCCTTGCCCACCTTGCATAAAATTATACTTGATGTTATTATCTATTCCCTTACCATGACTTTTTCTTTAATTCACTTATTATCAATAACAATATATTTTATAGCCACTTGTTTTAAGCTATAACAAAAGGAGGAAAAAGCAGGTTGTTTTTTTATTCATGGATTAAGGTAGTTAATGGTGAGTTTATTCCTAATATCTTTTCTCTAACTTACAGCTTTTTTTTCCTTTTATTAAGTCATATACACATGGATCATGAATACATTTATGCATTTGTGGGGTACAATGTGTTGATTTTTTATACAATTCAGACTGTACTATAAATCTGTACTGATCAAAAGAGCATGGTACTGGCCCAAAAATAGAGAGGTAGATATCCACTTGTTTGTTTATTGTGAGTGTCCCCCACTATTACATAAAATCTAAGAGTTCCAAAAATGTACAATTCTGCCAATTCTCAAGCCAAAAATTATCTATGGAATCTAC
>NW_003852400.1:7202084-7203080 GCF_000181295.1 Otolemur garnettii | reverse complement strand
GCGATGTGTCTATTAAACCAACTAAGGAGAGAGTTAGGCTCCCAACCCTGCAGGGTTTGAGGGCAAAGAAGTCAGCGAAGGCTTCCAGTCTCCATCTTATACAGCTGTAGCAGCATTGTGATTAGCATCTCATACTCCAGCCCCCCACCCAGAGGTTGGGATTTGTGGGTCAAAGTACCCAACTGTACACCACTATTATTCCTGTCTTCTCCTTCTGTTCCTCTCTTCTTTTGTCAGTTTTTCCTTTTACTCACCCCCTTTCTTTTCCAAATATCAACAAAGATTCTGACACACTCTTTTCAGAGAGACATTGGACCCCAAGTCATCTAATCTCAAATAGAGCTTTTCCAAGGCACATTGTCATGAACCTGTCCAAAGTCAAGATAAAAGAGAAGAAACTGCAAGGTGCCAGGAGTAAGGTCCAATTGACCTAGAGAGGCAAATCCATCAGGGTGACTATTGTTCTCAAGTGAAATTTTTTGGGCCAGAAGACAATGGTCATCTACCTTTAATCTACTTAAACAAAACAATTTTCATCCCAGTATTCTACATCATCCTAAGCTAAGCTTTAAAATTGATGGAGAAATCAAATCACTTACTCATACACAAACATTGAGGAGGCTTACCACAATAAGACCAGCTCTACAGATAATATTTAGACCTATTCTACACACTGAACATCATAATGAACGACCAGCAAACTAAACACCTAGAAACAAAAGGATAAAACCTAGCTTCCAAATGATGCAAAAGATAAGCAATGGGCTTTCACAAAATAACATGAATAGAACTCTACCACACTTATCAATTATCTCAATAAAAATTCATGGCTTGAATTCCTCACTGAAGAGGCATAGTCTGGCTGACTGGATAAAAAAGCACAAACCATCCATATATCCAAACACACATATCCTCAAAGGACAAAGTAAAACTCAGGGTTAAGGGATGGAAAACAATTTTTCAGGCAAATGGAAATCAGAAGAAAAAAAGGGGTTG
>NW_003852400.1:7185622-7200768 GCF_000181295.1 Otolemur garnettii | reverse complement strand
AATCTTCCCCAACACGTTCTATGAAGCAAACATCACCTCGATTCCAAAAACAGGAAAGGACCTAACTGAAAAGGAGAACTACAGAACAATTTCACTAATGAGTATGAATGCAAAATGAATTCATATTCACTCAACAAAATTTTATCTAATGGATTGCAAGTACTCATTAAAAAATTATACATCACAAACATTAGGCTTCATCTAAAGAATGCAAGGTTGGTTTAAAATGGATTTATGTATGTTAAACACTATATCGATAGAAGCAAAAACAAAGACCATATGATCCTTTCAATAGATGCAGAAAAAGCATTTGACAAAATTGAGTATCCTTTTCTAACAGGAATAGTTCTGAAGAACTGGGAAAAAATAATACTTTGTTTTGTATGGAACCAGAAAAAAACCTATACAGCTAAGGCTATTCTTAGTAATAAAAACAAAGTCAGAAGCATCACCCTACCAGACTTCAGGCTACGTTACAAGTCCACAGTAATTAAAACAGCATGGTATTAGCACAAAATGGCGACATAGATGTATGGAACAGAATAGAAAACCAAGCAATGAAATGTCTCTACTTGCCATCTGATCTTTGATAAAGCAAACAAAAGCATACAGTGGGGAAAAGAATCCCTATTCACCAAATGGGCTGGGAGAACTGGATAACCACATGTAAAAGACTGAAACTCGACCACTTACAAGAATTGACTCAAGATGGATAAAGGACTTAAATTTAAGACCCCAAATGATAAAAATTTTAGAAGAAAGTATGCAGAAAACTCTTGATGATGTTGGACTGGGGAAAGATTTTATGACAAAGACTTCAACAGCCTTTGCAGCAACAACAAATATTAACAAATGGGACTTAATTAAGCTTAACAACTTCTGCACAGCTAAGGACACAATAGTTAAAGCATATAGACAACCTTCAGACTCAGAAAAGTTATTTGCATATTACTAATCCAACAAAAGGTTGATAACTAGAATTTGCAGAGAACTCAAATTAATCAACAGAAAAAGGGTAAACCATCCCATCTACCACTGGGCAAGAGAGGTAAACAGAACCCTCTGTGTCAAAGACAGATGAATGGCTAACAAACATTTGAAAAAATGCTCGTTGTCCCTGATCTATCATCAGAGAAATGCAAATCAAAACCACCCTGAGATATCACCTAACCCCAGTGAGAACAGCCCACATCACAAAGTCTCAAGGCTGCAGATGCTAGTATGGATGTGGAGAGAAAAGAACACTTTTACACGGCCATGGGACTGCAAACTAATACAATCTTTTTGGAAGGAAGTGTGGAGAATTCTTAAAGAACTCAAATTTGACATCCCATTTGATCCTGCAATCCCATTGCTAGGCCTCTACCCAGAAGAAAAAGAAAATATCATAAGGCCATTTGAACTAGACTGTTTAACACAGCTCAATTTATAATCACCAAAATGTGGAAACAACCTTGATGCCCACCAACCCAGGAATGGATTACCAAGCTGTGGTATATATATATACCATGGAATACTATTCAGCTTGTAAATAGATGGAGATTTTACATCTTTAGTATTAACCCAGATAGAGGTGAAACACTTTCTTCTTAGTAAAGCATCACAAGAATGGAGAAGCAAGACTCCAATGTAGTCAATTCTAATATGAGGGCAGTAGATGATCTAATACAAGGTGGTGGGTTGGGATGGGGAGGAGGGTGGGAGATGCAGGGGAGTCATGGTGTGTGGCACACCTCTTGGGGGCAGGACACAATTACAAGAGGGACTTTACCTAACAACCACAATCAGTATAACCTAATTCTTTGTGGCCTCAATGAATCCCAAACAATTTTTTAAAAATTGAAAACAAAATGCATAGTTTAAGTTTGAGTATCAGTGGCAGCCCAAACACTTAATGCAATGTAGCAGTCAATAAAGAAAAAGTTTTAAACAATATTCAAGGAGCTCACATTGTGATCATCCTGGTGATAGTGGGTAAACACAAGGAACTTGAGTTAAAAATTTCCAGGGAGTTTTCTTTTTCTCCCCTCCCTCCATGCCGTGTCTGAAGATACTGCAGCAAGGGGCATGTGTTTGCCTGGAGCCCCCCACCCTTTGGCACTGGTATCTGGTATTAGAGGCTGCTATTTCCCAAAGGGATCTCTTCCCTCTGAGCAGTCCACGGGAACAGAAAAGCTTCTCCAGGCCAGGTCCCTCAGGATCATTGCTAGGAGGATTAAATACTTCCTATTTCTGCTCCTGCTCTCTAAGGATGAGAGAAAATTGTCTCCATAAAACTTCTGGAGAAAAAAAAATCTTCCAGTGCAGCTCTCTAGTTTCCCTAGAGATACAGCAAGTGTTATTATGCCTGGAGTAGAGTGTAACCCACTGCAGCAAAGAAAGTTGATAGCATTTCTACCTCCAAGGATATCTAGGAACACTCATTTTCGAATAGTTTTCACAGGGTAGGTGATTTTAACTACTCTCCTCCCGCCTCTCCTATCCCCTTCAACTCATTTATGGTAAAATGCAGCAGTAATTTGAAAGAGAATGCACACAGTGGTGTATGTGGGGTCAGGAGGGGTGGGGTGGAGACTCCTGGAGACAGGGACTCTGGCTGCCTGACAGAGAGGGAGGGTGGGGAAAGTACAAAAAGTGTATAGAAGAAATGTGAAAATCGGGTTGTCTAGGGTCATTTCCTATATCAGTCTGCCAGAGGACACCAATGTACTGCAACCCAGCACAGCTATTGATTTTCCCAATGGTGACCCTGGGTTATCCAGAAAAGGTGAAGTTATATGCAGAAAGGTAATATTTGAGAAAGATTTCCTTCAAAGGTGATCAGAATTTAAAAGTTTGGACTTCTGGAAGGGTAAGAACATTCACCTAAATAGAATATCACATTCCCTGAAAATGCCAGGCAAATGGCATGCAGCTCTGGGTAAGAAATATTTTAATTATCTTCTACTTAGAAGCAGTTTATTATATATATGTGCAAATTAAGATTTTAACACATCATCTCAACAATTTAGAAATGTATTGAACAAATGCAAACAAATCTGATGTTCTTATATCCCTAAAACTCCTCTAAGCATACATAAATGTATTTTTAAAAACAACTAGATAGTTTCCAATTATAATAAAATTGGAAACCTAATATTCTTCAGCTCTCATAATGTAAGTGTTTGTTTTTTTTCCTTAAGTCAGAAGTCTTGTATGTGGCATATTTGCAATACAACTACCAAATGTGCTAGATTTAAAATAGATCTATGAAACTATCAGAGTATCACCAAATTATTAAAATTATTAATGTACTAATAAAATGAAAATTTACAACTTCACCTATTTTTTTTTCCAAATCTCAGCATAATAGTATGTTGATTTTTTTTTTCCCTTTTTTGGAGCAGGTGTCCACCTGGTATCTTAGGAGCGATAGCTACAGGCCACTTTCTTCAAAGCCTGTGTTTACAGTTGGGAAGGAAATAATATATCCACATTCATAATGTGTTGTATGTACTCACCTTAGAAGCAAAATATATTAGTCCAAAGTTAAAGATATTTTTCCTATTATCATATTTTCAATATATGCCCATGGCCCTACTTTTGCCATAACCTTCGTTGTAGGCCACCCCTTGTTTTTTTTTTTTTTGTTTTGTTTTGTTTTTTTAAACATTTAGCACCTACTCTATTCTCATTTCTCTCCATTTAAAAGATTTTTTTTTACTGGTCTTTGAGTGTTGTGATTCTACCAAAACCTCACTGACATATGCTTTCTTTGTTTATCCTTTGCTTTCTGCTGAGAATTGAGAGTCCTGTGTGGGTTCTTACTATATTATTTCAACTTTATATCCCAGAAAGCTTCTTCTCTTAGAAAACACTGCATTTGTATTTCAGTTGATCTTATTTCTTATTCCTAGCTCTTATATTTTAATACTTTTTTTCACCTGTAGATCTATAGGGAACAACAATGAGAATAATTAAAATGGTATTTGCAGATGTACCCAGAATGTAAAAGTTTGCTGTTGAACACAGAGGGAATCTAACAGAGGGAATCTAACAGAGGGAATGTGATTTCTCTGTCCTGTATAAGAAGCAACACCATCTTAGAAACGGTGACCCTGACTGTCCAGACTTTGTTATCCAGTAAATCCAGGGGTTCATTGGCATCTCCTCTCTTAGAGAATGGATCCTATACATGTACATTTGCCTGAAATTAGTATGAAAGGAACTAATCATTCCAATTGAATTTTATTTCCTTTCTCGTCGTCATTTAAAATCCCTTGTAGTTTAGAAAATATTTCACTTTCCTGCTTTATTCTTCTTTAATCTTCAAATGCCCATCCCTTTATCAAGGCAGGCTTTTTTTAGTAATTAGGAGGCTGGTAAAAGAACAAAAATATTAGTTTCTGAATATGTAAGCGTATTGCATTAACAAGAAAAAATGATGTGCTTTGTTTTCATTTATTCTTTTTTCCTGTTTTATTTTTTAATTTAATATTTTATTTTGTTTCTAAAACATCTGCTAATACTCATTTTCACATTCATCAGTTATGTTTCCTATATTATTGTGGCTTCTTATTTTTTATTTCTTGGGTACCTTTGCAATTTTTTTTTGTTAACTCTGTCATACACAATTTGAGACCATATTTACTTCTTCGTAAACTCCTAAACTTCTTCTTATAGAATTGGACTCAAGAAATATTAGTTACTCAATATAATTATTTATATTCCTCCAATATAAGTTTCCTGCTACTCAAGAAGTTGTTTTGCTTTTCATGTTTCATTTATGCTTTATAGAACTCTATTAATGAAAAACTTCATCTTTTTTGGCATTTATGTTTCATCAATAATCGGTAGAGGTAGGAATCATATAGGAAAGTAGACATGTTTTTCTAAGAGTAAATGAATATAGATCACGGCTACCTCAAAATAAAATGCTGATCAAGAGTTTTTTCAAAGGTAGTAAATACATTAAATATGAACATGAAAATATTGAGACTGCAGGATAAGAAGCTGGAGTTTGGCTCTGAAGAGAAGCTTCTGAGGGTGGCATAGCAGCCAGGTTACTGGAGGGAGAATAGCTTTGACAGGCCTTGTTAACACAGGGTAGATTCAAGTTGTAGATCAGTCATTTATAAACTTTTTGTGCTGGCAGTCCACTTTCAAGTATAAGAATTGTTGGCAGTGCCCTTGAAGGAATTAAATACAGCCACAGTACTGCACTGTTCAGGGTTGGGTGATTATCTAATGGAGTTGTTTCCATCCCAGGCTGCACCTATGTGTCTTAGAAAATTTTGATCTCTTTGATGTCAGCTAAGCCATACACTGGAACAGAATCTGTCTTCACTTGCAGCAAAAACAATAATTTCTACACATGTATTAAAATCAAGATAGCCGTGGAAGGTTGCAGTGCTCCACTGAACCAAGGCATAGATAGGGAACAACTAGGACTGGGTAGAAGTCAGAATTCTTGCCCAAATATGTGACAGAGGCCTAAGAATCACAAGTACAAATAGTAGTCTTGGGTTTGCCATGAACTTAGTGTTGTATGTTTACTAAGAAGGCTCTAGGACAGCGGTTCTCAACCTATGCATTGTGACCTCTTTGGGGGTCAAATGACCCTTTCACAGGGGTCACCTAAGGCCATCCTGCATATCAGATATTTACATTATGATTCGTAACAGTAGCAAAATTACACTTATGAAGTAGCAACGAAAATAATTTTATGGTTGGGGGTCACCACAACATGAGGAACTGTATTAAAGGGTTGCGGCATTAGGAAGGTTGAGAACCACTGCCTGAGGAGAACATGAGCCCGTATTTAAATGACTGATGACTTGTGATGAGAGATGTGACTTGTTCTGGATGTTCTTAAGGAGTGGAACAAGACCAAATAATAGATAAAGAGAGAAAGATTGTGGCCTGATATAAATCATGCATTGTCATAGCCAGGGCTCATGAAATAATACATTGAATGTTTTGGTGAGCAGTTGCTGGGGTTGCCAAACTTGGACTAAGAGCTGCCGTGGCAGAGTTGTTCTAAAGAATACACACCTCAGAGTCAACGCGTCCTATAATAGACATACTCTTATTTGACAATGTGAATGCCACTTTCTTTGCATTATTATTATTATTGCTTAATGTTTTGATGCAACAATCATCTGATTTCTTTTCTGAATGTGTTTATCTTCATTCATTCTTTATGAGATTTTCGTTTCTAGTCTTTATCTTAAACATTGTTATTGTTACTCAATGTTGAGCTTTTTTAATTTTGTGAAGGCAAAAAGTGGAAACCTAATAAACACATTTATATGTTAAAAAAGAAAGAAAGAAAGAATACACACCAATAAACATGTAGACCGATTAATTACAACATCCAAAGCAATCTCAGGCTTGACGCTTTGCATACACTATCTGTAATTTTCATAGTGTTTCTTCAGGAAAATTACTAGGTTAACCATTTTTACAGAGAAAGAACCCAAAGCTCAAAGATGGGTAGAGACTTGTAGGAAGTTTCTCTGCTATAGTGGCATCTTCTCTGCTAGAAAATGGGTCCTACGTACTTACATTCGCCTGAAATTAGTATGAATGGAACTAATCATTTCTATTCATTTTTTATTTCCTTTATCTTCATCACTTAATATCCCTTCCCTTGTAGTTTAGAAACTATTTCAGTTTCCTCTTTAATTTTTTTCAGTTTGACTCCTTCTAATGACTTAGACAATATGGTACAGTTGTCCTACAAAGAAAAATCTCTGTGACAAACACTAGCACTGCAAGGCCTGGAAGCTGGACCCTACCACCGGCCCATGGCCCCTGGATGACAGATAACATTCCCAGCTTCCTCTGCTTCTTTAGAGCAATCACTCCAGATTCAGTCTTTGGCCAAGAGTGTCTATGGCACCTGCTTAGTGCCATTACTTGATTAGCATCCAAGGATTTTCCAGGCCTCAGAAAATTTGTGCTACATTTACAAATATGTGCAAAGGATGGAGAAAGGTATATAAGTTTAATACTAAAAATGGTAAGATCTTTTTTGATGGAAGAAATAGCCTACATATATGAAAAGCAGATAGAAAGGAAGCAGGATATGTAAAGAAAACTAAGGGAGGGGCACTTTAAGCCGAGTACAAGGGCATGTAAACTGCAAGACAAGGAGAAATTTTATAGAGCAGTCATTTTAAATATATTTTAAAACTTTATTGATGCCATAAAATTCAAAACACTATAAACCAGATTCTTTGTCCAAAGTAGGCTATCCCTTTGCAAAGATAAATTGGATTTAGTTATAAAAGAGAAACCAGAAGTAACCAGTGTAACATTTAAGACAACGGTTACATTTTCAAACGCTAGCACACAATTAACCACGTTTATGAGAAATAATGCAGACATTAGAATCCTTAAAATCCCTCAGCCTCTCCCTTACCTCTTCTTGGTTCTCCTCTCTTCCTATCATCTCTGACTATTCTGTCTCACCTCTGCTTACACTTACGGTTCTGACTAACCTCCCAAAGTTGGACTCTTCCTTCTTTTTTTTTTTTTTTTTTTCTGTCTACATAGACATTAGTCAACTGACCTTGTTCAAAATCTGTATCCCCAACTCAGATTTAGTCTCTGGGTCTAAACCTATATATAACAACATCTGGGTTGACCTTCCAAACACATAAACTATGATTCTCCTAAATTGAGCATACTGTCTCTTCAAAACTATATCCCCAGTCTCAGTAACCATCATAGCCATTTACTCAGCTGTCCAAGCCAGAAACCTGGGAGTCATCCTTGATTCCCTACGACAATCATGAGGTCCTTCTAATTCTGCATTCTAAACAAGTCTCCCTAACAGGCCACCTCTTACCTATTTCCAATGTCCTGCTCACACTTTATATTTTCATCATTCTCACACAATACCTGTAGTGTCTCTGCTGGTCTTTCTCTCTCAGTGCCAGAGGAATCTTTCTAGAAGCCAAATGTAATCACAACTTCTTCTCCATGAAATCTTTTGTCCAGAGCATTATATGACCCCACCCTGTCCACCCAGGAAGCCATTTAAATAACTTCTCCCCAGCAAACACAGATTCCTTGAACTGCCCCTAAAATATTATACTTGTGCACATCTCCATGCCTTCTGCTTGGATTTCCTTCTTCCCTCCAGCCAGATTCTGCTCAGTGAAATTCCGTTCATCCCCAAACAGACCTGAGTGTACTTTGTGTTCTGTGCCCATGATAATCCTCATCAGAGTAATTACAGAATTATAATATTTTGCTTGTCAGTTTTTGTCTGGACTTTAAATTCCTGGTATAGTTAATGGCAAATAAGAGGTACTTTGCTGCGTAGAGTGGTTAGATTAAAAAATACTTCACTATGTAATTTTACATGTTAATCAGTGTTACATCTGTAGATTTCCCTTCAGAGGGTCACGTCCCAATGTTCACTTCTCAGTCAACAGTTAACTCCTTATCCAGCCAGTTGCCTAAATTAGAATGCTCAGAGTCACTCTTGACACACCTTTTTCTCTCATCTTCATATCCATTTTATCACTAAAGCCAACAAGCATTACTTTTGAAACAGCATTTGAATTTTTGCATTTCTCCTTAGTCCTACCATGACCATCAACCTAGTCTATGCCCTTTTTCCCTAGATTCCTGCCGTAAGTCTCCTAAATAGCTTCCTTACTTGTAACCTGGACTCTCTTCACTTCAGTTTTCACATGTCATCAAGAGTTACCTTTTCAAAACACAAAGCCAGCCTCACTTCTCTTCCACCGCCACCCCCCCCCCACACACACACACACAGACACACATACACACAAAATCTACAGAACCAGGGCTTGGCTTTTCTCTGGAGAGCAAGGAAATGGAGATAAGCTGGTCTCCCAGTACTGGGAGTTCCCATTACTGGATACAGGAAATGTGATGGGGACACGTGGAGTATCACGCAGCAGCCAGAAGCCACAGATTGCACGTACTCCTAATCACATGAATGCATGTTAAGAAATAGTTCTAAATAGCAAAAAAATCTAAGCAAGATCGATAGCACAGATCATTTACATAAATATGAATATCTGCATAGAAAACAGTAATGGATATTAGTCAGGATTTATTGCAACAAAAAAGTACATTTTTTACTCTTTCTGTTTCTGTTCCCTGCTTCACTTTTCTCCTCAGCACTTTAGCAACGTATTTTTACCCACCTGTGTCATTATTCCTTTGGCTTCTTCATAAGCTCTGTCAGGGGTTCACGTCTACTTTGTTCATTGCTGATTCCCCAGGTCCTAGTGTATGACACATAAAGAAGCTCCATTGTTGTTTGTTTAATGAATGAATTAACATTCATTTGAATACAGTATTACCCTTGGAACCTGAACGCCCCAGAACCCAAACAACTTGGAATCCAAATGAAAAACTCGAGCAAATTTTGCCCAAAATCTGAACACTGCTTTGGAATCTGAACACCAAGCACGCTGTTTGTGTGTTTTGTGTGTACTCTTCCCCAGCACTTGGGCCACCTAAACACTTAGTTATTCAGTTCAATGTTAGAAGCTGTAGATGTTAAAAATAACATCTCGTGTTATTTTTGCTGCTAATTTGATTCTTTTGTGCTTGTTTAGTGGGGAGGGGAGGTTTCTATAATAACAACTAAGTGTATTTGCCATGGGTCCTAAAAAATGTAGTGAGGTCCCTGATACATTTCAAAACTATTAAGAATAGAGGATGAATGTCTAACAAACAAATAAGTAAGCAAGGAGATGGTTATGTTAATCAGAGTAAGCATTCCACATTGTATATCAAATCAGCACATTGTACCCCATAAATGCATTAAGGTACACAGTTATGACTTGATAAAGAATTAAAAACTGTAGTGTGGAAAATAAGAGTAAGACTAAAGCTATTAGAGCTACAATTGAAGTTAAGAAAGACCTAGTGCTAAGCATGAAAGCAGTACACGTGTGGCTCATGTCCTTCCTAGGTTCAGGATGCCTAAATAGACTGTATGATTTTGAAAAATAAAGACACTACCAAAGCAGTTGATGCAGCCAAAGGGGTTATGAAACTGCCCTCTAGGAGACGGAAAAGTATGAAAGAGATGGAAAAACTCCTCTTAGTTGGATTAATGAAAACAGCTGGCTGGTGATGTGATTTAGATAATTTGTAAGAAAGCCGAGGTCCTCCATGATGATTTAGTGGAAGGCATGCCTGACACTAGTGCTGAAAAGGAGGTGTTTACGTCCAGTGGGGGATGGTTCAAGAACCTTAAGGAGAGGACTGGGATCCATAGTGTTGGTGTGCATGGAGAGGCTGCCAGTTCTAATTCAGAAGCAGCAGGAAAGTTTGTAAAGGAGTTTAAGGAGTTCAGAAGCAGTGAAGGGTATGTTATGAACCAAGTGTTCAATTGTGATGAAAGGCCTTTATATTTGTAGGTTTTTATATTTTTAATTTTGTCAATTTATATTTTTATTCAAATATTATTTGTTAATATTTTACAAAGTATTGTATTAGCAAATATTATTATTATTATATTATTGGTTAATATTTTAAAATCCAGTGTATTTACTGTTAAAATCACTTTGAAAACTCAAGTTTGTGGGACCCAGGAATGGATTGATCCAGTTTCTGTTATTTTAAGAGGAAAACTTGTCTTGGAACTCGAATGGGATTCTGGAATGGATTAAGTTCAGATTCCAAGGTATCACTGTATTTGTATGTGCGTGAGGGAGATGATGGGACTCAGTATGGGGGAGTAAAGGCAACTTTTGAAAAATTTCAGATAATTATGGAGGTACATATGATTTGGTTACACAGTTTGCTTTGATAAGGCTTAATTCTGAGTGGTGCTTATGTCCTTCACCCAGGAATTGTGCAGTATACCCATGCAATGTACCTATCAGGTGGGAATCTACCCATCCTTTCTTTATTCCCCCTTCCCCCATTTGAACTTCACTGCATTATTCTCACACTTGAGCATTAAGGTGCTGATCTAATAGCTTCAATTTAGTACAGAGGACATGTGATGTTTGTTGTTCCATTCTTGTGATACCTCACCTAGGAAAATGGTCTCCCTTTCCATCCAAGCAATTAGAACAGATATAAGATCTCCATCTCTTGTTATGACTAAGTAACATTCCATAGTGTATACATATACCACAATGTATTAATCCATTCGTGTATTGAAGGGCAGTTGGTGTCCCCACACTTTGTGATTGTGAATTGTGCTGCTATAAACATTTGAGTGTAGGTTTCTTTATGATAAAATGTCTTTTTTTTCATTTGGGTAAATACCCAGTAGTGGTACAGGATCAAATGGTAGGTCTACTTTGAGTGCTTTAAGGATCTCCATACTATCTTTCACTGGGGTTGTATTAGCTTACGTTCCCACTGGCATTGTATGAGTATTCATTCTCTCCACTTTCACGCCAGCATCTGTTGCTTTGAGACTTGATGATGTCAGCCATTCTCACTGGGGCTAGGTGATATCTCAGTGTGGTTTTGATTTGCATTTCTCTTAGGATTAGAGACAATGATATTTTTCATGTATTTCTTGCCTATTATTCTATAATCATAGGCAAAGTTTCTGTTCATGTCTCTTGCTCAGTTTTTAATGGAGTTGTTTGATCTTTTCTTGTTGATATGCTTGAGTTCTTGGTAGTTCTGGTTATCAGCCCTTTGTTGGAAGTATAGCATGCAAGTATCTTCTCCCATTCTGTGGATTGTCTTTGTGCTTCACTGATTATGTTCTTACTGTGCAAAACTTTTTAACTTGATCATGTCAATTTATGTATTTTTGTTCTTTCTGTGATTACCAGTGGGGTTTTCTTCATAAATTCTTTCCTTGGGTCAGTATCATTAATTAAGAGCTTTTCCCACACTTTCTTCTAGGATTTTTATAGTTTCATGTGTTAGGTTGAAATCTTTTATTCATTATGAGTTGTGTATGTGAGGAGAGGTGCAAGCTGTGTTTTAATCTTTTACATATGGCTATATTAATCGAACAAATTAACCAACTCTCTCACATGATCTTCAGAACTATTTGGGATGGTGGGATTGTAAGCTAGTTTGTATCTATTTCTGCAGCATCGTCTCTCCCAATGCCTTCCCTGTCCATCAACATATTCCAGCCACCTGCTCTCAGTTCTTCAAATGAGCCATGTTCCTTGCCACTTCAGGGCCATCTTGCCCACTGTTCTGTTTGTTTAAAAAACTTTCCTGTCCACACTTCCCTCTCCCAACAGTTCTTTCCCTAGTTAAATCTTATATATCCTTTATATGCCAGCTCAAGAACTACTTTTTTGAGGGTTTTCTTGACTCCTTTAGTTTCTAGCACTGTCATAGAATCCTGTAATCTTGTTTCTTTAGAATATCTATGTATCTTAATTTGCAATGATGCATTGGCTTTTACATTATATTTCATTAGTGCCACTCTGTCAGTTCTACAAGGTCAGGGGCCATTTGTTGTTTTGACCTTTATTATATTTCTCATGCCTAACACAGTACCTGGCATGTAGTAGGTATTCAACAAATGTCATCCATTTGAATAAATGGGTCTCTTTTTATGTTTCTTTGTAGCCTTAAAAAAAAAAAAATGTTATCTGCCAGAAAGCCCCTACATCAAGAAAGCTTCATCCTTTGAAATTTTTAGCCCATTTCAAGGTCACTCTTCTTTCAATGTGGCCTTGATACAGCTCTCATTATCTCATCATAAATGATATCAAGGTCACCAGTCTAGATAAGATTTTCTCAGAATAGTCATCTAATAGAGCCAGAAGGCAGCAAGAGCATTAACTTAAGAGGAACCTATATTAGGACATCTCTTTTCATGACTTATTCCTTTAAGAAAAACATTTAAGTTAATGATGTACAAGAAAATTAATATTTCTTTTGCCTTTGAACCAGATCCCAGGCCTTATGTAACTCAAAATCTTGCAAAAGATTTGGTACTTTTTCATATCAGGGGTTTTTTTTTTAGTACTTCTCAGTGTTTCTGTCACTTTAATTGGAAAAAATACAAGAGGTCTTTGATGACTGAAAGAATGAGTCTCTACCCAGGAACTGGTGCCTAGGATTGCTTTTTTGTAAGGAGCTAGCTTTTCAAAGTCGGAGAGCTAAAGCTTTGATCATATTGCTCTTAAAATCACCACCAACTTTCTTCATTATTGTAATTCCTATTTAATCAGTTAATTGCAGCATCTTTTCCAAAGCTGAAAGCCAAAAAAGTGAAAACATCTCATAAACAAAGTCTCTGTGATAGTATGACAGATTTCCTTTTAAAATGATGCTCTGAGCCTGTAGGGAGGGTTTTTTTAGAGTGATATATTTGATGGAAAAGGTTTTTCTATTTCAATGAATATAAGTATAAAAAACATTCGGGGGGGGGGTGGTACTTTCCCCATTTTGCATAATCGTATACATGGATGGCTCTTTGTAATGCGTCCACTCTTACTATTATGTTGCTTTGTCAGCCTAACAAAGGAAAGGCGCTCTCTCCTTTGTTTTATTCTTGGGAAAATGCTTTTAGATATTTTTAAGTGCCCTAAGATAACAAGAACATAGCAGTTCTACCTTAGTTTTGCGTATAAAGATGAAAATGTTCACAAAGACTTGGCGTCAAAGTATCCAAGGCAAGAAATCTTCTCAAAGGAGAGAGCAAGTATTTAATCCCCTGGGAATTATAATATATGGAGAGAAGGGAGTAAAGAAAAAATGCTGTGTTCTTCCAGACTTTGGGTTAGAAAAGCTAAAGTAGTGGAGTCGCCTCATTTTTCTACTTGCCTACTTTTCTGATTTTTTCCCTAAATATTAAATTTCCCAAATGCACAAATAATGTTATAAAATGCTGGTGAATACTATTTATACACAACCACGTAGGTCATTTCATTAGTTATTTTTCCTCTTTTTGCTTCAATTTGTTGATCATTCATCCGTAGGGCGTCATGTTTTTGCTTCATGGACAGAACATCTTTACTTGTAACACATTTTTTGGTAATGCTATACCACCTCTAGATTTCTGCTTTTTATTTTGGAGGAATTTAGTTAACTCTCCATGTATATGCTGCCATTCTCGATCTGCTATTCTTTCCTCTCCTCTTCTTTTTCTGATTCTTCATTCCTCTATTTAAAAATTCCTTTATTACCATTTTAGTAGGGCTTTGGAGGTAAGAGAGAGGATAAAAAGGCATTCAGTTCTCCATGTGGTTGTCTAAGTAAATTAAAAGATCATTAAGATAACTTTCTTGAAAGTTGTCATGATATTTATATACATATCCTATTTCATTAGTTTTTAAGAAGAAAAGACCAAGAAAGCACTTTAAAATATCAACTCCCAGGTATTAAAGAACAAGGATGGAATGTTGGAGGTGCATGCGTTCTGCTTAAGGGATTCTGATTCACTCCTCGAGTTCTAAGGATAGCCTGCCTTCTGTATGGGAAAAGCCACAAGTCCAATGTTCATCTGAAAGGCTTTCTCTGGTGAATGGAGGGCATAGAGATACCTTGTGACATCCCAAGATCCAAGATAGGTGTGGCCAACAGAAAAGTGAGGTCTTATCACCCCAGTAGGCATAGATGACATGGCCATTCTGTGCTTCGTCCAGCAGCATGCTGGATAACTAACTCAAGATACCAATTTAGGGAAGAACCTGATACCTGGATACAGGAATCACTTGAAGCCAGACAGGACACACCACACTATTCTTTCCAAAGCCAGAGATTCCAAATGACTACCTCTGACATTACAGGTAATGTTGTTACTATTTACTACAAGAGGAGAGTCAAACAGTTGCATTGTTTGGGTAGTGATGAAAGTGTTTTCAAAAATCAGTATTTCTGACTTTATAAAAATATTATGTTAGTTTAGACTTGTCTATTTCATACATCCTGGCCCTTTTTAGTTCCTAGATGATAGATATTTATTATAGAGACTGAAGAGTGGGACAAAATGGTCATCACTCCGATGCGTTTGGGTGGTTCTATAAAGTAAATGTGGTTGACTTCACGAGCTAAATTATGAATGGTTTTTTAAAAATTATTGTTGTAAGAACACTTCCCTTGAAATCTACCTTCTTAACAAAATTGTATATGGATTATAGAAATAATTTTAATGAAAAAAATGTGCCTTTGAAGTATATAAAAGTAGAAATGGATAATGAAAAGATAGGAAATGAGATTGTGTGTGT
>NW_003852400.1:7174257-7184981 GCF_000181295.1 Otolemur garnettii | reverse complement strand
GTCATGGTCCTGCCTGCTTAAAAATCTCTCCTGGCTCCTGCCAGCCTTAATAATGAAGTTCAGACTTCTTAAGAATGTCTGTGTGGCTTCCTGTCTCCATGGTGTTCTCTTCTCTACCTCTTTCTCTACAGATGCTGGGTTCTAACCTACCACATTTCCCTGAATGGGCCATGCCATCTCATATATCTTCCTTCTGCCTGGACTATTCTCATACAGTCTCCTCTTTAGCACCTTCCTAGCACCAGACAAGCTCCTTTGCTCTCCTGCCCAATATTCTCCCAGAGCTCCCTATGCTAAATCCTTCTCATTACATTTGCCAAACTTTAGTGCAAGTCTTCATCTGCTTAGTTCCATGGCCACTAGACTATATAATCTTTGAGAGAATGTCGTTTGTTTTATTTACCATGACATCCCTAGAATTTAATATATTATCTTATTCATAAAAGGCATTCAATAAATATATTTTAAATTCATTGTAAATTAATGCTTGAGCAGATTCAGCTATTGAATATTTAACTATTCTTCTTTGAAGACAATCCTAGAACAATAGATAAGTCCAAACCAATTGAATATTTAGAAGCAGTTTTTAGAACATAATGTTTTTACATTGTATTAATGTCACTTAATATAGTGGTTGCAAAATGAAGAATATTGCATATCTATTTTTCTTTGATTATTAAGTGGGCTTATGCAAATTTTACTAAATGAATGACTCTTATGGGAAAGAAACACCATATATCCGATGTCACAAAGATTCTAGAAATATTGGATTGAAGATTCTAAAAGAAACCCTATAAATAGCCTGCTGTTTTAACAGCCTTGTTATCAAAACCCTACAGCAAAAAATATCAGTTATCAAAATCCTACAGTAAAAAAAAATCTCAGTTTAGCCAGTAAGTAACCAAGTGACCAGAGGTCGGTTGTGTTCATGGCCAGGGGATGGTGAGAAGTGGGAGGCCAGAGAGTATATTTTAAGATACTACCAATACTTAAACCATTTAATGATGTGTGAATGCTCTCTACCTTTTTTCTGTATTTCTCTATTTCTTTTTTCACTACTCAGGTTCTTTCACTGATTTCTTATGGGTGAATAATATAACTATGATTTTTTTTTAGCTTCCCGAGTTGAAAGTGTTCAACACATTGTGCTTCTGACAGAATTGAAGTTAGGACTTAGGATACCTAAGTTAGGCATAGGGATACAAATCTAAAATTATACATGAGACCCCTGAAAATTTCTGTGTAAAATATTGTTATAAAAATCTATCATGTATCAAATAACCTAAGAAGTACAGATAATGTTAAACCACAATAGCTAAATATGTCATTCTCGAATTGGAATATGCTCAGGAATTACTCAGTGCTGTAGAATAAAATGTGTTGGATCTTACATAACTAGCTAAAGGCAGCTCTTCTCTTCTACCAGTACATTTTTCAGTTCTGTCTTTCTGGTTAGCCTCCCCTCTGCCAACAACTCAGGAACAATTCCTACTTAGAGAATTTTTCCTCTAACTTTAATTGCATCCTAAAATAGTCATTTCTCTAATATGGTAGTTTTCCAACTTTTATTCCCACTTTGAAACAGAAAAGTTATATTTACATGTGTAAAATGCCTGTATCCACCCAGATTCCTGCAGTATAAGCTATCCCCCCCGGAATTGTACAGAGCCTATTTTAATCTACATTATACTCCATCCCCCCAATTCCCTTATTATGTGATAGGCCCATCAGTGTATCTGTTGTGATGCCTCAATTGAGAACTGTTATATTCCTGGACAGTGGGTCAAGATCAAGATTTCTTGATGACATTTGCCTAACACACTCAGGTCTCTTCTGGAAGTAATTGGTAAGAAGAAAGGATACTAGTTTATTATTCTTCCTCACTAGGATTTCCTTACAACTTCTTAAAAGATATTTTAGACATTACCTGCAGAATGGATTTAAAACTTAAAGCAATTGAGGGTCAAACTAATAACACCGAGAGTCTTCCTACAATGGTAGACCTAATGAATACAGAGGCTTTCATGTAAAAAAAACATAGGATTCAAAGTTAGAAGACTTAGATTTTCGCCTCAGTTTCACTCAGTACTAACACTAAAAGTTATTTTGTACTATTCCCTTAATACTAAGTCCACGTCCTTGAAAGAGCCCTCACTACATTATATGTTGGCTGGTCTTTCCTCCAAGCTGAAAGCCCTTGGGGCCAGAGGGCTGATGCTGGTCCTCTTGGATCCCCAGCCTCTACCACTGGGTTGATAGCCAGTGTCTGAATGGGAAGGAACCACACTTCATCCCCAGGGCTCCCATGCCTCTCTCTAATACCTTAACTCTCCGGTGTGATATTTTCTCAGTTCTTCCTTCCTGCCCTCCTTCCCTCTTTCCTTTCCTCCCTTCATAATATAGGTATTTGTTGAGCAGTTGTTCTGATCTAGGAGCTGAAGATACAACAGTGAACAGTTCCTATTCTTATGAAGCTTATGTTTTAATAGGGAAAATTCATTCTTTTGGTCCTGATTCATGAACATTTCTTTTGATCTCTAACCATAATCTGCCAAGGGAGAGCTGAATTACAAAGGCATTCCAGTGTTGTACTTCCTCCTGTATTGGAAGAGTTCTAGGAACAACAAAATTCTCTGACCCCTCCCTCACTCTGTTCAAGAATATCTGACTGTGTCTAACCTTGAGTGCTCCCATCTATGAAAGTGCTACTAGCACAGTCAGGACAACTGAAGTCTCCTCTACTTCCCAAGATTCTACTTTTCCTAACCTGTCACTAAGTTTTGAGGTCCTTATATTTGCATTTCTTATTCTCCATTGAATTTTTTCTACTATCCAGTGAATAAAAATTAAAATAATTCTCATTACGCTGATTGTAGTACTAAAATATATCTGTACTGAGGACACAGTTTTCTTTTGAGGAAAACAGCATAGAAATCAAATGAATCCTTGTGTTCAAGGTCAAACCCAAATTTGTTACGCCATCTCGGAAACTCGTTCCTTAGAAGCTTAGGTAGCGGAGTGCAAAGCATAAAGTGCTTTGCTTTTGAAAGGTAGTAATTAAACTTGTTAGATGAGAGGGTAAACAGAAATCTCAGCATAGATAGTTTAAAAAGGAAAGATAATTTCAGAAAACAGGACAATTTCTCGAACGTAATTTTATACTGAAATCAAATACCACTTTAAATTCAGGCACAATTAAATATTTGCCTTTACTCAGGTTATATATAGTTTCACATTAAGATAATTTGTTTTTATTCTGACTTCAAGCAGCATAGCACCACATTGATAGCGAAAAAATATGGAAAACATTGTCCAAAATCTCTAGCCAAATTAAATGGCACAGGATTGCAGAGAATAGGAATTAAATTGTAGAATTAGAGGACATTATATTGAAAATGGGATGATTGTGCCTGAGCTCTAGAGTTCATCCAGCAGACTGAAAGAAGCTTTAAAATTCTGGGAAATGCCTAAGAGGACATTCATGTGAAGTGCGATACAGGTAGAGTTAAAGAGAAGCCGTGGGCTAAGTATATACATTCCTACAGTATAATCTAAGCCAGGCGCTACCAAACATCTGTGAACATGTTAAAAATGCATTTTCTAAATACCCACTCACCCCAAATCCTTGAATCTGATATATGTGTAGGAGATAAAATTAAGAATTTATAGCTTTAGCAAGAGGAGCTGCGCTAAACTAACATTTCAGAACCACAATTTTAATGCATTTTTTTTTTTTTTCTAAAGCTACAGTTGAAATTTCTCAACCCTTGGACAAATTTTAGTCCAATGGAGGTATGGTGGTTTGGGGACTATATAATAAGAACTTGAATTTTAAAAAATGCCAACATACAAAAAAATGTCTTTCGCTCACTCCAACGCAAGTCTCTTTTGCTTCTGTGTTAGAACGAAAGAGTCAAGCCCCGGATAGTATCGCCTGTACCTGCTGTCCATCTGCAAGACAAGCAGGAGTTCGCTTTAAGATGTACAGAACTGATGCCTCCTCTTTGGTCAACAAGCTATTCTAGTTCTAAAACAAAAAGCCCAACAGTGTGCTCCCCATGTATGTTTTTCCTGCCTTTAGACTTTGCTAGTTGTGTTTTAACCTGTCACTGATTTCTACTTGCTAAAGAAAAAGGAAATCAGTGATTTTTAGCAAGGCCCATGAGAACCTCTTACCATGTGTGCAGCTGTGTTCCTGCCATCCTGCAGTAGTGACAATCCCCTTTTCATGACTGCTTTCCAGGTCCCCAGATAATGGGCCCAAATCCCCTCTGCTGAGAGTCTATGTACTCACCTGTTCACCACTCAGACAAGTGGAGACCACGATTGTATTTCCCTCCCTGCTGGGGCTTTACTTTTTTTCTCTCTTCTTTCTAATTGCCTTTTACTCCTATTACTATTTGCCTCCCATGTGCCTTTATTTTGTTCTTTCAAATGGTCCAGCACATCGTATGTTCAGTAAATTTCCTTATATTTTCAAACACCATCCTTTTGAGGCCTTCTGTTCCCTTTCTTTCAGGGGTCAGCAAACTGTTGTCTGTGCATCAAACCCAGCCCATCACCTGTTTTATACATGAACGTTTATTGGAACCCAGCCATGCCCATCCATTTATATATCATCCATGGCTGTTTTGTGCCATAGTAGGAGAGTAGAGCAGCTGTGACCTACAAAACAGTATGGTCTACAAAGAACACAATATTTACTCTCTGGTCTTTTAGAGAAAAATGTTGGCTGACTCATGGTCCTGGTTCTCTGAAATTTCACAACAGGTTTTCATATATGACTTAAAAAAACATATTTGTTTTGGGTCTCTCCCTTTGAAGATCTGTTTTTCAGCTTCGGAAGATGCTATCTTTGCTATTTCTTTGAAATGTTCTTTTGTTTGTTCATTGTTCTACCTGGAGCCCCCATTACTCAGATGTGGATATACTAGATTGTTTGTCTAAGGGATCTCTCTTTTCTCATATTCATTCTCTCTTTGACCCTACCCAATACAAGCAATTTCCTTGTTCTTATCATCCAACTGATTAAATGTCTTTCAATTTCATCTATCATATTTTTTTTAATTTTCAAGAGTTGTGTTTATTCTCTCGTTTTTATTGTTTATAACATCTTGCTCTATATTTTCCCGACTGATTCTTATGTTACTATCTTGATCTTTCCCTTGTATGATTTAGGCTTTTCTGAAAAGAAGGCTAATTCTTCAGAGCCTGCTTATAGTCAGGGAGAAAGCAGTAGAGAAGTTGACTACAATCTCTTTACACATATTTACAATCTCATTTTAATTGGGTGAGGAACCAGCCTTAATTTTTCATGTCTCAAATGCTTCAATTAAAGGAGGTTTGCCCATGCTCCCACTCCAGATTGCCTTACTAATTCTCATCAGGGAGGCTAGTTTGTTTGTTTCCTTAGCTAGAGGCTACATGGATTTTAGCGTTCCACCATCAGCTTCATGTATCATCCTGACCTCATTTACCCACTGTCTCCTGAGTCCCAAGCTTCTCTAGGGTTCTGTGGAATAGGCAACTCCCCGTAACCAGCTCTCATGCATCCCCTTTTCAGCATATTCCAGTCGGTAGCTAGATGTGGCTACAGCATCACTCCACCCATGTCAGCCAACAGAATTTTAATAAGATCTTGCATTCATTCTTGTTCTTTTTATTGCTATAGGTTAAAACCCTTTTTTAATCCTTTGTAGGCTTACCAGTGCAGTCTATTATAAGAAGGAGAGGAGATGTACTCAGTGTAGCTTGTTGAAATAGAATTGCTGGGTCTCTCTTGATAGCACATAAAATCTCCTGATGCATTTTCTGTTCTGTTCACATGGCATTTCTTTCTTTCTTCCTCATTTTCTATTTATTTATAGATATATTTTATTTCCTCTCTTGACTATAATCTCTTTGGAGATTAGATGAATCTAGCATGTACAGCACACTCTTTAATAATATTTGTTGAAGGAATAAATTAATAAATACAGGAAGAAGAGTCAGGGGAAGGAGTTTCTTGAAGTAAAATACAGAACCTGCTGTGTGACTGGTAGACGGTAATCTACCCATTATCTTCATCTTCTCCCCAGTGATACAAGTGATCCCTAGATCCTAGCAATAACCCTCCCTTGGGAACAACTCTAGGAAAAGGAAAGTAAATTATATTGATTCTAATAGATAGCTCAAGATTTTTCTTTGTTGTAATTGGTTAACCTATAATGGAATCAGTCACCACATCTTTTCCCCCTTGGCTTAATGACCGAGGAGAACAATACAAAAGCTATTTCCTAAAGGAAAGAGATAAAAGGTAAATGTCTTGAATCATTTTCCTGTGGTTTCTAGAGAGACTACCCACATGATTGGCAAAAAGCATTTGCACTGGTTTTAATTAGGAGGGAAACCAACCATGATCAGTAATAGGAACCTTTATTTTTAGGTGAAAAGTAATATTTAAAAAAACCTTCCTAATGTCCTATATCACCTGAGGAAGATGCATTTGTTAAGATGACCAAACTTCTGGAGTTATGCCATTCACCCTTAATGGGACATGAGATAAGCTTTATAACTAAGCTGCTCTCGTGAAACCCTCTAGGCCAGAGCTGCCTGAGAAAGCAGCCTCCTAGGGTTCAGAAGAAGGCAGAATTGGCATTCAGGAGCATTCAGCTCCTCGGTGACTTAGGCTTGGATGACTGAAGCTTCAAATTACCATGCTAAATGTATCAAGCAATTCACATAGGTAATAAATTTATGAACACAACAGTCTTCCTGCAAAACTGCTCCCTCTTCTGCCTTTCCCTAAGAAAGACAAATACAATTTCAACTTTGTCTTCTTTCTTAAAATTGTTCATTATTGCTTTAGGGTACACAAGTGAATGTTTGTTTTATTACTGATCTCAATTTATGCTGTTTTCTGAACTACACTTTCATAGCACTTTGTCAATATTATCTTTCCAAAAAGAACCGAGGAAACTGCCAGCATGCATGCTAATGGCCTCTTGGTGGTAATTAAAATGTAATTTGTGAAATAACGGCCTCCTTGTTTTACCTGACTTGAAGTAGCTGCCCAGTTTTACTTAGGCTGCATTGCTCTTTCCATATTAAAGACCTGAACTTAAAGTGATCATATAATGCTGTACTTCTTGAAGTGTAATTAAGCTGCAGAGAATCTACCATGGCCTCATAGGTAAAGCATTTGCAATGCAATTTGGATAACACCTGGTATCTTTCGGGGCTTCCCTCTCCCCTGCCAGACCTCCTATCACAGGGAATTAGGTTCAGAAATTAGATTCAACAGATTATTTTAATGTGACCATCAGGAACATCTCTTCATCCTAAGCAGAATGGGTGGTGATTTTGTGTATCAGTTTGTTGAGAGGAAACATGGTATAGCTGTTAAGTGCATAGACTTTAGATCTGGGTTGGATGGGTCCAAATCCCAAAGCCTTCATTTATCAACGCTGCGCCTTCTAAACAAGCTGTGTAACTTCTCTGTACTCAGTTTCTGCATCTGCAAAATGTGGATAATAGTACTTCCCTCAGGTTTTTGCGAGTTGATTTATGTGAAGTGCTTAGATTACTGCCGGACACATTATAAGCGCTATGTAAGTATGAAACATGGTGTGGCGATGACAATGATTGATAATAAAATGATTTACTTGGTGTCTACCTGGAAACACTTGAGGTCAATCTGTAATGTTACCAAGAAACACCTCTGTGGTAGGTTAGGAGTTTGGGGAAATAATGATAATGCTTTTTGAGATAAGCCACATGGAAATCCTGCTTTTAGAATCACTGGTGTTGAAAGGAAGGAAGGCAATTGTCAGGATCTCACCTAACGTGCACAATGTGAGGATGTTCAGCACACCCCCTGGGTGAAGGGCTCACTCCACTACGCTTTGAAAGTGAGAACAATGGAACCTAAGAATTTGTTCCCTGATATTAATTTTTAAAAAAAGGATCCCTGGTGTGACCTCATAGGATAGTCAGGAAGCTGAGGCATCCCCACTTGTTCAGCTTCTGGATGGGGGCAAGTCATTCATCCTCTTTAGTCTCTAATTCTTCATTTATGAAATGAAGTCCTGTCTCTATTTTCAATCAGCTGTTTGTAAATCAAGTCACATTTTGAGTGCACAAGGAAAAACTTGGTCTGTGAAAAAATACAGCAAGGACTGGAAAGTGCTTTGTTAGGGCAAATCCTCCATGTTGGTTCTGGTTTGTAAATATAGCTGTTTAAAAATCAAGCTGAGGCTGGGCGTGGTGGCTCACACCTGTAATCCTAGCACGCTTGGAGGCTGAGGTGAGTGGATCTCAGGAATTTGAGATCAGCCTGAGCAAGAATGAAACCCCCGTCTCTACTAAAAATGAAAAACTGAGGCCAGAGGATTGTCTAACCCCAAGAGTTTGAGGTTGCTGTTGGCTATGACACCAAGGCACTCTACCCAGGGCTACAAAGTGAGTCTTTGTCTCAAAAAAAAAAAAAAATCAATTGGTTCAGAGCCAACACACCTATGTTGCTGGTCCACAAATGCCCACAGCTGATAAGAACATGCTCTAATAGAAGCTGGGCCAGTTACCTACAAGACCACAGCTTCTCTGGGCAAGGCACTAATACACTTGGGTGATGCAAGTTGTTTGAAATGGACTTAATACCCTTCACTCAGAAAGTTGCCTGGATTCTAATTTCCATTTGCACATATGTTATCTCCCTTTACCTACTAACCAACACTGCCTCTCCACACACATTGGTTTGTAATAACTTTACACATTACATATCACTCAAGGGATTTTGGAGTTATTAATTAAATTCATTTCATTCCTTGGGGAAAGCCCTTATACATATGCACCAATTCATGCTTTGAAGGTAAACATTCATTTTTTCTGTGCCAAAGAAAATGAAAAGGGAAGAAATGTGATAATTAAGATGAAATGTTCTAGATAGTTGTCAGAAAACAAAGATGATAATTAAAGAGTAGGGTGAGGGAAAAAGAGGACAAACATTCAAGGAGCACCGATTCTTGTGACCTCTAAACACAAAATATTTCTCATCAGTGTTTTATTTCATTATTTTATCTTCTAATTTATCAAACACTGATGAGAAATATTTTGTATTGGCCAACCTTGATGGCTCTCACCTGTGATCCTAGCACTCTGGGAGACCGAGGCAGGTGAATTGCTTGAGTTCAGGAGTTCAAGACCAACCTGAGCAACAGTGAGACTCCATCTCTACTAAAAATAGAAAAAACTAGCTGGTTGTAGTGGCAGGTGCCTGTAATCCCAGCTACCCTTCTTGGGAGGTTGAGGCAGGAAAATTGCTTGAACCCAGGAGTTTGAGGTTGCTGTGAGATATGATGACACCATAGCACTCTAGCCAGGGTGAGAGAATGAGACTCTGCCAGAGACTAAGACGAAGAGGAAGAGGAAGAAGATTTAAACATTGTATTCCTTATGTATTCCCTACATTACTTTCTTCTCCCAAAAAAATTTCACAAAGAGTCTTTGACCAGCGTTACACACAGCCAGTAAATGCTGGCTGCTGGGATGTGTTATCACGGGAGGAAGCTTCACCATGTTTTCTGTAAGTTTTTAAGATATCCATCTTGTAATTGTTTTTAATTCTGTCTTGTTCATCTGTAACCAATATATGGGACACATTTTTTAATGTGTATACTTTCATAGATCAATAAGATAATTCTAGAACTTTAACTTCATAAAGGTGTCATACTGCATATCTGTTGGGAAAAGTTGCTTCAAATTTTCCATATTCTTATAAGATTGGAGAGGATTTTGAGATTGGAGAGGATTTTTTGCACTACTGTCCAATACTTTTTTCCAGCAATTAAAATTGAGACAAAACATGGTGAATTGATAGATGACACCAGCAAATAAATGTAGTCAGACAGTTAGAGCTTGAGCTACTGGTGGAGTCCACCCCCTAAAACTCAATGAGAGTGGAATACATTTAGTTGCTTCATTTTGCTTGAAATTTAACCCAGAAAACACATCTATTTCAGATGTTTCTTTTAAAAAAATAATAACGGAAGTGGATACTATTAACTGGAATTGTACAGACAATTAAACTCTAGATAGGAAGAAATGAACCTTATTTTGAACTGCATTTGGACAAATAAGTTGACTTAAATATCATTAGCAACATGCAGATAACAGACATCTCTAAGTGCTCTGTGATTCTTTTGTAGCTTCTTATCACTTCTTATTAGGCACTGGTAAAAGCTCATGGCCAGAGCACCCATTAGGATGGCTAATATGAAAAAGAAAGTTTTATTTATTTTTATATATATATATATATATACCTAGTGTGTATGTGTGTGTGTATATATATATATAGAGAGAGAGAGAGAGAGAAAATAACAAGTGTTGGTCAAGGTGTGAGGAACTGGGAGTCTTGGGCATTTCTGGTGGGAATATAAAATGGTGCAGCTGCAGTCTAGTAGTTTCTCAAAATATGAATATTACAAATAGAACTATCACACAATCCAGCAATTGGACTTTTTGTTATATCCCCAAAAGAACTGAAAGAAGAGACTCAGAAATATTTGTACCAGCTGTGTTCACGTAGCATTGTTCACAGTTACCAAAATATGGAAGCAACCCAAGTGTTATCAATGGATGAATAAATGAAATGTAATATAGGTAGCCCCCAAATTACAAATACCCAGTTGACATACAACTTGCACTTATGAATGGAGGCTGTTACAGGTATTAGGTAAATGCACGGG
>NW_003852400.1:7166938-7174135 GCF_000181295.1 Otolemur garnettii | reverse complement strand
TTTTTTTTTTTTTTTTTTTTTTTTTTTTTTGCAGTTTTTGACTGGGGCTGGGTTTGAACCCACCACCTCCGTCATTATGGGGCTGGAGCCCTACTCCTTTGAGCCACAGGCACTGCCTGGAGAAAGGAAATTTTGACACATACTACAACTTGGCTGAACCTTGAAGACATTCTTTTTAGTGAAGTAAGCCAGTCACAAATGGACAAACTGTAGGATTCTACTGATCTCAAGTACCGATAGTAATCAAATGTGTAGACCCAGAAAATAGAATGGTGGTTTCAGAGACTGGGGGAGCAGGGACGGGAAAGTTATGATTTCATGGCACAGAGTTTCAGTTTGGGAAGATGCGAAAGCTTCTGGAGATAAGTAGTAATGACAATTGCACAACAACGGGAGTATATTTAACGCTGCCAAACTTTATACTCAAAAATGATTAAAATGGTGAACTTTGTGTCATCTATATTTTATCACAATGAAGAAAAATGTGGAAACTGGGCAGGAGAGAGGAACATAACCAATTGTCTGTGTTAGTTTAGGCTGCCTAATGTCCTACACCAGGATTTACCCATGTGAGAACTTTGAGCCTTGGCCTCTTCATGTATCAAATATTAATCACAGTGCGAGATTCACAGTTGTTTAAAAGTATCAAATAACGTCTTGGACATTATGAGAGAAAAGACAGACTCTTAGCTGGCACTCCTGATGTGAGTCCACAGTCTTTTCTGCTTTTCTAGCTACCACAGCTTAGCGAGCCAAAGTTCCTCCTGGGTCCGTTCTGAAATGCTAATTGCATAGAGTTTTCCAGTTGTTCAGTGACAGAGGAAACTAACATTGCTGAATATTTACTATGTGCAAGTTTCGGAAAGATGCAGTACATATGCCATCTCTGTGCTATAAAGTAGGTTGCACCATTTCCATTTTGTTAATTGGGTAGCAAGCTGTGAAAGACTAATTATGTAACACAATTTGCTGTGTCTAAACTCCATTTCATACCATAATAGGGCCAATATATCAACCCAGGTCATCCCTTAAGATGGAAGAAGAGAGAGGGCAAAGGGGCTGAGATGATTAACTGAGCACCCATAATGAATTAATTTCCGGTGCATATTTCTCAGACTCACCATTCTGAGTCATCAAATAACGTTAACATTACATGACATTGGCTGTTGCTCATCTTTGAACCTGAAAGGCTGTGAAGTTGCCCTGCCCTGTCCAGTCTCTTCCATGACTTCCTATTCCCCTCCCAGTGTATTTCTGCTGGTACTCAGGTGGTGTCATCTATGCCCTCCCCCCAGTGAAGTTTATCATATGGGGTCTACTAGACACCCTGCTGCTGCTGTCTCCCCTTGGTACCTTGTGTCATCACCCCCAGTGCCTTTGCTGTTTGTCTACCAGCTGCCACCACCATTCAGAGGTGCTGCTGTCTCTGCTGCACACTGCCACTGCTGTGACTCCCTCTCTGTTCACTAGTTGACACTGTCCCCCAGGGCCATGTGCTGCTGCTCCTCTTCAGCACAGACCCCCCTGTCTCTTTGGGTACAGCAGTTCTTGTTGGGCAAGGTCATCCTCGCACTGGAACCTTCAGGTACCTGAGTATGATGACCAATGCCTATTTGGAAGAGAAAAATCTTCTCTTCCTTTTGGATAAACCTTTTTAATATAAGTAGCAAGGTGAGGTTGCTTATGTCTCAAAGTCTAACAGTATTTTAGTGGATGTGTCCTTTCAATATGAATTCATAGCCCTCTGCCACCCAAAATTGCAGAAATGACTCTAGGGGCTGACCCACCAAGGGTTTCAATGGCAGACACCAAGCTGCATACAAAGCCAGCCCTCTGGGAAGGGAAGTGGGAGGTGTGGTAGGGATGGTTCAGGGTTCAATAATATCGTTAGATAGAACAAATAATATTTGTTGGCACAACAAAGTGACTCTAGTCAAAGGTAAGTTATGGCATACTTTAAAATAACTAAAAGAGCAGAATTGGAATGTTCCTAACACAGAGAAATGATAACTGCTTGAAGTGATGGATACCCCCAATTATTCTGATTTGATTACTATATGTTGTATGCCTGTATCTAAACATTACATGTACTGAATAAATGTATCAACTATTAGGTTTCCATTGACAATTAAAATGTAAATAAAAATTAAATCCTCACACACAAACATACAACCATTCTTGCCCACTGACTGTGAGACTGTTACCAGTTCAAACCAGTTCTTCCCTCAGAATTGTGTTTTCTAGAGATCCTTTATCATACAGGCAGTTTCCTACTTCACCATCTCATCAGACTTTTGCGAACATGTTTAAATCGTAGCAGCAGTCACAGCTTAGGCCTAACCTGGGGATCCTGCAACACATTTTTGGTCTCATTTGAATCTCACCAAACCTTCTGAGGTATATACTGTTATCTGCATTTTATATCTAAGGAAGTCAAGTGGGTAAGAAACTTGCCATCAAGTAGCTAAGCCATTAGCATTAAACACTGAAACAAGGAAACAGCTAGTTAGAGACAGAATCAGGATTTGAGCCAAAGTCTGGCTGGCATCCAATGTCCAGCCACTTTCTCACCACCCTGCCTCACCTCCCAAGCGCAGGGCAGTGCTTATAAAGTGCTGGGTACCTTCTCCAGTAACACAGCTCAGCAGCGCTGTTCCTCAGAGGACAGCTGTTACTGCTCCTAAATTACAACTCTGTTAGTCTACGTTGCATTCAGTCTTCGTCACCCACATGAGTTACGTGTGCTGATGCCATGCAAAGGGCACTAAAGACCTTTATAGGTTTCTGTGGGAAAATAGTATTTTTCTTTCTGAGTCCCACCTAGGCGACTTCTTCACATATCCATTAGTCTAACACCCTTTTCTTTAGGTTGACTCCTGCTCTAATTAAAAAACCTCCCTTTGAAGGAATCAAATGTCCCCCAGGGCTGAGCTTATTCCAGAGCTGTTCAACTGAGCTAGTTCTTTGAAGTTTAAATGTTATTTATGGTTGTTAAATTTTGTTTTGTTTTTCTTTGCCCATCACACATGGGTTATGTAAGCTTCCTATTATAGAACTGTGCTTAGAGACCTCTGCTAGTTAAGAGCACTTGTGTAATGTATCCCATATGGGTATTTGGTCTCAAAGTAGAAGGTGACACTACAGAAGGTGACATTGTCTCCATGTGGCTTCCCCTGAATTCTTTATCATAACTACTCAATTAGCATAGAGGAGAGAAATGAAACTGACCTTTGGGTTAGTATCTCATTCTCCCCTGCCGATACATGATTACTCTTTTCAATACCGACCAAAATGTTACATATTCTAATTATGAATCAATTAAGCAACAGGTCTTCATTTACAGTTGCCTCCAAGGGGATTACCCCAGTACTTTCAGAGATTTTAGCTATTCCTTGATGTATTCAACTTAAATCTAACCTTGTCCTTCACCACTTTCTCTCCTGCCTGACGTTTTCACAGAGATAGGTTTTTACTTCGTGATTATATCTTGGAGGGGAGATTTTGTTTTTATTTATTTGTAAAAATGCCTATATTGTCATCATTTTTAGGGAGTGAGAGAAGTATATGTTTTCTTTGACAAACCTGAGTTCTATTTCATACATATTTTTAGTGATTCAACTCAAGGTGGATTATTCATAAATAACACCTATTTGTCTCTCTACTAATACTTTTTAACTGTTAAGTAGTACTTGACATTATGTCAAGAGTTTTCACTTTTGATAAGAGAACCATAGAATTTTAAATCTGGAGAAAGGTAACCTATAACTAACTTAGAGGCAGCCTTTTGCAAACACATTGACAAATAAGGAAAGTGAGGATCCTAGATTTTAAATAACTTATTCAAGGCTCAGTGAGTTAATAACAGGCCATATTCAGAAACCTAGATCCTTCTAAAGTATTAAATGAGGTGAGTTTTCCCCTTCTTTCTTTTTCAAAATCAAATGATGTCACAGGCCTCGTGTTTCCCAAGGAGTCTTTTTTAGTATTATAATTAAGTTAATGCTAGCTGCTGTAACAAATATGTCCTAAAATCTCAATGTTAAATGCATAAATTTTAACACAGTAAAACTGTATTTCCTAAGCAACAATTGAATACAGGTGTGCAGGTTAGAGAGCTCTCTTTCAAGTGTTCACTCAGGTACCAAATTGCACATCCACCATCATCACCACCATCTGCTCCTAATCTGGAATTATCACCATCTGACTTTCAGGGAGAAGGAAAGGGGGATTGCCTAAGAAAGTGTTATGAGTCAGACCTGGAAATTGTGCATATCACTTCCATCCACATTCAGTTTCTAAAATATCCCTTTGCTTTTCCTAATTGGGTCAAAATGTCACACTTTTAATGCCAGGCCATTCTTGAAAATCAGCTTATTTTGCTGAACTGAACAGGAAAACTGCTTCCCCTACCTAATGGGCTTCAGGACATGATACTCAAAAACATGGTACCTTCGCATTTGAGAAACAACAAAAGCAGGAAGTCACTCTCACCTGCCCTAGTCCCTTTTCCCCTAGGAAGGATTTTCTGACCTTCCTTTGAAGAAGGTCATAAGATCCTTAAGTGAGAGATGCTCACCGTAAACCCAGAGAGAAGGAATACCCTTATCTCTGAAGACAAAGGTGCAAAGAGAAGAGTCTTAATAAGCAGGACTAAGCCCCCTTCAGTTTATTATCATTATTAGAAACACCCGCTTTGCCCAGTAACACCTCTTTATAACCATCCACTTCTTCATCAAACACTTAAGAATACACTGGTTCCCCTAGTTCATTGGATCTTCATTTCCTTATGAAGGCTCTTGTGCTATCCAGAAGTTATGATAAATAAATGTATATGCTTCTCTGCTTTTAAATCTGTCTTTTGTGATCAGGGTCCTCATTTATGAACTGAGCAAGAGGAGAGAAAGGCAGTTCTTTCTATCTATCTAACCATGTAAATATGGGAAAGAGGCTTATTCCTGCATTGTTTTAAGTAGTTTGTGACTTTCCTCTTGAGAGTTACTCCTGTCTCTACTCTCCATACTGCTAATGTACAGCCAAAGTTCTAACCTTTTACGGCTATGCATGTCTATACCCAACCTGGCAGTAGTACATTTCTAGAAGGCATGGACTGTGAATGGATGGAAAAGGATACTGATGGCAGTGATGGTGTGTGTGTGTGTGGATATTTATATTTATATTTATGAATACCATATAGATATAATAGCACTGAATTTATATTTATAAATACCACATATATAATGACCCTGACAGCATCTGAAAGCTGAGATGGAGAGCGTCAAAAGATATGGCTTTGCTTTCTCTGGTTGGAGAAAGCCAGACACGCACAATACATATAAGGGTTGTACTCAGGGTGCTCACACGTATCCTCCCACCCCCAAGCCTGGACCTGAGTTCTGCCTCAGGGTTCCTGAGCAGGTCTTCCTTCAGGCTCTCACCCGTTGTTAGCTTATAGCGAGTTTTTTCAACTGGTATAGCTCCCACACTCTCTCGTTCTCTCTCTGCTTTCTGAAAAAATGTTATTGAAAAGTGTAAGTTAAAATTATACATCCTTAATCCTGTCATCATAAGGATTTTAAAAGACCATAATTGAGAATTGAATTATGTATTTAATATTAAATTAGGAATTCTGTTGAAATGAGGGTCTGTAATCGTCTGCACACGTTGTCGTTACCTTGATTGGGATAGGAAAGGATGTGGGATGTTTATTGTTTTCTGAATAGACACAGACAGGCCAGATGTAACATTTTATGTTTTTGTTTAGAAATATTTTCCAATTGAGAATTAATAATATGACTAAAATCTGTCCTCATCAAATGTCTGATAGAAACAGGTAAAATTTGGTCTCTTTAGTCTTTCTGGTAGAAATGGACGTTTGTGGGCGTCAGAATCCTTTGAGAGCCCCATTTGCTGAACTAGCTCAAGTTGTTTCTAACCTGACTGGCTAAGGATGATCCTAAGGAAGTTGCATGACTCCAAATATCTCATCTGTGGATTATGTTAAAATCCGATGGCCCTACCACTCCGTGTGTCCCAGCTGAGGCAAGGATCCTGATCCTCATTATCATATCCTCATAACCTGTCTGGATTGCAAAGAACAGTAAGTTTTTAGGGAAATGACAAGACAAGGGTAAAGGACTTTGAGCCTCTGGGGGCAGCAACTTGTGGGCAGGCAGATAAAGGCTCGTCAGTGGCACTTGTTAATGTGATTCCTCGGGTACCCTCTAGGCCTGCAAGTTGTCGGCTGTGATTAACCTTTATATTTCCTCATAGAAGGGGAAGCAGAGTTATCTTTTGTCTTTGCAAACCTACAGCCTGCTTTCAGGCACACGGAGGAAAAGCAGAGAGATTTTTCTACATCTGTTTCTACTTAATTGTCCTTAGCTTTACAATCCTTTCTATCTTGGGGAGACGTAGTCTGGTCTCCCACGCTGTTAATCCATCCACCTCGTCACTTCTTCCTACATTCGGTATGTATTGCTCACCTTCCCTGTGTCAGTCACTGGCTCAGTGACTGGGAATACAGCTGTGAATATGATCAGCGCTCCCAGGCTGCAATCCTCAAACTTGGTCCAAATAAACTCTCGTATTAATTTTGCCCAGTTTTTTCCCCTAGGTCCCCAGGAGCTTATGGCTTTGGAAGTTACAGCTGGGTTTTGTGAAGGCTTTGCAAAGGAGCTGGTCACAGAGATGAGATTTGATGTATGAGCAAAAGACTGTACCCCACTCTGTAGAGCCACTGATGAGGACATTCCAGGTAGTAGGACTCACAGCAGAGGCAAAAAATTATTTGGAAAAGCCTCCAGAAAACCAAATATTTAAATATCCAACCAAGGAAATGAGGGTGTTGGCTGGAAAGGAGAGTTTCTTTGGAGACTGGGGGGAGGAGGGTATTTTGCTTTGTTCAGGCACCAAGTCACCCTGAGGGATGATGCCCTGCTCGCTCAGGGAGAGCCCTGAGATGTGGTTAATGAGCTCGTTAGCATTTCCGATGGAGGAATAAAAGGTGCTACCCCACATCCACAGCTCCAGAAACTGAGTGTCCCGTGCATCCAGTTCCCACTCTCCAGAGGAGTCCTCCTTCCTTTCTCCTTCCCTCCTCCTTTGCACCTTCCCTTCCACTTCTCTGTGTATAAATCTTAGAGTTTTACTTTCTCTACTTGTAGTTCTCCCTCTTTTGTCTCTTTCCATCTACTTATT
>NW_003852400.1:7165880-7166194 GCF_000181295.1 Otolemur garnettii | reverse complement strand
AGAAACCTTTAACTATATTTTATGGTCAAAGAAATAGACTTCCATCCTAACATATTTTCCCTACTTAAAATAAAAACCAATAAAATATACAAATATCAAGAGTACAATTGAATGACCTTCTCTTTGGTTCTTTATGCACAATAATAATTGGCTGCCATCATACTAATGAACTCCAAAACAAGTATAAAAGACCCTCTTGTAAATAACTGTAATGAAAACTTTTTTCATTTTAAAACATATTTCTAATTAAACTTAATTCTTCTAATTGAGGAAATATACATGATCAGTATAGATAATTTACTAACTATAATAAA
>NW_003852400.1:7164227-7165774 GCF_000181295.1 Otolemur garnettii | reverse complement strand
GTTTTAGGGATACAGAAATTACATGTTACTCATAAATCCATACATGGAAAATGCACGTTGGTTTGGCTCCAAAAGGCAGGACATCTCAAAGCCAGGAGTTCAGGTTATAGATGGGTTCAAAGATTCTTTGATTTGTAATTGTTTAAAGTAATGAAGCTTTGTCTAAAGGCTTGGAATACTTTAAGTTAACTTAAGGACGTCTATTAATCAGAAACAAACCATGAAACACACATGGAAACTCAAGTGATCTATTAAGTAAATTGATGACCTGCAACTGTGGTTTAAACTTTGTCTCACATACCCTTAGACCTATTAATGATACAAATACCTATTTGTAATTATTGTTACACAGAATAACTCTAAAAAGGACAGGGCATAACTAGGCATGTCTGACCTCCCTTTTCCTCACAGGCAACAATTCAGCTTTAAGATTTCCTTTTAGGATTTGGGAGTGAGGCTTTGCTTGGCCAAGAGGAGGTCCAATCACCTGGTGTGGGGGGGGGGTGGTCTTAAGACTTGTAGGAATCTTTTATTGAACCAGGAGCCTGTACCTTATTATTGCTGCTTTCATTTTTGAAGATAATCTTGCATGTTGACAGCTTTCCCATGTTTTAGAGTCATTTTATCATATCAGTCATTTATAATTTTAGTTGTTTTCCACATAATTAGTAATAGAACCTACTTAAATTTTGCCTACATATTCCATGTATTTTTACAATTGCATGGGATAACATAATCCAAATCAATTACACAGAAAATGTCTTATTTCTCTAGCATCTATCATGTGTTAAGTGTAGGAGGGAAAATGATAGCCTTTCTTCACCATTGCAAGGTGCATGGCTGATATCCATGTAATGAAAGACAGATTAGCAAGAGAAAGGCAAATTTATTTAACAAAGTTTTATGTGATATGAGAGCCTTCAGAAATGAAGACACAAAAATTCAGGGAAAACTATATTCCCATGCTAAGTCTGATGAAAGAAGTGGATAGTTGTGGGGAAATGTGATTGGATAAAAGGTGTGTGATCTAATAGTAATGAACTAGGGAAACTGGGCAAGACTGTTCAGATTCTCCTTGGCCTTTCTGTATAGCTTTCTTCCCCCTGGTGTGGGCAGGACCCGTCTGGAATGAGAGTCTTATGAGCTGCTTTCGTGGAAGGTAGATCAGAGTATGACCTTTATAAGTTTATGGCTTCCTTTGGGTGAAAGGAATTCTACTTTCCATGACCCACCTTGGGAGAGAGGAATTCTGGTTTCTTTGACATGCTTTGGGGGGAAAAGGAGAGTGGGAGACAGGAATACAAGAGGTCAGAGAGACCTTGCTTCTGAAGCTGTCCCAACCTCCGTCAGTACAAAGGATTCAGCACGCCAAGGTGCCATGCTTTGGGTTATCATATTCTGAGCCTTGACAGAAGTATCAAAATTAATAGATTCAAACATAAAATCTCTTTTAATGTTAGTTCTTCAAGGAAAGAAGCAGATTGTGCACATCCTAATAATATCAGAAATTGGTAACCCAGAATGGTAGAGACAGATGTGTCCCAAAA
>NW_003852400.1:7143251-7162554 GCF_000181295.1 Otolemur garnettii | reverse complement strand
GGTGTTTTCACACACAATCCAAGACACTTCCATCAAACTGGTTAACATAGCCTTCATGTAACTTTCTTAGTTATTATGTCAAAACATTCATATTCTACTTATAGAAAGATTCACTTGTACCCTTGCAAGATGAACCACAGAAGTGAACCCTCGAATCCCTCTCCCTCTACCCTGTCCCCCCGGGTGAAGTGATTTCTGGCAAAAAATCAGAGAGGTGACATTCTAGCAAAATAAGATTTAAGGATGGTCTTAAACATTTTTTAAAAATGGCACTTAATACATTTACTAAAGCTGATTATTGAAATTGATATGTATTCTCTGCATACAAAAGTTATTCACCTTCACCACCTTGCCAATGCCTAACATTGTATTTGAAATTGAATTTCAAAGCTTCCTATAATCAACATGTCTCATAACACTTCATTGTAAATCACATTTATCACTTTCCACTTGTGGTGAGGACTATAATTCTATTTTAAAGGAAATTCAAATTGGACCGGAATGATTTCTATTTTAGAAAACTATAGTGGTTGCCAATTGCTTGATGGTGTACTCTACTATTTCCCCCGTGTCAGGATTTGACTATATATTAAGCAACTCAAGCATTCCATTAAGTAGCTTATAACCAGTTACAACTTCATCCTTATCAATGGCAATTTCACCTATCTAAAAAATAAAAGTCTTGTAGTTAATTTGATAAAGTGAACCCATGTGTTTAATCTCTACTTCTCAAACATCACTAAGTGAGCATAAGTGAGAAAATATACAAACTCATGTGGAAAAAGAAAATGGGAAAAGCATCAGAAGACTGGGAGGCCAGCCGAGTTCAGAATCAGGAAAGGGAATAGAGAGCTGTGTCTGACTGATGGGAGCAACAGAATTAGCAATAAAACATGGAAGCCTGCTGCAAGAAATGCACACAGCAACAAGTCAGCTCCCTCCATGCTGTTGCCGTCCTAGAGGAAAGGAGGCACCAGGCTTTGCTAAAAGGGAGGGGAACCCTGGAGCTCAAGAAGAGGGAAAGGTTGAAAGTCTGAAAATATATCAGTTGACAGCAGCTCTCTGTGCAGACCCAAAATAGCCATCCAACTATTCTTTCCTTCCTTGACCTAGCCAAATATCAGATGGTGATTCTCTGAAGAAATCTTGGCTAAGAAGCTAGGACCTCCAGGGAACGATAGGCATAACCATGGGCAGGGCTTGGTGCCAGAATGAGAAAAGGATCGAGGGGCCAGGCATTGTGGCAGCACCTGTAGTCCCAGCTGCTCAGGAGACTGAAGCAAGAGGATTGCTTGAGCCCAAGAATTTAAGGTTCTTATGAGCTATATGGCAGCATGGCACTCTACCCAAGGCAGCAGAGTGAGATCCTGTCCCCCTCCCAAAAAAGAAAAGAAAAGAATATAGGATTGTGGGAAAGTCTATAGCTCAACTCAGCTCCCAGGAGGTCTATAGCCAGACTTAAAACCTCCACGCAGGAAACTGGAAGCTCCTTCTATAGAGAAGGCAAATAGCTCCAGGTGCTCAGAACTAGGGGTGGCCCAAGAAAAAGTCAGCTCATCACCCAGAGGATGTACAGTGAAAACCATCAGCGAATACACCCCGCTCACACACACAGATCTTACAATCAACTTTTCACCTTATCCAGTTTTAAACGTAAAAGTGTAGCAAGGATCATCAAACATTGGTTGAGGGAAGAATAAAGAAATGTTTACATATATAAGAATTCAAAGCATTTGTCTCACGAACACCATTTCCTAGGAAACTATAGGAAGACAGATAATCTAAAACAAAAGTTTAAAATAAAAAAGGAAGAACTCAGATTTCCAGGAAGCAGCACTTTAACACTGAAGCATCACAAGAACAATTCAAGAAATGCCCTTCCAGGGTAAGGCGAGGTTGTGAGGCCTCAGCAATCTGGCAAGTGGAGAGAGCAAACACCCAGGAAGGGAAGAGGAGAATGGAGAGCTCTAGAAACACGGTCTCCAGAGGAGAGAGGGAACCGCTAAATTACCTGATGAGTCTGACTTGTGTGCAACAGGCGAAAGGTGCTGTTAAAGAATTTGGGAATAATGAGCCGTAAGTCATAGACAATAACAAAACCAAAACCAAAAAGCAAAGCCAATAGTCGAACAAGAAAGAAAAGGATCATATACAGGAAATTAAATATTAAATGTTCATTATTTATAAACACAGATTACTAATCTAATAAAAATTTGAAAGACCCATGACTACATTAATGTACACAGCTATGATTTAATAAAAAAATAAATAAATAAAAATAATTAGAAAGAATGCAGAGTAAATGTGTAAGAAAAATGAAAACTCTTCTTCTTTCATATCATAGTAATAAGTGATACCTAAAATGGAGAAATCAAATGTAATATAAGAAATGGAAGTAAAGATCAAAAGTAAATAGCCAAACCAAAAACAAAATCCAAGCAGATAATGGTTGTATCCAGAGATAGGAATCATGGGGTAGGGAAGGGATTTCTGTTACCTTTATAAGCCTTATAGACAAATTTTCTAAAATATTTGGACATACTTCTTTGAAAAAATGAAAACAAATTTTAAAAACATATGTAGAAATAAACTAAATGCTACAGTTCCCCTGAAAGCTCTATTGCTTCAGTTTTATCTATTACTGTGTAGCAAACCATTCCGAAACCCAGGGGCATAACAGCGTAATGATTGTTTTTTTTTTTTTAATTTCTCTTGATTCCATGGGTTGACTGGACCTGCTGGACCATCAATCATCCTTTTTAGGGCTGTGCTGGCTACAGATGCTCAGGTAGTCACAATCAGCAGGGGAGCGTGGCTTGACAGCCCCAGTCCCCTTCAGGTGGCTTCTCTCTGTCCAGGCCTCTTTCTTCCACCAGGGCTCCCCACTTAGCCCTCCTCTCCAGCAGCACTCCTCAGAACTCTTCTGGCATGATACCTGAATTCTAAAAGGAAAACTCTAGGAGAAACACACTCCCTGGTGCCAGCCTTTACAAAGCCTCTGCATACAGCGTGCTTATTAAGGTCTTATGGGCCAACCCAGACTCAGAGGCAAAGTTTTCAACAAGCATCTAAATAGTGGGAGTCATGGTTCACTGGAGACCACCAATGTACCAGCACAGCACACCCATGAACTTTTGCTTCAGCCTAATATTCTTTATCTTCCTTACCCAGGATGAAAGTTAGACTTACTTAATGAAAGTGCTAAACTTTCCTTTGAATACTTACTTGAATATCCTTTGTGGTTGGCATAATCTAAAGGGTACCCCATAAAGGGTACCCTGATTCCCTCCATAATCAAGTAAATAGCATTAGGCCAGTCATAAGCTCTGAGAAGCTCAGCACGGGAGAGTGTGAAAGCCACTGAAAATCTTTACTGAACCACTAAATGACCACAGGCAGTAAAATAAAGAGATTTATTTTCTCCATTGATCATTTGCTATTACCTCTTGTTTAATATTTCATCTTCTTTTCATTTGTTGTGTTAGAAACAATTTGTTAAAATGCTTCAAAGTATTTTAAATTTGCAATCTATATACACTTCCAAAAATGTTGAAGAATAGTGGACTAATAGCACTATTAACTAATGTATACTATTAAATATTCACTGCATGCCAGGACTTTGCCATATAAGAAAATTGAATGTTAGACTTCTCTGGATACAGTCCAGGTCTACAAAATGAAAATTTTAAGTGGCCATGAAGAATATATATTCTATTATTACAAAAATATCCATCTGTTTTGCTACCAGATGTTTGAGGATGGAGGCTGATTCAGACAAAGCATGAAACAGAAATTCAATGTTAAGAACTGTAACCCTTGCTTTCCTACATATATCCTCCTCTACTTGTTATTCTTTTTCTTCCTGTTCTTTTTCTCTTTATTATTACTTCCATGACCAAATACCTTAGAATGATTTTCTATAGAATATCTTAACTGTCACTTGTCTTACTGAGTTGTCCTTGTCAGCTAAAATTATAACTATCCACCCAACATGACTATTAAAAATGATTGAAAGCACTTTGCAGATATAAGATGTTCTATAAACACTTTTCCCCAGTAGTCTACAACCCATTTAAATGGTATTTGATCTGGCATAAATTGCTATTTCCAAAGCCTTTGAGCCATCATAAATTTGGATGCTGTCCTTGCTTTCTGGGTTTCAAATTCCCCACATGTTCTTTATTGAAATCCAATATTTATTCCAAAGTACATTACACTGAATTCAACTTAACTGAGAACAGGAGCCAAGAAGGCCCATTCCCTCAGTAATTCTTGTATTAATGATAAAAATTAGATCTAGGAGATCACATTTGATTAGATTATCCTCCCTCTCAATTGTGATGTTCCTTCTGCAGAAAACTTAGAAGATTTCTTTATATATAATTACACATCAGAGAGTGAAGGTGATAGCAATTCCAATACACACCAAGGTAACAAGTTTATTTAAAGTAAATCAAGATGACAGAGAGCATTTTACTTCAAGGAGCCAACACTGATTGTAAAGCCAGCCTATAAATGAATGCATGATAAAGACTTGAGCAATTTTATTTACTCCAACTAAAATATGTGCAATCTTAAGTAACCTAATTTTGCTTCAGGCTCAGAATACTTCATTTTAAAAAAATAGTTCAATATTGAATTGTTATAGCTAGACTTGTAATGTCAGGAACTAAGAACCAACAGACATTGAATTTGTGAATGGATTTAGGGCACAGAACAGGGGAGAGGGAACTCAAAGGTGGAGAAAATCAGAGCAGAGAAGCACAGAGATATATAATCTGGAACAAAGTGCTTTATTGCACTTTATATGCTGCTAGTGCTTGAGTCAAGAGTCTTTAAGGATTATAGATATTTCTGGTAATCACTGAGCAAGTGCTCATCGTGCCCAGCATTTCTCACAAGAGGTTCTGTGGAACCACAGTCCTGTAAGGTTATCTGTGAGAAGAGAGGAGTTTCTGTCATACCTCATGCTTGTACCACAGCACTGTACACTGCATCCCCACCCTCTATGACTATCAATACACAGCAGATATTAGCAGATCTTAGAAGCATTAAAGACTTCTCGTTTATGTCATTAATTGTATCCTCATTTTATGTGGTCATGAAACTTATTTTCTTTTTTCTCTTCTCCCTCTCCCTACATTTCATTTATTATCTTCAGAATTAATGTTCCCTGAGCTACACTTCAGGAGCACTGCTCTGTATAGATGATTTTAAATTTAAAATCAATAAAAAGTTATTAATGCTTCAATAATATTCACAAGAGCTACTCCTGACTTAGAGGTAGCAAAGTCCTGATTTTAGTGAATTGGACAAGAATTTGTTAGAAAGAAAATTGTATGAATTCTTTGAAAAATTGTCTGGCAATATCTCCCAAAGCAGAACATGAGTCTACCCAGTGAGGCACTGAGGCACTGAGGCAGCTATTCCATCCTACCATGCTGAGTATGCATATGTCTGTTAACCAAAGCACATGTACAGTGATAGTATAGTAACTCAGGTCTGAGTAGCTTGGAGTGAAAAGAAACCAAATACCCATTGAAGAAGAACTAAAAATAAATTGTGAAATATCCAAGCAATAGAATACTATGTAGCTATAAGAACACTGAAAGTATTACCTACCCATAAAAACAAAGAAAAATCTCAAAAAGAAATTGCTAAGCAAAAAAAGCCTGGCAAAAAATATATATGCTGTATAATTCCATTTATGTGGAGTTTAAACTATAAAAGGACAAAAATGATCAAAGGCAGTAGAAATCTGAGTAGTGATTACCTTGGATAGGTATAATGATTAGGTCAGGAGGAGACTTCTGGAATTCTGACAAAATTCTATGTCTTCATCTGGATCCTTGCTATGTGAAAATTTCTCAAAGTGTATACTTAATGATTTCTTCATTTTCTATAGGTACAGAAATGTACTTTCAGTGGTTTAACCTCAGATTCTTGGGTTTGAGCAATCTTCTTGCCTCAGCCTCCCAAGTAGCTAGGACTACAGTTATGTGTCACCATGACTGGCTAGTTTTTCTATTTTGATTTATTTGTTTTTATTGCAGATTAATATAAAGGTACAAATGTTTAGGTTACATTGTTTTCAATTCTAAGGTAAAGTTCAAGTTATACTTGAGCCCTTCGCACAGGGGATGTGCTGAACACCCTCACATTGTGCACATTAGGTGAGATCATGCCAGTCACCCTCCCTTGCTAGACTACATTTGTGTTTTTTCCTTCATGTGGGCAGGGAGTTGTTTGTATATTGGTTTCATATTAGTATTTAGTACATTGAATATTTTTCCATTCTTGAGATACTTCACTAAAAGGAATATGTTTCAACTCCATCTAGGTAAACACAAAAGATATAAAGTCTCCATCTTTTTTATGGCTGGATTGTATTCATATATATATATGTATATATATATATTATATCACAATTTGTTGATCCATTCATGGATTTATGGGCCTTTGGGTTTCTTCAATAACTTGGCAATTATGAATTGAGCTGCAGTAAACATTCTGGTGCAAATGTCTTTGTGGTAAAATGATTCTTGTCCTTCTGGGTAGATACCTAGTAATGGGATTGTGGGATCCTGTAGCAGCTCTTATAGCCTCTGGCTAGGAGGAGTGAGAGTTATAAGAAATACCTGTATAGCTCAATAATGGAACACCTTGGTGAAAAGGGCATGGGGAGGGATTTAGCTCTCCTAACAAGCATGAGAGAGCTCATGAGATAAAAGCATTAGTGAATTGTTAGTCTCTACGTCCGTGGTGCTGAGAGGCACAAGATCAGCCTTATATTAGGCTGGAGGAGACAGCAGTCGAGAGCATGCACATCTATCACGACCCGTTTACTCTCACTCTGTCACTTCTCCTGCCTGCAGAACGCCAGCATGGCATCTCTCTGCTGAAGATCACTAAGCTCTGCTAAAGAGTAAGGTCTATTATAAGACTACTTCACCCTCAAAGACCATCTCTCTCTCTCTCTCTCCCTTCTGCTAAGGTAAATAGCCCTCAGGCACCTAAGAGCAATTGTTCCTAGATAACAGCATAGAACACAGCTAGATAGGCTGGGGCTGGAGACCAACCAGTCCTGGACCCTGATAAGTGGCGTCCATGAACAGACCCCGAACAGGAAGATCAATTTTTAGTTCTTTGAAAATTCTCCATACTTCTTTCCATAGAGGCTGTATTAGTTTGCAGTCCCACTAGCAGTGTTAAAGTGTTCCCTTCTCTCTGCATCCATGCTAACAGCTGCAGACTCAAGACTTTGTTATGTGTCCTTCAGAATAGGAGAAGATATTTGCATATTGTGAATCTGGCAAAGAATTCATAGTTTATCTAGTTCTGATAACTAGAATCTACAGAGAACCCTAATCAATAAGAAAAATTTTTCTATTTTTAGTAGAGAAGAAGTCTTGCTGTTGCTCAGACTGGTCTCTCCTGAGCTCAAATGATCCCCCAGCCTCAGCCTCCCAGAGTGCTGGGATTATCGGTGTAACAGTCCAGTAATAGGTTTTAAGCAAAATTTTCCATTAAAAAAAAATACTGATATCAGAACAGTTTGATGTTTTAAAATGTTTTCCTTCTATTTTCCCAGGAAATTGTTTTCTTAAATGTAAGTGTTATTGGGCATACTTAAAACATAAGTCTACCAACAAAAAAGGTTAACTTCCCATATGCCTAGAGACATTTACCATGCACTTTAGAGTTAGCAATGGCTTGCCATTAGTGTGTGTGTGGTGGGGGTGCATGCACACGTGTGCAACCGATTCAAGTGAAATATGAACAGATGTGATAGTATTTATTCATTCGTGTGTCCTTTAGTTAAGCAGATTCTATGCACTTGGAATATGTGTGTGAACAGAACGGAAAAAGCCTCTGATCTCGTAAGTTTGGATTTTAGGGATGTAAAATAGCAACAAAACACCACATAAATAAATAAACAGATAAATAAACAAAAAATAATAAATGCCCAATAGGAACAAAAGCTATTAAGAAAATAAATACAAAGGTGGTGCCTGTGGCTCAAAGGAATAGGGCACTGGCCTCATATGCTGGAGGTGGCGGTTTTAAACCCAAAAGCTGCAAAAAATAATAATAATAATAAAAATAAAATAAATAAATAAATAAAGCAGAGCAAGGGATAGGTGCTGTGTTAAGGGGCATTCATAGATGGCAGGGGATCCCTCCTAGGGTCCCAGGACCTGGTCAGGGAGCCCCCTCTGATAAGGAGATTTCTGAGCAGAGTCCTGAAGAAAGTGAGGGACTGACCAAGCAGATATCTGGGGGGAAATTAATTTAGATAGGGCCAACAGTAGGTGAAAGGGCCCCGGGGAAAAGTGGGTGCTGAATGGTCAGGCTCAGCAAAGAAATCCAGGTGGCTGGAGCACAGAGAGCAAGGAAAAATAGGGCAGGGGGCTTGGGCTCTGGAAGACTTTGGAGGGTTTGAGGCAGAGACATGAGATAATCTGACTTATATTGATTGGTTTCAGCTTTATGAAGGTACAATACTCAAATAAAAATTACATGGATTTATGTTTACTTCTGATGAAAAGGGAAACTGGTGAAAAAACAGTTGTTTGGTGACTTGGGGGAGGTGAGAAGTGGGCATGGTCAGGCTACATTTTAAAGATGTAATGACGGAATTGCTAATACACTGGATATGAGGGGATGACCTCAGGATCTGGAGTTTGATCAACTCGTAGCCTAGAGTTACTAGTTAGTAAGGCAGGGGACTGATGGGCTGTGCTTGTTGGGGGGGCAGGATGCAGAATCAAGTGTTGAGTGCAGGGCATGCACACACTGTCCATGTTCAGATGTGGACCTGACGGCTGGATATATGCATGGAGTTTACAGCAGAGTCTGGAGTTGAGGATATATAAATTTGGACGTTGTCAGGTTCCTTACGGCGTTTAAAGCAGCAAGACTGAATGGCTTTGGACAGGAAATGAGTATAGATAGCAAAGGAATCTGAGGACCAATGCTTGGGGAACTTGAACATTTAGAGTTTGATCAGAAGCCAGAAAAAGAGATCAAAAGGGATTAGCCAGTGAAGTAAGAAAAGAATGAGAAGTATATGAGTTTGTACAAGTTAGCTTAAGAAACTATTTTAAGAAGAAACATCAATTGTCTCAAATGCTGCTCAAAGTTCAACTAAGATGAAGACTGGGAAAGGACCATGGGTCTACGATGTCAATTTCTTGGTAAAGGGGACAAGGACAAGAGAAATTTTATCGCAATGGTGTGGCCAAAACTCCATTAGCCTGGGTTTCAAAAATGATACAAAGGAAACAGAGGAGGCTATTCTTAAGGAGTTTGGGAAGTGGAAAATTGGGTGTTTGCCAGGAAATTGGAGATTTGTGGTGAAAACAGCTTTAAAAACTGACTGGAGATGTTGAGGCAAGTGTATACATGGTTGAAATGGTCCAGTAGAGAGAGGGAAATTGGTGATGTAGGAGAAATAGAGACAACTACGGGAATGACGCTATTAGAAAAGGAAGAGAGAGAAGGAAGCTGGGTGTCAGAAAGATCTAGAAAAATGTTTACTGGAAAGAATGTAGCTGCGATCTAAATAAAGGATTGATTTTTCTCTGATTTCTTTTCTTCTACACCTATAGATCCTGCTGGATAGTTGATACATAAGCTACCAATTAAATTAGAACTTTTTATGAAAGAGAAAAAACAAAGCCACTCATTTGTCATGCATTGGTGTGTGTGTCTCCAGAGGCTCTTTGTTTTAGTTAACTGAGACTTTCAAGATATTCTGAAGACTTGGCTACATCTCTTTTTGTGTAGCATTCACTTATTACCTGGAATAAAGTGATTCCGTCTGAATTCTGATTTTCAAGAGCCTATTCCATAGTTTCTTTCTTATAAAATGGTAAATGAAGGGAGAAATGGAATAAAAATACAGCAAATAGAAACATGAAGATCAAGGTTGTCTATCAGCAATGAATTTACTTTTTTTCAAAGTAGTTAATTATTTCGAGTGCTGGTGTAAAAGAAGTAATGGAGACATCAGATTTTTGTACACTAGCTGCTTTCTCGTATTTTGCATCTATTTTATTCAGTAATATTATCAACTGCATGTTTGATGGTAAGTCGAAACTTTAATACCTCATAGTGTAAAAGGGAAAAATGAGCTCACAGTTGTTTACTTTCCATATGTAAGACAGGAAATCTGTGACAGAAGCAGAATAAAATGTCTGCCTGTGGTTTAGGCATTCGGCTATATTTGTAAAATTCTTGAGCTGATTACATGAATTTTTCTAGGCTGTCATGTTATAAATAATAGTTTCATATATTGTCAACAATGAGAAAAGTATCATTTTAAAATCTGTGGCACTGAAATTATATACAACTGAATAATGACTTAAAAGTCCTCTGACAGAACTTTTCAAGAAAGTGTAAGTATTCGTGGCGTTCTACCTTGCAGAAATTCTACTGTGCACAGCTTGCTAACTCAGGCTTCTTTGTTTTGACCTCTGGGCATACCTGTAAGACAAAGGGATTTGAACCTTTCCTACACTCCTCTAAGAAAAAAGAAAAATACATACACACACACACACACACACACACACACACATAGTTGTTAATAGCCCACATAGTTGCCTATCCTTTCAGGCATCCTGAAGAGGACACTTTGGAGACTTTGTTAGTCCACGCTCCCCAGTGAGATGGAGTCATGTGTTAGTGTAAGGTCAACCTTGTTGAATACTGTTCACACATTTTCCTTCTCACCATTCCCACTGCCATTCTCACCACCATGCCTTTTTTCTTACTCTCCAAAAAATAGTCAAAATTCTCATATTTTCAAGGCCCCCAGGGTCCCTCCACTTCCTACCCCCCTTTTCACCTGTATGTTTTGGAAAACTGGCCTTTCCCTCCGGCCATTTCTTGTACATCCTCCCAGCTCTCCCAGTTCTGTGCCTTTGCTCACTCAGTTCTGTGAGTCATGAACTGGAGATAAAGCAACAATGTTCCAGGGATGTGGTCTAGGGAGCCAGTGCCACACCTCTGACCTGCTGAGCTCCCTTGGTTGTAAAGGACCAGCCCAAACATTGCTTTCAAGATCCTTCCTGGAATAATCATCTCTACACAGTTCTCCACTGGGCCCAGCCAAAGCATTATCTTCATTTCACATCTCACTAACCGAAGTCTTAGGGAGGTTTAAAGATCTTCCCCAGCCCCCACCCAGAGCTAATATGTGGCATCCCAGGATGCCAGAACCATTGCTATTTTATAAAGGGCAATCAGCTGGTTTCTAAATATTCTATGACTAAATAAATAAATTTGTCATTTTCTACTTTTATGCATTTAAAATGGAAAAGTACTAAATAATGCTTCTCTATCAAGAGTCTGGCAGGACTGCAACCAAGTAGATTGTTAGTGATGTGAGTTGAAAAATGAGTTGAAAATATGAGAAACCTCTGAAGTAGAGCCAATAGTAAATCTGTTTTAATCTTTTACTTATGTCTTTTAGTGTTCAATGTAAAAAAAAAAAAAAGATAAATATATGGAAACAACCTAGATGAACAGTTAGGACATCTTCCATATATTAATTTTTAAAAGTTAGCCATCATACCAATTCTGTATGTTAAGTATCACCATAATCATTTTATAGTTAAAGGCAAGAGGATCAAAGGGAAATAACCTGCCCTGGGCTCAGGATTAGCATTGTCCTTGGCATTCAAAGCTGAAAGACTAAAGAACTGTGTGCTTTCACTGATTTCACTGAATGTTTTGATTTTATTGACAGAGGGTAACGCGTAGTAAGGTCACTTCCCAATCACACTTAGAATAAGGAAATAACAAAGGCTTTTGGTGACAATAAGTAACTATAGCTCCTAATTCCACATGTTAAAAGACATATTCCAATCAAAAAGCCATAAATTTACTTGAAAAGAACTTCACATTCGTCCAACTTTGCTACACTGAAATTGTGTCAGCATTAAAATTAATAAGTGGATAATAGAACAGAATGAAGATTCCGGCATTGCCACAAAATTGCCAAGTATATAGTTGTAATGAAATTTGCTCCAAAGCAGAATTTGTTCTTATATTTTGATGTAGGTGAACTAAGAGATGTTGACTTTCGGGGCTGATCTAAGACAACAGGTTAAATTTCATTAATGCCTGTTATACTGAAATGCTGGGCAGACTAAAGGCAAAGCTGGTCTCTGGGAGCCGGGAGATTTACCTTGTTGGATTACAGGGCCAGTGTGTAGCATTCTTCACAGTTACCCCATCAGCCCAACTAATGTTGTGGCACAGCATAGTGGGTTGTGGTATTTTGGAGCTGATGTGCTTCCTATACCTAGAAAATTTGAATACTTGAACTTTCCCTTTTATCATACAAATCGATCATGTTCTTTGTCATATAGGTGCTACCAATTTTTAAAAAGGACTTAATCAAAAGTGGACCCAACCACTTTTAATTTAGGTCCCACACTAAACAGAACATGAAAGGGCCTTATAAGACTTCTTACAATGGTTTGCGGCCTCGTACACTATTGGTAAGATGCCATGGATTTATTTTAACCCATTATTGCTTTGTATTTTTCTAGTAACTTTGCACCTATGGAGATGAAACTTGACATTGGCATTGGGCCCCTTTCTTTGAAAGTTGTGGTGTGGAAAAGAATACGAGTATTTTGTCTTTGAAGGGGTACCTAATACTTCTATCAACAGAATGTATCATAGTTGTTAGAATTGCCTCTGAATAAAGCATCTGCCTGGGGATTTATAACATGGCTGTGGGTGACTAGGGTCATACAGCACTGAGTTAATTTTTATTTGGGACCTCAGCTCTGGCTCATTTCCTGATTCTCTTGAGAGGCTTGCTAGTCTATCATTTTTTCATGCTCCTGGTTTCCCAAAACTTTCAACCGTAGAATCAATGTTGCTTTGCATCATAAACCTAATGGCCAGATGCTTCAGGCGACTCCACTAATCATCCCAGTGGCCAGGCCTGGGAAGGTGCAGGCTGCCCCATGAGGCCTTTGAGCCTTGAACAGAGACCCCAGTGGTCTCTGAGCAACAGTCCTTTCAGCAGCACAAATGAAATTTCCCCTAAGCTTGTAATTGTCTTGCGCGTTTAGCAATCATCTTTGAATTTTTTTCTCTGTCAAATTACAAAACCTGTTCCCTTGTACCCTGTCATCTTGCCAGGGTGTCTCAGCAGGACATTAAAACTTTAATAAAGACCTTAGAATTATTCCTACCAATTTATAATAATTGCACATATTTGCAAATTCTCTTTTTCCTCCCCACACTCTTATTACCACTACTACCGTATTGTCAGCAGGTGAACTTTCTGGCAAGAAATTCCAATCAAATGACCATTCATTAAAAAAAAATTTAAAAAGCCTCACAGAGAGAGATGGAAGGGAAATGGATGTATTTTCATACATAATTAGAATGACTTCAAGCTTTACTTTAGAACTGCTAACATGGGAAACGGTAAAGCAAAATCTTAGTAGCAGAAGCCTATAATATAAATAAATTCCACAAGCGCTTCTGGATGCTGTGATTTGAAACAGTAAATTCATGGAGGTTCTCTTTGAACAACAGAAAATCTCTCTCCACAGCTCTCTCTGCCTAGCACACATCCCATTATTGCCTGGGACATTATCTTGTAATAGTTCAAAAACTTACATATGATCATCAGATTTCGGTGACAGTAAAAGCATCTTGAAGGAATATTTTTCACTCCACTTAACTAGATATAGTTTGAATGATTTTACCTGTTTCACTGAGAAAAAGAATGAATCGTGTTGCTAAAGTTTAGGTCATTTCAAATCACTCCATCAACTTTATAAACGGCAGGTGCCTTTTGTATTCATCCTCACGTCTCCACTGTGATATGTTCCAATCAGATATTTATTATTCTTTCCTACTCTTTGGATTCCTTAACCCGCTAAAACGTCACATGAGCAAAGAAAATGCTGCTGGCTTTTGTGTGGTTATTGTTGCTAAGGAAACCATTTCTTTTCATGACAGTGTATGGGACATCTGTGCCACACTGAGTCTGCTGCAGAAAGACACATAATGTCAGGAATAGAGAGCAAAGAAAGGAGGAGCATAAGTGAACAAGATAGGCAAAGTGAACACAACACTCCTATTGAATCTTATGTTCTGATAGTGACTGATTTTTTTTTTTATATTAGGAAAAATGCAAGTGTAATTCTTTGCAACATGAAATATCTTTATGTACATGCCTACCACTTCTTAACTGGGTGTCTTATTTCTCTTTTGTCAACCACATTGAGGCATTTAGAGCTTTGGGGAATCTTTCACAAAGCTCATCACAGCCATTACCCCTTGATGTAATAATGTGTTGAGACAGCATGTCTGTCCTTCCTGCGGCTTCTGCCATTATGCCCAGATCCCAGCCCACCCACATTCTTCTCTCCCCTACTTCCCTCTTACTTTCTATGCCCTTCTTTTCCAAGGCTACTTCACTTCTACTTTAGACTATCCCTTGCAACCTTTCCTTTTCCTCCCCCAAATATTTGTTTGTCATTAGTAATTCACACCACTATCTCTTTGCCTGTGCCTCTTGTGTTAGCTGAAATCCAGCCATCCCCTGAGGATTCTTCTACTTCTTCCATCCTTCCAAAGGGAGGCTGCTTATTCTCTCAAATCTCACAACCCCGATGCCAGTAGGAGGAAGAGCTGATCTATATCCTCAACACCTCTTCTAGGCATTACTCTTCCACCTTGGTCTAAAATCTTCCCTCCTTGATTTCTCAGAACCACAAGTAGACCTTCCATTGGATCCTACAAACCTACTACTTGGTATCTACCCAAAGGAAAAGAAATCATTATGTCAAGAAGACACCCTGAATTTGTTCACTTACTGCAAAACAATTCAAAATCTCAAAGACATAGAATCAGCCTGAGCTCTCATCAAATGATGAGTGCATGAAGAAAATGTGTATATAACAAGGTCTGACAATTTAGTTTGTGAACTCATCCTAGGAGAAGTGCTACATAACCTCATTGCTGATCATCACCAACATCACCTTTAAAGTACTCCCCCCAAGAAGTGAACCTATTTAGCACCTAGTCTACCCTTCAAAGGCATTTGGAACTATTTTTATGGGATGACTATCAGAACTATAGTCATATGAAGTCTGACAGTTAAGTTTGTGACATTACCACCATTTGCTTACATTGGCAGCACTGTACAGACAACTAAAATGTTTCATAACCTTGGTATATCAGGGTCTCACAGCTGTGTTCTCATTGACATGTGACAATGTCTTGCTGAATGGAATTCATTTGTGTTGTTGTATGGTTTTTTTGTGTCATACAGTGACAGGTCTAAAGGTCACTCCAGATAAAGAGTTCCAAAATTGATTTAAAGGGTAGACTAGGTGCTAGTGTTGTGTATAGCTTCCCAAGGGAAGCACTTTGAAGGTGACCATAGTGGTATTCAGCAACAAAATGTGTAGCATTTTTCTAAGATGAGATTGAGAACTTAATTGTCAGACATCATACATGTATACCACAGAGTACTACTCAGCTACAAGAAAAAATGAGATAATGTCTTTTGCAGCACCTTAGATGGAACTGGAAGCCATCATTCTAAACAAAGTAAGTTAGGAACCAAAAAGTAAGTGCCACATGTTCTCATAAGTGAGAGTTAAGTCATGGCCATGAAAGGACATGTAGAGTGGTATAATGGCCATTGGAGCCTCCAAGTAGGGGAAAGTGAGGTATTCAAAAGTACCTAGGGGCCACAATATATACTATTTGGTGATGGGCACACTAAAACTCCAGACCTCACTACTATGCAATATATACTGAATTCAACTTGTACCCTCTATCTCTATTGAAATTAAAAAAAGAAAAGAAAAGAAACCATAGACTTTGCATCAGAAATTATGCAAATGGAAGAATGTGAAGTAACATCTTTAAAATCCTAAGGGAAAAAATGTCAACTTTGACTTCTATACACAAAGAAAGTACAGCTAAAGTAAGAAGGTGAAATAAAGACTTTTCCAAACAGCCAAGTGAATGTTTTGCCAGCAGACATGGCCCACAAGAAATGTTAAAGAAAATTCTTCCTGTAGAAGGAAAATAATGCCTCATAGGCACTTAAATCAATATAAATGAATAAACAATACAGTGATTATAAATATTAAAAAATTAAAAATAAAGATAAAATATTTAAAAACCTTCCCTCCTCAACCCTATCACCCTTCTCTTCAGTTATCTGCTTTTCACCATCACTCGCCTCCTGATCACTCTTTGTTACTGAGGACTTTGGAGCCTTCCTCTTTCTTTGTGCCAACTTCTGATGTTTCCATGTTCCTGTCAGTGGCCCAGTGAATAACCTAGTATCACAGTGACTAAACCGTTTTCCATGTCAGCCACCCACTCACCTGCCCAGAACCTTGTCCTTGCTAGAACTTCAGAAGTCCAAGCATCAGCTTGTCTCTCTTATGCGCTCACTCCTACCACACCTTCTTTCCTGTTTCTCAGACACCTCCAGTTCTTGGATGTCAGTATCTTCCTAGTGTATTTGCCTTTAGTCTCTTTTCCTACATCCTAATTCTGACACTTTGGTATTCCCTTAACTCCTCTGAAATTTTATGCCTAGCGCTGCTGCTTTCTGAGTCTTTCGTTGCACCTCTGTGAATCCCTGTCACAATCTTGCTCCTCTATTTTTCTGCAACACCTGCCCAAGATCCCCAACTTTGTGTTGATGCTGCGATTTGCCACTTTTTCCTTTCCCTTGGACAGCTGAGTGTACAATGCATGAGGAAGGTCCACCTCGATGCAGCTGAACATTTTTTAAATCCAAGATCTTCGTTCTGAGTTAGACCTCAGCTCTACCTATGACAAACATTATATATTATCCTTGATCAGCCTTCCCTCTTATTATGATAGACAGCAATTCTTGGTGCTTTCAGGAGATAATCTAGCTTTATAAGGAGCAGGGAGCTTGTGCAGTAGTTAAGAGCATGCTGTCAGAAAGCAGACAAAAAGCTATCGAATGGAAGAACAGAAATGCAAGCCCTTATCTGTCTACTTCTGAAGCCCTGGAAGAATTTCTGCTTGTATATTACCATCAATCCTGTCATAAAAATAAATGTTTGGTGTATGACACCTTTCTTTTAGAGCTATAAATGAATTTGGGGCATATGTTTCGCACCCTCACAAATTCTTTATTTTTTTAAAAAAATCTAGATTAATGTGTAAGTCACAAATTATTTTAGAATGTGATCATTTAAGTATTCCAGTGATTTGCCACATCAAATTTGGCATTTTTCTATGTCATTTTATTCATTCTCCCTTGGATTCTATTAACTTTCATGGTTTCAATTATCACCTCAAGAATATTCCCCCAAACCAATCTGTAACTCTCACCTCTCTTTTGAACTTCAGTCCCAACTGTCCAAATGTCAGTTGGACATCTGTGCATGAATATTCTGCTGTCATTTCAGACTCACCATGTTGAAAATGAATGTATATTCCTAACCCCATCTAAATCTGTTTACTGACTTCAACGTTTCTGTACAACATATTCTGTCCTAAGTTCAATTATTAACATTAATCTTCATTTTCTTTTCTTTCCTAAGGATTTTTTTTTCCTCACCTTCAACTTTCTCACATTCAGAGTTCCCTTGTTTTTCTCTGCTTTGTATGGAAAATGGCACATACACGTTTTTCTTTTGTGATCCTTCAAGTTCCACGCCCTGGGTGAATATATTCTTTGATCTACAAGTACTCTTGTAGATATCTTATCTCTTCTTTATTTCTCTTCTTTTAACCCCTACTTATTTTTTCCTTTTAGCCTTTTTTTTAATTCTTTTCTTATAAGATCATTTTTTTTCTTTTTCTTTCTTTCTTTCTTTTTTTTTTTTTTGAATTTGTATAGCTGTATGGGGTGCAAGTGTAATTTTGTTACATGCATAGGTTATGTAGCACTCAAGTCTGACCTCTAGAGTATATATACTCCAATAGCAGACAATAACCTATTAAGTAATTTATCATCATTCCTCCGCCACACCCTTCCAAGTCTCCTTATCTGTTACTCCACTTTTGGTACCCATGGTGTACACATTTTTAGCACCTACTTATGAGTGAAAGTATGTAATATTTGACTTTGTGTGTCTTGTTTGTTTCACTTAAGGTAATGAACCTCCATTCCGCCCAGGTTGCTGCCAAAGACATGATTTCTTTCTTTTTTATAGATGAATAGTATTGTGTATCTCACATTTTCTTTATCTAATCAGTCATTGATTGATACTTAGGTTGATTCAATATATTTGTTATTATGAATAGTGCTACAATAACCATACGAATGTAGGTATCTTTCTGACAAAGTGACTGCTTATAAGACTGTTATTCAACATTGCTGAAATGTCTCAGGTTTAACTGTTAGGTGGTAAAAAAAATCCACACACATACATACTTACATACATGTGTGCACATAAAATTTGGAGGTATTATCTGTACCAGTTTCCTTAAAAAGTAAACACGTCTCAAACCATGATATGACAATGAGTATAAAGTCACGTATGTTTCATAGGTGAATAAATGGGGGTATAGGAAGATTAATTACAACAAAAACTCAGTGAGAAGAGATTATAGGACTTTAAACCAGCACAAAATTTAAGCTGACCTTATTATGAATGAGCATCAGCATGAGAAACTATTTAATCTCAAACCAAATAGTACATACCCTTTGATAATTCTTTGTTACAATTATTAAATTTACATAATCACTGCTGCTTTAAGTAAGCCCCTTTGCAGTACAGAAAATATCATTACCATTACCAAACTAACCATTTCTGAGTTGTATACCTGTTACCAACCCATCCTTTTTTCTTATTTCTTCCTTAAGTGTGGGACTTTGTTCAAAAAGTGATTTCAAATTAGTCAAATAACAAACTCTGTAATACACAGGTCAACTAAGATGTATAGAGAAGAAAATCCAAATATACCTATAGATCTTTATAAATAAAAAAAAGAGCAATTTCTTTCTCCTGGACCCCACCATTATTTTTCTTTCGTTTTTATGGTTTTGGCTTTAAAAAAAAAAAAAAACATTCAAATTACAAGCTCCTAAAAGTAGAGCTCTAACCATGCAAATATTCCTTATAACAACTTGGGTTTACTTATAGGAAGGAGCCTTCTTTCTATTACTAGAAAACACTGTACATTTGTTAAGATGCAAAAATGGGATTGAGTCCGTGAAATTTAAAATTGGTATCAAGTATATTTGAGTGACTATATAGCAGCACCCAGCACATGACCTTGATTGTTAAATGAAGGGCACTTTAAAGTCATCCTG